>NC_069394.1:21205000-21518214 GCF_027475565.1 Acinonyx jubatus
TTTTTATAATGTTTACTTATTTTTGAAAGAGAGAGAGCACACACACATGAATGGGGGGAAGAGCAGAGAGAGGGGGACAGAGGATCTGAAGCAGGCTCCCTGCTATTGACAGCAAGCCTGTTGCGGGGCTCAAACTCAGGAACCATGAGATCCTGACCCGAGCTGAAGTCGGATGCTTAACCGACTGGGCCACCCGGGTGCCCCTGACGGAGCTTTCTTCTAAGCAAAGCCAGGGCAGGAGAATTTGTTGCCCGCTACCTTTGTGTTGAGTGGGGTAACGCCATACTTAATTGGCAGTGGTCAGGGTCATTCCTTCTTAGTAGGAATTTTTGACGTTTTTATAATTAGCCCGTCGTATACCAGTTGTGTTACCGTATTTGAAGTGCTTGAAAATAGTTTAATCTCCCGTAAGTCAAGGATATCTCCTTGTTTACCTGATTCTTTGCAAACTTCCTTTTTCCTCAGCTAATAGGAAAGTCAACTTTCCTCTAGTTCATCCTAAGTAATGAAACCATTTTGCCCTTTTATGGAACATTTTGAACACTTATGTAACATTCGGTTATTTTCCAGGAAATAATGGGACCTTGTCTTGAAACGTTGTGTGCTTTATGACTGGGTTTATGACACCAGACGGAAGCGACGGACTTAAATCCTCTAGCCACCTGGCCTTCCTTGCTACCCTTCATTTGTTTGGCTTTTGACTTTTGATGAAGTTCTCACATCCGAAAATATGCCTGGGTGCCGAGCCTTATGCAGTGAATGTTCTAGGGTTTCAAATATTTGACCCTCACCGGTTTCCCCAGGCTTTTTACCTCCATCAGTGATAGGACACACTTTCTTTTTGTCATAAAAAGTAATTGGTTGTTTCTTTTAATCTGCTCAGCTGCATTCCAGAAAGTAATAAATCTTTGAAATTATTGAAATAATGAGCAACAATTATAGATGTTGTTGGGTTAACCTTGGGAACTAATCCTAAGGGAAATGAAGAATTTATCCTATTTCAACATCCCTCCCATTCTTCTGTGTATTTTTTTGTTTGTTTCCGTATTACAGATTCATTTATATTAACTTTACAGATAACCAAACAAGTTATTGCTCTTGGGTACCATAATCTGCACCTACTATGAAAGCTGTGTCCAGGTTTCTCTGATGGGGTCAGTTTACCCGGAGTTTTATCAGTTGGGAGACTTACTGAAATTCTTGGTTTTCAGCCAAGTTTCTATTTCATTACAGGTGGAAAACCTGGATCTCGCTCTGCATTCACTAAAATAGGTTGATGGGGGCAAGTAAAATGATCAAGAGGGTAGCGTGGGTTCCAGAAAGCAAAGAGCAAAAAAATTAGGACTCCAGAGTTACAGGATGAAGGGAGAGTGTAGGGGAAGGGCAGGTAGGCCGTGGGCCTGCTCTGGCACAAAAGGGCATGGCTCTGAGCTAGAGGGAGGTAGCTTTAGTTCAGATCAAGGGAACTGGAATGTCTTAGAGGCTAGCAGGCACATCGAGCTCATTATCCCAGGCCCCTGTGCCCTCTGGCAGGCCAGGGCTGTGGATTCAAGAATGATTTAGGCAAAACCTGCTGATGTCCTTTCGACATCCAGGCAACGTGCAGACGACACCTGAAACCTTTGAGTGTGCCGTCACACAGGCGAGTGATTCTGTTGCACAGACTAGGTTTTGATGCCCTTGTCAGACATAATGTCTGGTGAGACGTGGACTTCTGGTCCTACCCAGGGTGGCAGTTTTTATGTTCTTCAAATTGGCCATCTTCCAGAAGTCTCCATTTTACCGTGCTTATCCCTGAGTATCTGAACTTCTGTAGAGAATTTTTATTTCAGTCATAAATTTTTAATGTCAAAACCTTCCTGACAATTATTAGCAAAATGTTTAGTCCAAGAAGAGAGATTAAATACATATATCTTATAACTTAGCTACCAAATGACTTCACCCAGTGAGGGTTTTCAGTTTAGAAGTAGTTTCCTCAGACTTTGGGGACAGACACCTAAAGATCTCCTAGTTTAGTGGTCATAGCACAACCTGTGTAATATATTGTCAGCTGCCTGCCATGTAAAACATATGTTCACAGAAGCAACCCAAAATATATAGTTAGGCAGTTCTTGCCAATTAAAGCCTCCTTCTTTAAAAAAAATTTTTTTAATAAAAGTTCATATTTGCACAATAAATGATTTATAGAGAAATTTTAATGTGTAAGCTTTCCACCGAGTCTAACTGAAATTAGAAAGCTTTGAAATGAACTCATAAATATTGTTGTAACATACAAAATATACTGGAAGCTGTAAAATGTACAGCAGTTTATCACTGGAAAGTTAAGCTACATTAAAGGATGTAGATTTGGTTTAACTCTGTCTTCCCCTCGTGGCTCAGCGATAACTTTGTACAATGCTGAACAGTTTGCAAAGTACCCTTTATGTATATCGTTTAATTTGATCTGTGTAACCAACCCTGTAAGTCAGGAGGGTAGGTCTTAACATCCTGGTTTTATAGCCAATGGAGCTGTGGTCACAAGAGGCTCGTGGAGGGTCACCGAGTAGCTGAGTGAGGACTGAAGAACACACAGACTCTGTGACTCACAAATCCAAGCCTCTCTCCCTTCAGCCGTGCTAACCCATAATATAATACCATTCGGTCAGGCATAGTCCTGGAATAACCTCAGACAGTGCTTAACGCTGAAGGGCATATGCTGCGTTTTAATCAAAGAAGACTATGGCAGCAAGGATTAGCATCGCTGTCCCTGTGTCTAATGCTGGATAGCTGCATGTTTGAAAAAGCTCTGTATTTGCATCTTCGATCAGATAATACACTAAGCATTGTTTTATAGAGGATTACCATAGCATCTGTAGTGTGTTTTAGATAACACAATTAAAATAGCTCCTATTTTGTGTGATGCCTTTAAAGCCACCTCTGACCTTGGACACATACATCAATAACTAGATCTGGATTGAAATGTAGCACTGACATTACAAGCAAAGGTGTGTAGAGGACAGACCATGAGCTGTCTCTAATTCTAGCAAGGGTGGGGGGGAGATTTGTAAATAGAATCTCTAATAATGTCAGAGTGAACTCTAAGAGTGTCACAGTGAACTGTGTTTACATTTTATGTTGCTGTAGGAACTGAGACCAGATGGGTCGATTGCATCTGTCGATCATTTCCAAATGAAATTTTATTAAAATTCTCTCCAGACAAGTGTCTCTGTAAGGATTATTAATAAAGCCTAAAATACAAATTTTAGGTTCCTTCCTTTTATAAAAACAAAGCCAAGGGTTTTTTTTGAAGCTGTTGGAGGAACATTAAAATAATAACTGCCAATAAAGGTGGAGGGGAAGCAGAGACTAAATAATCCCCCAAGTTGGTAACCAGGGCTGACTGAGTGGCCCATGTTGCTGGAATCACTCTTTCACGTTGGAATCACCGGGGTTCTGGACGTGAGACTAAAGACGCATTTCCTCATGCACTGGATATATTGCTTCTGGTTACTTAACTGTTGTTTTTTAGACAGCAGCATTGGTGGCGGTTAAAAGACCAGAATCTGGAACCTGGATTCAAGATTCCAGGTGAGTTCAAATCCTGGCTCTGCCATTTACCAACCGAGTAAGTACCTTTGGGCAGTTGTTTAACCTTTGCGACTATAAAAAGCGATGCTGACAGTAATCCATTTCAAGTTTTCAAAGTAGTTTGTGGCCCACAGGATCCTCATTCTGTTCAGATCACCAGGTTAGAATGGTTGGGGATGGTGGGAAAAGAAAGATAAAGAATCTGGGGACTTTACGGCATGGTAGAAGATCATTCCAACAAAGATTTAAGGATTGCTTTCCTAGGTCCGGATGAGGTGGGATGAATAGCCACGGGAAATGAATCTTTCCACAGTAGAACCGGAACCTACCATTTCCCTGAGGCTCTGCTAACAATTTAATGCTGGGTTATTCATTATTCATCATTATTCCTGTTCTGACAGGCAGGTGTCCGATTCTCACACACACTCTCTCTCTCTCTGTGTCTCTTTCTTTCTCCTCATGTGCATGCACATGCACACATATGCATGCACACACTTTTTTCAAGTGCAACAGTTCAGAGGACTACTTAGGGTTGGTTATATGCGCTCAAGACTTGAGTCTTCCTCTGTATGAGAGTTTGAGTCTGTTTCTCCATGTCTCCCTCCTGTTTTGGACTGCCCCACCTTCCTATTTCCTAAGTGAAGGGGGAAGGAATCATTTAAAGGGAGGGAAATAAAAGGTTTCAGAAATGAAGAACCATGGATTTCTAAAGCCACTCACATTGTACCGGGTTATTTTGTGTATATTTCTTTAAGGTTTTTTTCCCCCCCGCCCCGTCTCTGCCTCTGAAGCTACCGAAAGCACATTGATCACTTTTTACAGCTTTTCCATGATAGGTGCAATAGTTGCTTTTTTATTGAACCATAGATTGCAGCATTATAAAACACACTCATTCAGAGGAGTAATGAAGGCCATTTTTAATTGCACTTGGGAAGCAGGGCGCTATTATTAAATTATACCTGCATCTGTATTGGAAGGAAGAGAGAGAAAACCAGATCATGTTTCTCTTTGGGATTTGAGGTTTCCCAGAGCTGAAGTGAATTCAGGGCTGTGTGACAAAATTTGGAACTTTAGCCTTTTGGGATTATGAGTCAGAATTTCCCCAGTCCTGTGATTAACCTCACACACCCACAACTATTGCAGATCTAACAGCCGAGAGGTTAGTAATCTAAGGTTATTCACTGGTGGGTGACTGCCTATATACAAATAGGACACATTGGCACACAAGGTTTTTAGTTAAAATTTTTGTGTAGATACATGTATTTGTTTGCGAGGGCTGCCATAGCAACATCTGTAAACTTGATGGTTAAACACAAACCTCATAGTTCTGGAGGCTAGAGGTGCAAGATCAAGGTGTCGGCAGGCTTCCTTCTGTGGGGCTGTTAGAGACAGTTCCATGCCTCTCCCCTAGTGGCTGGTGGTTTCTGGCAGTCTTCGGTGTATTTTGGCTTATAGAAAGAAGGTTCCTAACTCTGCCTTCATCCTCGCATGGTCCTCCTTCTCTCCTTCACTTTTTCTATCTCCCTCCCTTCCTCCCTTTCCCTCTCTCTCTCTCTCTCTCTCTGGGTGTGTATGTGTATGTCTGCGTCCCTCCAAATTTCCCCCTTTTATAAGGATGCTAGTCATTGGATTAGGGGCCCATCCTACTCCAGAATGACCTCATCTTAACTAATTATATCTGCAATGATATATCTTATCATTATCTTATCTCCAAACAAGGAACTTCAAAATATAAATGTGGGGGTGGGGGAGGACACAATTCAACCCATAACATACAGCTATAGATTTCTCTCTATTGGTATATGTATATATATCACAATGTTCATGCTATAGGTTGTTGAGAATTTCTAAGAAGTGTAGGAATTAGTTGCAAGAAAAAGAATTTTGTGCAACGAACGGTACTAATTTCCTTCTTGACATTTCTGGAAAGTGAAATTGCTCTGAGCCAATGCATCAATGCATGGAAAATCCTGTGCGAGAGCTCGTTCCTTTTGTTGCATTCTTCCAAGGATTCTTTTGGCAGCCTTGTGTTCAGTCCAGATGCCTTCCACGTCCGGTGGTTATGCATGTGTGTACACGATTGTGTGCAGGGTTGTGCGAAGCCAATTACGGTTGGAAGCAGTTGCTTAGCTGGCAATTAGGTTCCTCGCAGGCTCGAATTACGCTGCTTTGAATTAAGATTGTGCAGATTTGAGTTGCTTTGGTAATTTGCAAAAGCCATCGCGGGGTTATAACTAGAAATATAATCTTCCAATTAGGTTTTCTATCCAATACCTGTTTTGTTCATTAGACTGCAGGCCCATTTTAAGTATTTTTCGAAACCAAGGGTAAGAGTGTTTGCATGCCAACCAGGGGAGTCCCCAACCGCAGATTTTTTGAGGACCCAATTCTGGCATTATTATTGTTTAGCAACTCAGGTACAAACAAGCATCAAATAACTCTTCCATTGCATATAAAACGTGAGGTTTTGCCATCGACAAAACCTTTCAAAAGTGAGATCTGTTGTTTAAATATGAAGTAGTAGTCTATTATTAACCTAGGCCAGCCAAGACCCCCTCTTTAATTAGCATGCAAAAGAGAGGATAATACAGGAGGAGAATGAGGTTGATTTTACTTAGTAATGTTTTGGGGTTTTAAAATCCACCCTAAAGTGATCAGATTAGGGTCCAGGGAGACAAACGGATAGAAGTATCTTAAATTCAAGATGATGGACGTCTTCTCCTTAGAAATATGCTTGTACCAGTCCATCTGGGGTAACAACATGCTAAATGTTACATGCCTTGCCTCTTTCGCTGGACATTTTATAAACGCCGCATGCAGAGAAAGAAGTTCACGAGTTGCACACTCAGCTGGATGAATTTTCACAAAGTGGACCCCTTCCTGTGTAACCAGCGTGCAGGTCAGGACGCAGAGCCCCCAGAGGCTGCTCGTTTCTCTCTTCCGGTCGCTAACTCAGACTTCCGATTGTGCTGAAAAGGTGCTTTGTTTTCCACCGGCAGTAAATACTGGTAAATTTTTTGAGAACATGCTTCCATCGTGGTGTTTCTTTAGCCGTAGTTTAATTTTGACTGGAGGTGTTTTCGTGTGTCTTGTTCACCCTGCTGGAGGCTGGGTTTCACCCCTTAGAGTTGAGGCTTCTGGCTGACATGACACCCAGCTGACGATGGCCTTGACTGTGGAGGGAAGTGTCTTCTTCACTGATTGCGCACGCATGTCCGGGTCTCATCCCCTTCACCTCCCTGCTGCTGTGTTAGTTCCCAGGGCTGCTGTGACCAAGTACCACCGACTAGGTGGCTTTAGATGACAGAAATTTGTTCTCTGACAGATCTGGAGGCCACATTAAGGTACTGTTGGGGCTGCATTCTCTCTCAAGACCCCAGATGTTTTTCCACGCCTCTTCCAACATCCAGTAGCCCCCAACATTCCTTGATTTGTGGCAGGACAGTTCCAGTCTCTGCTTCTGTCTTCACATGGCCGCCCTCCCTGTGTCTGCGTGTGTCTCTCTCTTGGCGAGGCATTCTCCTCACTGTCCCTTTCCAGTTCTTATAAGGATTCCAGTCATATTGGATGATCTCATCTTAATGAACTCTATTTCCAACAAGCCTATTTCGAAATAAGATCGCATTCGGAAGTGCTGGGGTTATGACGTCAGCATAGCTTTTGGGGACACAGGTCAAGCCATAGTATCTAGTTTTCCCTCATTCTTGGTCTAGATGTCACCTTCTCTGGGAAGTCTTACGTGCTACTGCTTTCTCCAACATCTGGCTTTGACATCCCTTTTGACGCCAGAACTTCCGCACTGGAATGCCTCTTAGCCTATCTCACAACTGATTCTGTGTTTTTAGCCCCTTGCTAGGCTCTAAGAACCCTGATGTCAGAGATAATTCAGGATATTTTAGAAATATTTTTTCAAATTCTTGGAAGTGTTATGTTATAGAAATGTGGATACCTTTATGCATTTTGATGTAACTTGAAATATTGGTATCATTCCTCTTTTGGGGGAAGAAATGATACTTAAACACTTACCTAAAAGCAAAACCTTGGGTGAAACGTTAACCCCTCCCTTGAGTTTTTGTCATTGTGGACAAATGCAGTTTCTAAATCCTTGGCTTGAGATCACACAATTGTGGAACAGATGTGGGATCCAGTGCTCTCGAGGACCTTAAGCAGCTTACCGATCCAGCCGTTTAAAGACTGTTTACTGGCCGTGGCAACATTACTTCTGGTTGCCTGTCTTAATTCATTTTAGATTAATCTGTCTTGTAGTTCGAAGGAAAATGAATTGAGTCAGTAACTTCAAGAGTTATGTAAAATCTGTACAGTGCTAAATAATTGAATGGGGTTTTATGTACGGTCTTGAAATTGGAATGTCAATTTGACACAAATGCTCCAAAACAGAGTGTTAGATGAGCTGATCTGTTCCTCATATAAAAGCTCTGAAGCTTCCATTCCTGTATCACTCTAGAACTTTCCATGCCCCTCTGTCACAGCATAGTTAGGACCCATTTCTTTTCCTTGAGGATGTTAACTTTGGGAGAGGCAAATCTGCCACTGTGGCTGCTGGGCCTGGAGTTGAGGGTTTGGGGGTAATGGTGTCCAGACTTCTCTGTACTGATGAGTCATCCAGGGGGTTAAGTTAGGAAGGATGCTTTCTGCGCCCCACCCCCAAAACTTTGATTCAGCAGGACTGTGGTTGGGTCCAGGAAAGTCCTTTGGAACCACTGGTGGTTCCAGTACTGACATCCTCAGACCACATGTTAAAGAAAAAAACAAGTTTAGGGGCTGTGAGGGAAAGAGTATGTGGACTCTTGAGGGGAGGCTTAAGATGATTTCCCATTAAATATATTTATCACAACTAGGTGGACCAAAAATTATTTGAGTGGGAGAAGGAGTTTTTGCCAACCCAAAGAAAAGAAATGCTGGAGATTTTTCCCAGACATCTGTGGGAGGAAGGCTAAAGTATCATTCTTACCAGAGAATATATTAGAGTTCTATTGCCATTCCCTTTAATCCCATTTTTCAGATGGGAAATATTTGAGGCTCAAAGAGCAATGAAAACTAACATTTGTTGATCACTTAAGAAATGAAGCAGCAACAATACTCACAGGTATTGTCATTATTTTTATTTCATTTACCCTGTAGAACAGCCCTGTGAGATGTCATCACCGTTTATAGATCTAGAAAGTGAGAGGTCGTTCGCCTAACTTGCAAGGATTACACATTTAGCATGTGGTTAAGTTGGGATTCACACACAGCTGTATTTGAGTTCAAAATCCATTGTGTTGTTACTGCATCAGGTAGATTTTTAAGATTGTCAAAACACAGGATGCCCAGTTTAATTGGAATTCCAGGTGAACAATGTGTATTTTTAGTATAGCTCATGATGTATTTGGGACATATACTAAATTTACTAAAACCTTAGTGGGAAAACCTATACTTTCCAAAACTAGTGGGTATACTTATACTAAAAAAATTCATTGTGTATCTGAAATTCACGTCTGACTGGGCATCTCTATTTTTATTTGCTAAATCTGGTCACCCTGTATATGGCTAGGGGGTTTCACATCATAGGGTCATCTCCTCCTGACTTCTGACTCCAAGTCCATTCCCTCCTTCTTTCTAAGTGCCACATTCTGTACTCCTATCTGGGGTTCTTCCCTCTTCTCTTTGGGGCCAAAATGAATGGCCTATCTACTCTGTCCTTTATTCTTAGGTAGGTAGATCATAGCTCAGGTAAGAATAGGGTCTGTCTGAAGTCAGTGAACACCTGGACATAGCTCGCACTTTCTTCAGCCATAGCATAGATATTTTCATTTGTTGAATTTTAGAGATAAGAGCAAGGGCCAGGGTCAAGTACCTTCTTAGTGGTGATAGAATCAGGCCACTACTCAGCCACAACAAATTTAGGGAAAAGGCTTTTATTTTGGGTATCAATGATTAGAGTCAGAGCGGTAAGGGTGAGTTAAGAAAAATATTCCCTGGAGTAAAATTTTTGTGAGAAAAATAATAATTATATTTTGGTTAATGTTAGATCCAGTGCCCGATAACAATTATATTCCAGTTAATGTTAGATTGAGTGCCTATTACGTGCCAGGCAATTTACATACATCATCGTTCTTACAGGCTGCCCTGTGAGGCAGTCATTATTATCAGCCCCATTTTAAAGATGTGGAAGCTGATAGAGAAGTGACGTGCGGCCCCAGCCCCAGGTCTAATGGTAGTGACGCACAGGACTGGAGTCTCTCCCCACAGCACTGTTCTTCTGTGCCCTATGCTGCCCTTAGTGCTATAAATCCTGTTAGTTGGGCGCAGTCCTCCCCCCTCTGCCGCTGTAAACTGTCCTGTCAGGTGGCCCTTGTAGTAATCTGTGCTCTGGCGTCAGAGGCCCACAGTCCCCGAGGGTTTTGTGAGCTCGGCCCGAGTGTGCTGGTGAGGAAATCGGGACTGTACACGGGGACACGAGCACCTCACTCCCTGTAGTTTTAGACATAGTAGCTTCCCAGGAACGGGGCCATGCCAGCAGTGCCTTTTAATACCTGTGGCAAACTGGGAAAGCCACTGCGACTTCTTGAGGACTTAGCTGTTGTCCCAGGGGAAATACTGTCAGATGTGCCCTGTGTGCGGCGGAAGCTTCCAGCAAGCTGCTTAACTCTCGATGACTGCAGAATTGCTTTGGACTTAAAACTGGCTCTGGCATGCACTTAAACCAAGATTCCCTGCTTTTGGAGAGAGCTTGTGAAAGCCTGCATCTATGGGTTTTCCTTTATTAGTAAATGATAATGAAGACTTTAAAGAAAAGAAACACATCCACAGTAGTATTCCATGCTGTTGTGAAGACGGAGCGTGAAGACCGAGGGCAGGACTTTGGACGTGCCCTTGCCTCGTGCCCCTGCAGCTACATGTGTGAGCGTCTCTGTTCACCCCAGGGCCAGCTGCTTCTGTTTCTCTCTGGGCCTCGCCGGTGCTCTGGCTGCAGCAGACATTCTCCCTTCTAGAACCGTTGATAAATACAGACTCTCCCCATTTCTAAGCAGTTAAAAGGGTGCCTTGAAATAGTGAGATCCAAGCTGGGGATTTGTCTTTAAGTGAATCTCAACTACGTGTCAGAGGCGTGGCAGAGCCATACCTGATCCTTGAAAACTCAACCAAAAGCTTTCTAAGCCAGAAAAGGGGGGAAAGTGGGAGGCAAAAGGTGGGGAATTTTGGAGTTCGAGAAACCAGAAAAAATCACTTTTCACATCTATGATTTCGGATAAGTTGTCTTAGTTTCTCAGGACCACATTTTTCCTAATCTTCTCCATATCATAAGGTGGTAGTGGGAAATGGATTTTGATTTGTAGAAATCTCATTTTATAGGAGTTTTTAAATTAAAAAACAGCTATTGCATAATTCCAGGTATTCATTTATTGATGTTCATAATAGAAATACTTTGTCAACGCCTATGGCAGGTATGCTTTGAGGCACTCGGGGATAGAGTATTCACGGGGCAGGTTTCCATTCTAGGCAGGGAGATGGCTGATAGACAAATCAGTAGATGGAGTGTACTTTTTTTCTTTTTAAAGTTTCTGTATTTATTTTGAGAGAGTGAGAGGAGAGGAGGGGGCAGAGAAAGAGGGAGCGAGAGAATCCTAAGCATAAGCAAGCTCCGCACTGTCAGCTTGGAGCCCAGTGCGGGGCTCGAACTCACAAACGGTGAGATCATGACCTCAGCTGAAATCAAGAGTCAGACGCTTAACCGACTGAGCCACCCAAGTGCCCCTGGAGTCTACTTTTTTTTTTTTTAATTTTTTTAACATTTATTTTCGAGAGATAGAGGGAGAGAGAGAATGCAAACTGGGGAGGGGCAGAGAGAGAGGGAGACACAGAATCCAAAGCAGGCTCCAGGCTCCGAGCTGTCAGCACAGAGCCCGACGTGGGGCTCGAACTCATGAACCGTGAGATCATGACCTGAGCTGAGGTCGGGTGCTGAACTGACTGAGCCACCCAGGCGCCCCTGGAGTGTACTTTTAATGGCAGGTATGATGGTGAGGACAAGAGACACAGGGGATTTAGCTGTGGGGGCAGGGAGTGCTTGCCTCCCTGAGGAGATGGCTGCTTTGCTAGAGATGACAAGTAGCCATGGCGGGCAGGCGCACCTTCCCCTCATGGAGACCCCATTTTCTTTTGTGCGTCTTTCTGGCCCTCACTTTTCTTTCCCCTCTTCTCTCCTTCACCGTTGCGCTCCCAGCGTCACATTACCGGACAGAATAGAATTACCCACAGAAGGCTTTCGTTGACGTTGCTCTCCTGTTGGAGTGTTACCGGAAACCTTGGCACCATGAGAGCCTACCGCCGAAGGAGCTTCTCGCGAAAGGAGAGACTGAAGCCTGAGATGGGCTAGAGTGAGAAAAAGGGAGACGTGAGCCGACAGAGTTCTTAAAACTTTCATGAGGTTCGGTAGACCCACGACACTTGGGGGCCGCTCTGCCGCTCGAGAGAATTGATGCCTTCAGCCACGCTAACGGAAGGCTCCCCGCAAACTGAGGTGCTCTGTAAATACACTTCCGATGGTCCTGAAAGCTAATATCAGCACTAACTGCTCTAAAGCTTCTCCTTTTAAATAGGTGAGATGGATTTCAGGAGGTCAGCGTAACACATGCAAGTGAAATTTGTGTTGGTTTTCTTTGTGAACAGCCACAGCTGGAAGTCTCCCCAGCTGGTGGTCAAAGTGCTGTTTTCTTCTTGTTATTTTGCTGAGATTTGGGGAGAGTTGAAGTAGAGGTGGGGGTGAATAAGCTGCCAAGTGTGAAAATATACATGGATCCTGCCAACTCTGAGTCTCAACATCCATCTTTTTAAAAAATATTTTTAATGTTTATTTTTGAGAGAGAGACAGACAGACAGAGAGACAGAGCACCAGCCGCGGAGGAGAGAGAGAGAGAGGGAGACGCAGCATCCAAAGCAGGCTCCAGGCTCTGAGCTGTCAGCACAGAGCCCGACATGAGGATCAAACCCATGAACCGTGAGATCATGACCTGAGCCAAAGTCGGACACTTAACTGACGGAGCCACTCAGGCGCCCCTCAACATCCATCTTTTTATAGACAAATAAAGACACTGTGGGGCAAGGGCTGCTCTAACTTCCCGTCTGTCTTACACGTGGTACAGTGCCCTGTTGGCGGATTTGCCCTCCCTGGTTCTTAAGCCTGTCCCTAACTCTTGTCCACCTCCTACACCTCCATACCCTCAGCAGCCTCTTCCCCTCTTTGTACTAGATTCATTTCTGGTGCAGGCAGATGTAGACCGGGTGTCAGCGTGTGTGATACCCCTGCCATTACAGAGCCCGCAAACGTTGGCCAGTATCTGGTCACTGCTTGCTTCGACCGGTCCTTTTTCTCCACACGCTTTTCTCAAATTGCCCCTCTGTGGACCAGGGCCATGACTCACCTAAGGGCTCATTTTGTAGTACTGAAAATAGGGATGTGAGATCTTGGCCAAGTTTTTGATGTTTCTTCCAGGATCGAGAGGTAATCTGGGAAATGCAGTTTGGCTGCCAAAAATTCGGCAGGTCCAGGATACTTCGGTGGTTCCTTAGAACAGAGAAGGGTATTAGAGCCTGAGAGGTGTGGTTATTTTCCCGAAAGCAGCTCAAAAGCCACTTTCACCAGAAAGGACTAGCAAACTTCTGAAGTCCCTATTGTGCTGTGTGGCCTCTGGAGCACCCGGGGCCTCCGATCCCCCTTCGCTGAAGCCCACAGCCGTCTCATTTCACATACTGATTTCCCCAGTCTTCTGGGGTTTCCACCACTAAAACCCCCTTCCCATTTCCTCTTAAATGTCCTGGAAGTTCTACTACTAGGAATTTAGCCTCCAGATAGACTTAAATAGGCATGAGATGACCTGTGTAATTAATAATAACCACACCTGACACTTGCTGAGCACTTACCCTGTTTCAGGAACTAAGGATTTAACAGCTCTGTGAGATAAGGCTAATCACATCTTTATTTCTAGATAAGGTCATTGAAGCAGGAAGAAGTTAAGTAACTTGACTGACCTTTTTTTTCCTTCTTTTTTTTTTTACTACACTTTTGTTTTTAATAACAGGAGATTGGAAACAACCTATTCAGTGTATGTCTAATTAAATATAACATGTTTCATTTGTACCATGGGCTTGCTGTGCATGCGATGGGGGTAGGGACAGAGAGAGTTGTGGGGTTGGGGGGTGATACAGAGGACCTGCAGTGGTCTCCGTGCTGTCAGCACAGAACCCGATGTGGGGTTCGAACTCATGAACCATGAGATCATGACCCGAGCCAAAGTTGGATGTTTAACCGACTGAGCCACCCAAGCACCCGGTGTGTGGTGACTCTTATGTGACCTGTCTGCAGACGTGTTTTCTTTGACCATCAAACAGTTTAAAAAAATTGAATATATTACCATCTCCAATGATTGGGAAGTTTCACATAAATGTCGGGATCCAGTGCTTAGGTAGGAAAATTGGAAGGAAGACAGTAGGAATCTGACAGTACTAGACTTGTATCACTCTGTGGCGGCTCTCTTCCAGAGCCACGTGGGGGGTCGTTTTCTCAAGTTTGCATCCGATCACACTCAAAGCCAGCTCTAGTCTAAATGGCATTGGCCTGGTCTGAGGAGAAGCGGATTCTAGTTTCTTTTATCCCTAAAGCAACTCATGACAATGATGTGCATTGTTGTCTGCTAAGGATGGAAAGGAGACTCTGAGACATGAAATGACATCAGCCCATGTTGCACAGTGAAGTGGGTTAGGATAACATGAAACTTGAACTCAGATCATCCGACTGTAATGGTTTCTCCGCCAAACCACAGTTGTCTCTCATGATTTTATTGGACCTTTATAACATTACTAGAGGTGGGTAAAGTATTACATCCGTTTTTCGGATGAGCAAACCAAAACCTGGTACTGCTGTGAAAAAGGAAGGTGACATAACAAAAGGGCAGAGCTGGCATCTGGTCCCAGGTTTTCTGAATCCAGACACTATACCCTTTTAGTTGTATCCATAAACTACATGGACCTATATGAATTCCAAGACTCTTTGCAGTGGAAACATTAATGATTCTAACATATTTGATTCTGAGCAGAAGCAGGAAAGGTGGAGGGAGCCTCATTGTTGATGTTGTTTTAGAACAAGTGGAAAGGTCATGGGGGTCAAACAACAACTTGTAGGAGACTCACTCCTTGCAAGGCACTAACTGGTCTGGGAGCTGTAGAACATGAAAGCAGGAGAGATATGAACAGGGATAACAGATTGCTTTCCAGAGCTCTATAAACTCTGATGGGGACCTAGCTGTATACAGCTGGAAGGCTTTAAGCACTTTTATAAAGACTACACCTCAATAAGTACATGTTAACATTATTTCAACTGTGTTCTTATAGAGTAAAAGGGTTGTCGTGCTGTATGATATCAGTTAGAGATGGTTGCTTGATGCTTGATGGAGAGTTCTTTTAAGACATTGTATAGTGCTATTTGGACCATATTAATTAATGCTGGGTATCAGCCACTACATTTCTAAGGTGGAGGTTCTCTGCCATGAATGAAGAAAGATGGGGTGTGCTATTCACCCTGATGAGATTGCCCGTTGAAGACTTGGCAGTCAGCCTACAATCTTCACTTCCAGTAATGTGGAAGAAAAGTTGCCAAGCGGGCCCAGGATCACAAAGACAGTCGGTATCGTGGTGGAGATCCTGGACCCAGAACCAGCCTGCCAGGTTTAAAATCCTGGCTTTGACACTTACCAGTTGTGTGACCTTAGATCATTAATTTATTGGACTGTTTGTCGCTTCATATTTCTCCTCTGTAGAACTAAGAAAATAAATTCATAGGTCATAGTATTGTTGGGAAGCTCAGTGAGTAACTTGTGAAAAATTTGGAGGACGGAGCCTGGCACATGCTAAATAGTGCATAGGTATTAGCTGCTGCTGCTGGTTTTTGTTTTTGTTTTTGTTCTTGCTTTTGTTTTGTTGTTTGTTTTCTTTTTTTTTTTTAAATCATTGTTGAGATGCCTGTCTCTGAATTGCTGTGTTGTAGCAGACAGAGCTTGGGATCCAGAGCCAAGAAAGTGGTGGGCACAGACACTGTAAATGGGTATCGTCTCGGGCTTCATTCCCTAAACCTTAATGCGAAGACACTGACTAATTCCCTGTAGTGAGGCAGGGACAGCCCCTTGCATACAAACCCCTGGCTGTCAAAAGACCCGTGACCTTGGGGAGGAACATGAGACTTGACCTTGAGTTCTGACTCTACCCGTCCCCAGCTCTAGGATCTCATGCAACTCACCTTTATTCAGGGTTTTGTCTCCCTCACCCCCATGTAATACTGGGATAAAAATAACATCTTTCAGGATCTGTGCAGGAAATAAGTAATGTTTGGTAAATGCCCAGAGAGTGTGGTGTGTGGTGGGCTTGTAGATGCTCAGTAAGTGCCAGCGTCTCTCAGTATTATTATCAATGAAAAATTCTGGTCTCGGATCCTGGAAATCAAAATACTTTACCCTAACTCCATAGGCTATATATATATATATATATGCAAAATATATATATGCAATATATATATATATGCAAAATATATATATGCAATATATATATGCAAAATATATATATGCAATATATATATTGCATATATATATATTGCATATATATATATATATATATATATATATATATATATATATATATGGTGTGCGTGTGTGCCTGAAATCATACAGATTGCATGTTACTTGGAGAACGTGGGTAAATGAATTGCAGCCTGGCAGGGAGTGACTTGCTTGAGATGAAATTAAAAAGAATTTCCTGGATTTGTGATGCAGGGAAGTTCACAGTTGGCAGTGGTTAGAATAGAGGGTAACTGAAACACCCCATGTGCAGGACCCAGGATGATGATTGCAAGTGGTTGCAAAAGTAATAGAAAGATTGAGCCATGGACTGAGTTTAGTTGGACATCTACACTCTGCTCCGGGTCCAGTTTCTCCCCTCCAATGGCTTAAAGATTTAGAGTGTTAGCGCTCTTCCTCCCCAGCCAAATCAATCTCATTTTTTTTTTCCTGTATTTTGTCCACACTCTCTTGCTTGCATTTGCTGATTCATTCAATAAATATTTAGCTTCAGGGGTACCTGGCTGGCTCAGTCAGTAGAGTGGGCGACTCTTAATCTCGGGGTTATAGGTTTGAGCCCCACATTGGGTGTAGAGATAACTTAAACATAAATTCTTTAAAAATATAAATGAATGAATGAATGAATGAATGAATATTTAGCTTCTATTATGCGCTAGGTTATGCAGGTGCAGCAGTAAAACACACACACACATGCATGTGCATATATGTAAACACACACATGTGCACGTGAATCCCTCCCTTTATAGAGTTTACATTCTAGCTGAGGAGGACAGAAAATTTATTTCAAAATTTCAGTGATATATGTAGTTTATTTTCCTTAGGATTGTTGAGGGTTTCTCCATATTTTTTTTTCCCCTCTGCTATTTGGGAGGTTGTGCGTTCTGCTTCTCTTCTTTGAAGGACTTCTGGTCTATTTAAAGTTCACAAAACCTGTTCTTTGTAGAGCCTCACAGGATTTCAGGGAGCATGGTTTGATCTGCAATTCATTCAAATGTTTGGTAACATATTAGAATGTGGTGGTGATCTTGCTTTTCTGTTGTGCTAAAAGCAAAAGTATAGATAAGTACACAAAATGTGAAAATGTACCTGTTTGGAGTCAATAAATATGAAAATGAAGTATATTATTAAGCTCTGCTGGAGGTCAGTTTCAAATGTATTCTGTTTTTCTGTGGGATTTTTCTTCAAAAAGTTAGTAACTACTGGGTTGGTATGTTGAGCAATATTTAAATTGAAATCAAAGTAGAATAAATCTATATTTTGACCAGAACATGTATGCCTGATTATGGGGAAATGGAACTTGCTGACAATAAAATTAAGCTTCAATTTGAGCTTGTAGATACACTTGGCAAAATCTCTGAGCTTATGGTGCAGCTGGCTGGCCCGTGAGAAAACTGATGGCTTTCTTTTCCATTTCTTTGTTTCTATCTTTTTGACTCTTGACTTGAGGAGTCCAGATTCCCATAAACATTGCGTAAGTAGGTATATTAGGGCCTCAGAACTAGAAAAATCTCATTGCCTAGTGGCTGGTTGGAACTTTAGAAAACGTACAAACACATTTTTTATTTAAATCTCTCTAATGTGAAGATAACAGTTAACTGTGTCAAAATGACATCTTTTTTAAGTGGAATTCATACTAAGGAAAAATGACTTTGAAAATAGTGTATGGATGTATTTCCATTGTTAGATTTTGTTGCTATAAAGAATATAGCACCCCCTCCCATTTTCCTATCTTCTCATTTTTGAACATTAGACAATGACTATTTACTTTGTCTAAAAATCTCCCAACAGGAATCTCAGTGGTATTCTTTTGAAATTGACTTGTTAAAGGGGCACCTGAGTGGCTCAGTTGGTTAAGTGTCCAACTTGTGGTTTCGGCTCAGATCATGGTCTCATGGTTCATGGGTTCCAGCCCCACATCAAGCTGTGTGGAGCCTGCTTGGGATTCTCTCTCTCTCTCTCTCTCTCTCTCTCTCTCTCTCTCTCTCTCTGCCTCTATCCTGCTCATTCTTTCCCTCAAAATAAATAAACTTAAAAGATAAAATTTATTTGTTAAAAACACAAAGATCCAATTTTTTCTGATAAGTTTTAGAGAACATTAGTAAAGTAACAATATATTAGTGAGTTTCAGTAGACTCTTTCCTATGAACTTGCTGGGTAGGATTTATCATCTCGGTCATGGTTATTTAAGTATATCCCCAAATGTACTTACATTTAGATTTACTTTTCTTTGGTAGCTCTCTTATTGCAGTGGTAACCCTCATTAATCCCAGGCGTTGGGGGAGAAACTTTGAATTTCAAACCCGGCCTTTGAATGATTTGCCTATAAAATAAAAAGTATGAAAATAATGAAGCGTGTTCTTTTTCTTTTTAAATTTTCTTATAATATTTACTTTTGAAAGAGACAGACACAGAGTATGAGTGGGGGAGGGGCAGAGAGAGAGGGAGACACAGAGTCCAAAGCAGGCTCCAGGCTCTGAGCTGTCAGCACAGAGCCCGACGTGGGGCTCGAACTCACAAACCGCGAGATCATGACCTGAGCTGAAATTGGGCGCTTAACTGACTGAGCCACTCAGGTGCCCCTAATGAAGCATGTTCTGTCACTTGTAGTTTTCACTAAATTTTTTCTTACTATTAAAAAATAAGATAAAATTTATTTAAAAATATTATTGCATCTTAAGTTTGTTCTTTTTATTGTATATTCCATAATACATATTTTTATTCGTAGAGTAGAACATGTATATTACATGCTCAATCTAAAAAAAAATTTTTTTAATTACTAGGGTGGGTACACAGTAGGGAACTTAGAAAACTGGTGTATGAGATGATATGCTATTAGTGCCAAAGGGTTAATAATACTTAACTGTCTGGTGTGTTACTCTCCTGGCAGGGGCATCCCAGGAACGGGCTCCTTGTACATTTTACTGTAGGTGTTTTATGAATGACATGCATTTTTATTATTGAATGATGAAAACATACAGGATTATGGGGAATGACTTTTCCCTTCTTAATCCATCTTTTTTCAGATCCCTTTCTCTAGGATATGCTGAACTCCTAGTTTCAATTATGTGGACTAGTACATTTTGCTATATATGCGTCAGATCCCCTTCTTCTTAGAGCCTGTAGATCTGTCTCCCTCCCTCCCTTCTTTCCCCCTCCCTTGGTCACCCCCCCCCCCCCCCGTCTCCCTCCTTATCTTTCTTTCATGGAAATAATAGCGTAACTCCCATATCCATGATATGATTTGCCCAGCGCTCTATTTCTAGTTACAGTTACCAAGGAGTCATAAGAAGGCGCTGGAAGTGGCACTCGGCCTCTGCTTACCTTTGTTCAGATTGGCTCTTTTCCAAAGACCCATAAGATCAACGACGCATGTAGTGCTAAAGGGCAGCCGCAGGGTCAGGGTGTATTTATTGCTTGCTGGGGCATGTTATTGACCAACAAGAAGTGAAACAGAGCCTTCCAACACTGGCTAAGACATTGCTTCCGAGCCAGGAAGACAAGAGATCACCTCCAGCCGCTTCCGTTTACGTGAAGAGGTGTGCAAACGGAAACAAGGCTTGCAGCTCTAGGCATCCCACGTGTCAGAATTTTGGCCTATTTGGTCACGGTGGAAAGGTTTTGAGACAGGTCCATGATGCTGTTTTGTTTTTTCTTTGTTTTTGTTTTTTGTTTTTGGTTTTTTTTTGACTTAGCCTTTCTCAAGGTTGACATGGAGCATTCATTTTGAAACCTCTGTTAGGTACACCCAAGTTCACTGCAAGGTTTTGGTTTGGTGAGGTGTTTTGGTTCATGTTTCCTAATGCTGATCTGTCTACTTATTTGTGTGTATCTTTACCTGTATATCTATCTATTAATCATCTTTATGCACACAAACCTATTTATAATTTTTTTCCTTTGAAAGTCATAAATTAGCATTAAAATGAGAGAGGGGCAGGAGAGATTTTGATAACATTTGATGAAATACAAGCACACTTTACATGTGCTTCAATGAATAAAGAATTTCAGAGGTGCACTAATCAGGAAAAAAATCAAGCCATAATAATATAACATATAATAAATATGATATTACATAATAATATATTACATTATAACATATAACATATGTGTGTGTTTAAATTTTTTTATTTCATTTTTTTACGTTTATTTATTTTTGATAGAGACAGAGCACAAGTGGGGGGGAGGGGCAGAGAGAGAAGGAGACATAGAATCCGAAGCAGGCTCCGAGCTGTCAGTACAGAGCTTGACGTGGGGCTCGAACTCACAAACTGCGAGATCACGACCTGAGCCGAAGTCAGACGCTTAACCGACTGAGCCACCCAGGAGCCCCTATATGTGTGTGTGTTTAAAAGAAATATGTAGTGAAAAATCTCCTTTTAGCTTTAGGTTGTGTTCTGAAGCTCAACTCTTCACGTTTATATTCTGGCTGTGAAGAAATAAAAGAAAAATTATGAAGTTGTCAAAGAATGTTTCTTCTCTCTTTTTTTCTTAAATGAAAAATGTGCTATTTTTGTCAATTATCCAAGGAGGAAGGACAGGCTAGAGCAGGGAAAACACTAGGAATCTAGACTCCAGGGCCCCAAGGAGTAAATACTAGTGTTTGTCACCCACCCCCACCACCAAGTAAGATAATTTCATTTGGTTCCTCTAATTGAAAGAGCATTGAGGACTAGGTTTCTGTGTGAGCCACGCAGAGTTTGTGTTCCGTGTGTTTTTCTAACCACTTGCTTATAGTGAAAAGTTTTGTTCTGTTAGGGGCAGTGCATTAGGGGTGAGGAGGATCAATGAGAGTGACATTAGGAGTTAAAAAAGAGCATCTGGGGGCATCTGGGTGGCTCAGTCGGTTGAGCAGCCTGCTCTTGGTTTCCGCTCAAGTCGTGATCTTGCAGTTTGTGAGTTCAAGCCCCACATCGGGCTCTGTGCTGACAGTGCAGAGCTTGCTTGGGATTCTCTGTCTCTCTGTCTCTGTCTCTCTCAAGGGTAGGTAAATAAACTTAAAAAAAAAAGAGCATCTAAAACTAAAGCACAGGTATATTTTGTATTGTTGTTTAATTACATTTAATGAATCTACAAAGATGATAAACCGTGTATGCCTGAGTTAGGAAGGGGGGTCAGGCTGGGGACACAAATCTTTGGGACCACCCTGTATTTTCTGCAATCCTAGTCTTTAATATGATCGAAGTATAGGAGTTAAGTTGTGGGCGTTTCGTATCAATTTAACCAGACGGTTCTCCTTTAAAATTGGAATCAAATATTGACTTGTTTGTTACTTGGGCATTCTTTGTTCAGATTTTCACTGTTTCAGGTAATGGGGGGATGTTGTATGCAGAATTTGGTTGTTTTTAAACCCTAAAGTTATGCATTCTATTGTTTATAAATAATTTGATCAGACACTAAATTAGAACAGCCAACTTTATAATTGATGGTACTGTTGGTTTTTCACATTCTCTTTTAAAATCTAGCTGGTGTGCTATATGCCAGCCTCTCATTCCAGAATTTCTGAGAGGATGAAGAGAAGGTGAATTAGCATCTCCCAGGGCCTGCTGGGTCCAGGGCATTGTGCTCTGTAAGACCTACGTCTTCTCCTTTCTCAGGAGAAAGGAGAACATCCTGGGATGTTAGCCATATCACCATCTTTCCCCAGTGCAGAAGGGTTAGTTTACCTGGGCGGGGCCACCTAGTTAGGGAGTGGTCAAGCTGGGATTCTGATTTCAGTGCCTGGAATCATCCTGCTTTGCTTTCGTGAAAATGGGCTCATTTGGACTCATCTGGGGTTTTCCCAGTTGGCGTTTGGTTTCAAGGGCCTAGGAGCCTTCACCCATGTTCAGCTCTCTTGTATCTGTGTGATAGGCACAGAGCACTTTCTTATTTATGCTCTCTTGCTTGCAGACCAGCATGATCCTACCAACAGAAACAAATTCCCTGCCTCAAAATGCAGAATTTACCTATACGTGTGAATGAATAAGAGTGGGTTCCCTTTTTCAAAGAAGATGCTTTGCAAAAACATACAACTGCCAGTCACAGAGAATACTGTAGGGAAGGACTATGCAGTCAGCATGGCTTTCCTGGGGCCAAGGAGCTGTGGGAGCTCCTTGGGGAGCAGAGGTGACCCCAGATGAAGCAGCTTTGCATGAAACCATAGGGCAAGGAGATGAGAGATGGGGAGGGAGTGAAAAGCAAGCATCCTGCTTAAATAAGATGCTTATTAGCTTGTTAAGAGATGAGCTTATTGTCTCTGACTAAGAGACATTTGAGGAGACCAGTCTCCGTAAAATAAAGGGTGTGCTTTACCAAGGAGAGCATCTCTGGACTGCGCGTGTGTGTATCACTTTAACAGCCCTCTGGAAGAGCTCTCCCTTGGCAGCGTGCGGATGGCCAGTGGAAGGCTTGGTAGGGAAAACCAGCGTGGGAGGTGAGATTCTGTGCCACCTGGGAATAGTCACTGATGACAGCCTACATTTTGTGGAGTTTCTTAGGAGGAGGGAGAACCACTGGTACTGAATTTTTTTTAAAGTGTAAGTTTTGCATCTTGAGACCAGAGTCATCTGTGGAGGGCATGAGCTTTACTGTAGGAAAGAACTGGAAAAGTGTATGAGCCATGTGGTGCTTCCTGTACATTTGCTTTGTGACTTTAGATCCTGGGTGATCACACAGGTCACTATGATGTCATGGAAACAGTCAGGCTGGGATGGCTCTATTCACAGATTGGCCAGGGTGTGCCTTGGGGTAACAACCATGTGCTCCTGATTTTGTCATCTGTAAAGTGAGGATGTAAATTGTCGAAATGCTTACCTAACCCTGAGGTTGTATGATCTGTTGCCTTCATCTCCAATAAGAAAAGAGCAATCCAGACACTTGATTAATCCAGTAACCATCCAAGCAAACTATTTTCCTTTTTACATTCTTGCCAAATGAGGGGAAAAGGTTTTGTAGTTTTGTGACTTCAAGTGCCCTGGGATATTAATGGAACAGACGTTGTGCCTATTAACTTATAAAAAATAATCAGAATAAGCTGAATCTGAGCCCATGCTTTCAGACAAAGGCCAGAGTTGGCTGTTTACTATTCCATGCCCCTACTGAATGATGGAAATGTGCATGTCAGTTCAGCTAGTTCAAGTTTTAATTTCTCTTGATCTCTTTCCCAAAGCAATTCCTATTTGAGTTCATGGCATTAACCCTTTATCTTTCAGTCTGTATATGGGTTTGGCAAACTATGGCCCAGGCACTTTACAGAAAAACTGTGTCAGTCTTGACCTATATTAATGATTTTGGCTTGATTGTATCTGTGCATTTATTGTAAACAACTTCAAATTCTTCCTGAACATAGGTGGGTAGAAGTCTAAATATATATCTGTCGCTGTATTCCAGTTGATCATACTGAAAGTTGGGAATTATCCCTTCCCAGTGTGCTGTGGCAATTTGGAAAAAACAAACACAAAACAACCACCAAAACACAGAGAAGGGCCAATGCCTAACTTCCAGGATCGCCTCTCAACTTGACAGACAAATGGAAGGGAACTCTCCCTCTCTCCTAACTACTGAGTTGCATTGTAATAGAGGATTTTGAGAGTGGCGCCATGTTTTTCAGATGGCCTTCCCAGTCTCAAGACTGCCACTGCAAAGGGGTAGGAATGTGGAGAGAGAGCTGACCGCTTCCTGAGATTTTGGCATCTCATCTCTCAGTGAGATGTCCAAGGGCAGGATAAGACCATAGAGTAGTGTTCCAGAACGAAGGTGGGTATTCCACTGGCCTGCACTCAGAAAAGAAACTGGTAGAAATTTTTGCTGCTTCTCCTCCAAAATGTTGACCATCAGCCCATTCTGGGTAGAGCAGTTAGTGATAGATAGTGAGTGTTCAGGTGTTGTAGTAAAAGCCATCTCAACAATGACTGCCCTCTGCCTGTTGCTTTTCTCTTCCCCTTTTCCAATCCTGCTTTAAGGAATGTAGGAATAAGGTAGTTTTACAAAGAAATATGTAGAAATTGTAATGCAAAATACTGTTTTTCCGGTTACTAGGACTGTATCACAAATTACTCCAAAATTTACTGGCATAAACAGCTGTTTATTATGTTGATGGATTCTGTGGGTCAAGCATTAAGACAGGGCAGAGCAGAGATGCCTTGTCTTTGCTCTGTGATATACGGGCCCGCAGCTGAAAAGCTCGGAGGCTAGGGTTGGAATCATCTGAAACTGTGTTGTCTAATGAAGCTTTCTGTGATGATGAAAATATTCTATATCTATGCTGTCCAATATGGCAGCCACTGACCACACACAGCTACTAAGCAATTCAAGTATGGCTTGTATAGTTATGGAACTGAATTTTTATTTTAATTCAGATTTAAGTAATCACTAGTGATTATTGGGCAACACAATTCTGAAGACTTGTTCACTGAGCAAATGTAGATTTGCACTATCTAGTATGGCAGCCAATAGCTACTAGTTGAGAATTTAGTTTGGGCTGTCTCCACTGGAACACCCCTGTTTGACCTCATGACGTGGCCTGCTCTTCCTCAGCATACAGTGGCTGGGTTCCAAGGGTGAGCTTCTTGAGAGAAGGAGCTGAGGGACCCAGCATTGGAATAGATAGTACTGTTTCTGCCATATTATATTCATCAAAGCAATCACAAAATCCCACCCAGGTTCAAGAGGAGGGGCAGTAGACTCCATTTCTTGATGACAAGTGGCAAGGTTCTGGAAGAGCATTTGGACTAAAAATACCACTCTAGTCATTTCTGGAAAATACAGTCTGCCCCAGTTGTTCTAGTAGCCAGTTCATTGATTCATTTATTCATTCAGCAGACACTTAGTGCCCACTCCAAGGCTGGCATCCAGTTATTTAGGGGATGGCAGTTGAGAGTAATGAAGCATAGGGTGGAAAGGGTGGGTGCAGAGGGTACACATAGGTATTTCCAAGGTAGTGTGGTCTGTGCCACAATAATATGTAGGAAGAGATGAGTAGCTCAGATGCACAGGAATCTCTTTGAAGAAGCAACATGAAAACTGGATCTTTTTTTTAAAAATATAATTTATTGCCAAATTGGCTTACGTACAACACCCAGTGCTCATCCCAACAAGTGCCCTCCTCAGTGCCCATCACCCATGTTCCCCTCTCCCCCCACCCCCCATCTACCCTCAGTTTCTTCTCTGTATTTAAGAGTCTTTTGTGGTTTGCCTCCTTCCCTCTCTGTTTGTAACTGTTTTTTCCCCTTCCCTTCCCCCATGGTCTTCTGTTAAGTTTCTCAAGATCCACATATGAGTGAAAACATACATTTTTCTATGACTGACTTATTTCACCCAGCATGATACCTTCCAGTTCCATCCACATTGCTGCAAATGGCATGATTTCATTCTTTCTCATTGCCAAGTAGTATTCCATTGCATATATAAACCACATCTTCTTTATCCATTCATCAGTTGATGGACATTTAGGTTCTTTCCATAGTTTGGCTATTGTTGAAAGTGCTGCTATAAACGTTGGGGTACATGTGCCCCTATGCATCAGCACTCCTGTATCCCTTGGATAAATTCCTAGTAGTGCTATTGCTAGGTCATAGGGTAGTTCTATTTTTAATTTTTTGAGGAAACTCCATACTGGAAAACTGGATCTTAAAGACAGACTAGACTGACCAAGGAGTTTGCCAGAGAGAGATGAGTAATTTAGGGAAAAGGTTGAACATATTACAAAGGAGGAAAGTGCAAAGCTAAGCTTTTCCTGGGGATGCCTCAATTCTACAGTGCTTGTTCAAGAAATAAGACTGTACAGTTAACCCTGCCAACCACGTCCTTCATTTTGAGTGTGTGTGCCCACCCATACCATGCATATTGAGAACCAGCCACATACCTAGCAGGTTGCCAATCCAGAAAAATCCATAGCCCAAGGGGATATCATTGATGAATTACAGACAAGTTGCCTGTCAGCAGGAAACATGGATTGGATTAGAGAATCCTCATACCATGCTGGCTTTTCTAAAGAAGGTCTGGCTCTGAGAGAGGAACAAAGATGCCTGAACACACATGGTCAGCATTGAAAACAAATATTGATTGGCCCCTGCTAGGAAGCTGAGCTAGAGTGGGTTAGAGTCTGATGTCAAAAAGTGCTGGGGTGTGGAAAACCATTAGCTGTGCTGATTGACCAGAATAAAAGCTCCGTCTATTTTTAAGATCTCAAAAATGAAGGTGAAATATTTAAACGGGTGGAAGGGCAGAAGTGACAGTGAGAACCCACAGCTGGGCAAAGGTCCTCTCTCCCAGTTGGCCTCTGTTGCTCTGGCCACAGGTCTTGGACCACACTTCTCTATCTCCTATTCGGCGTAGTGTTTTTCCGGATCTGTGACTATTTCTTAATGTTGTGCTAAATCCCCTTAACTGAACGAGAATGTCCAAACGGCTAATGTTCAATGGTGTTCAGATTTAGAATTCAGACCGTCTGCTGGTTTCTTCATAAACTGGTAGAAAATGCTGTGGCTCTAACTGATTGCATCTGACTGTCAACTGAGTTAGAAATATCTCCTTCACTGCCAGATGTACAAGATACTGTAAAAGGAGCATTTCTCCAGCAAATTAGACTTGCTAGCTCCGTGGATCTAGATTGAGTGAAACAGCTTGTTATTTGAGGGATAAGTCTGGATTTAGTTCAGTCATTTCTTTTAAATACAGGACGTTAGAAGCCTGATCTAGAGTCCTTTCAATGAAGATTTTCAAATTCTGTTCCTTTACTTTGAAACCTGTAATTTGTTTGTCCTTCCAGAGCTGTATTCTCAATAGAACTTCCTGCAGTGATGAAAAATTCTAAATGTGCACGTTAATCATTAACCACATGTGGATACTGAGTACTTGAAGTGTGGCTAGCACAACTGAGGAGTTCAGTCTTAAAATTTTATTTAATTTAAACTTAGCGACACGGTGCTAGAGAGTATCCCATTGGGCAAGACAGTTCTAGGATCTGTTTTTAGAAATGGTATTTACTGAGGTGAGTATAAGAACTTTGCTAACTCTCTAACTTTTTTTGTTTTTTGTTTTGTTTTGTTTTTGTTTTTGTTTTTTTTTTTTTTTTTGAAAGGGAGCATGAGCAGGGAAGAGGGGCAGAGAGAGAGAGGAGGGGAGAGAGAATCTCAAGTAGGCTTCATGCTCAGTGTGGAGCCTAATGGGGGGGCTTGATCCCACGACCATGAGTTTTTAAGTTTATTTTTTATTTTTTTAATAACCTCTATACCCAACATGGGGCTTGAACATAGGACCCAGAGATCAAGAGTCACATGCTCTTCTGGTTGGTTAACTTTCTAACTTGTTAGCAGTGCCTTAACTCGGGAGTCACTTCTTTTCTGTAGCAGCCGTCTCTAGAAGCATGGCTGGGGTGGCATTGGTACACTAAGGCCTGGGGGGAGGAGGGGAATGGGACAGGATTATGAAAGGACCACCAGGCCAGCCATGACTCATTTTTCCTATAGCATTCTCTATAAGATGACCAGGATATTGCTAGTGGGTTAGATAGCCGAAACAGTTTGGAGAAGGCCTGGCTAAATGCAATCATGTAGGTTTCCTTTCTGAACCTTTTCTCAGCCTTAAATATGTTCATATGGGTGGTGAATCTCCAAAGGGGACTGAATATATCAGTACCAAATATATTTGATCTCAACAGACCCCTTTTCTCTTTCTGATGGTATTCTATGAGACGTGCTTTGGGAAGTATGGATTTAAGCAATGATATACTCTCTGCCAAAATAGAGGATAAACTTCAGGTGTGTTATAGGCAACGCATCTATCCTCTTCTGGATTTCCATAGAGTTTAAAAATCTGCTTTTGTGTTTAGAGTCTAATCATTCCTTCACTGTATTTGCATTGCAGTTAACTCCTGCAGTCCATAAATATCCAGGCTGGCCTGGCCCGACTGCATACCCTGCAAAGCCAAGGACACAAGTGTATTCTTTTTACAGCCTTATCCCTTTAACCCAGGGCCGAAACACCCAGCGTTGGCACAAAATGTAGGTGTCGGGGAGCTAGGCTATCCTGTTCCCTTGACACGAGGCAGATTAACAGGAGAAAATTCAAATTTAATTTCATATGTACAGGGAATCCACACAGACGTGGACATTCCAATGATAGTGAGGTATATATGTCATTCTGAACTAAGGAGAAGGGGTTAGGGATTTGGGAATGTCATTCTCAGGAAGATGAAAAAGAGTAAATGTTTAGTAAACAAATGTTTGCTCGGTAAACATTCCCATCAGAAACAATGGGGTATAGAGGACTTTGATCCATCAGGCCTTGCTAAGTTCCTCCCTGTCTGCCAGACCTAGTCCATAGGATGATGTGATTATCTATGGTAATAGCTCTCTTCCTGGTGTAGATCTCCTATCTAAATTCATTTTAGGCAATTGGGTGTGTATGGGGGGGTGATAAAGAGCTTTTTCTGAATCTGCTGGGTTTTGATTGTTTAACTCAAAATCATCTTCATGCCAAAGCGGCCCATCTTGGGGACAGCCTGCTTTCAGCCTCTGCATAGGAAAAGGTGGGACTTACTATCCCCACTACTTTTGTGCCTCTGCTGTTGACTTTCTGAATGGCCGAGTTTAGTTCTTGTACTGGAGAGATGCTGGCCTTTCCTTCATCCGTAATTATTCACTCTCTCTCTTTTTTCTCTTTTTTCCCTTGATCTCCATATAGACATGTATATGAATGCATGCTTGCTTCTCCAATTTTTTTTTTTTTTATAACTTGATGAGCCAGCAAGAGACCAATACAGCAGAGCACATCACCCTGTTCATTTAATCAAGTGAGTCACAAAAGGTGGGGAAAAGAAAGAAATGCAAAACTGGAAGAAAGAAGTATTTCCCTACTGTCCTGCTCTTTCTTCTCTCTCTCTCCAAAAAGTGTTCAACAAGTTATCTGCAGAAAACATCTGTCTCCCAAAGAATACATGTAATTTGGTTTCTGAACTCGGCATGTCCCCCTCTGGTTGGAAGGGAGAGTTTCTGTCACAAGACAGAAGTGAAATCAGCCAGATGCTGTCTGTGAAGCTGAAATACTGAGCTTGATGAGATGACAAGAAAGTAGCAAAAAGTGGTGTTTTTCTGCTTGACGGTGTCACCATCGCGGGGGTAAGAAAGCATTCCGAGAAGAAGACAGGCTCAGAGTCTACAGCTGTCCCTCCCCGTGTCCTTCTCCATCTTGCAGACCTGCTGCTGTGGAGTGAGAGCCCTCGCCACTCCCTCCCTCCCTCCGCCTCTGTGCTTATCAGGCTTGTGCTGATTATCTTGTCAGGAGACAAAGGGTCTGCCAAGTAGGTGCCTGTGAGGAGTGTCAACAGCATCTCTGTGGGGAGCAGGACCTGGAAGACCTGGGGAGAAAATGCTGGGCTAATGTATGAGGCCTGGAAGCTTCTTCTTTGTTAAGGAGATTCATGGGTCTCCAAGGAGTGGAGTAATCAGGGCTAGGGGAAGATTTGGGGCCAAGTCTTTGTATCCTATATCCATCCGCTTAAAAAATAAATTTTTTTTTAGCTAGTCAAAAAGAAGAGGTCCCATTGAGGCTTATTTGAACAAATATTTGCTCTCCCTAATTATGTACCCAGAGCAGCTCTCCTGAATGTTTAATGCAAACCTTAATATTTACAATAGCACAAGGAAGAGTTTATAACGTGTTTGGGAGGCTTCTGAAGTTGGGGCAATAATTCTTCTTTGCACTTATATAAGATCTTTCTTCCTAAGAGACCTCAGCCACATTTACTTTAGCCGCTGTTCACAGAATGAAGCAGGGAGATGAAACCCCAAGGAAAGGAGGAACCCCTCCGGGCAGCTGCCAGCATGTTCTGTAAGGTAGTGAAACACTTGTCTTTGCCAGAAGTTTTGTGCCAGCCACAAACTTGTATTTCTGAGCACGGAGAACAGGCAAGCTAGGGATGACGAGTACCTCCTGACACGAATGGCGAGAGTCCCTAGCAAGGGTCGGGCAGGGCTGCTGACCTTGTGATGGTGGTGGTCTTCTGGCCCTTTTCCTCCTCTGTGATAGGCCTCGCCCATCTCTTTTTTATTCTCAAGATTTGGTGAGTTTGAATAAGATAATATTTGAAGACCTACATTGAAGACATTTGGGTCTAGAAGAACTGAATTGCAACCTTCCATCCCGTGTATGGACCTTGGGAAGGTTGTTTAACTTCTTGGTGCCTCGGTTTTCCCATCTGTGAAGTAGGCACAATAGACACCATTTGCACACGTTTGGTATGAAGATTACAGAGTTTGAGCCCATTTCAAGCCCAGCACTCGGCCCCGGGGATGGACCATTGTGCTGGAGCGGTGGTTATTATTTCTGTCATCAACCTAAAACGCCTTTTGACAGCTGAGGGCCACCTGCATTTTGCAGGTTAAGTGAAAAGGGCTTCTGAAGTGATTTCCAGAGTTTCTCTTCCATGCAATTCATGGTGCCCAGCACAACACAAACTGGGCAAAAACTGCCCGTAAAAGAGATGAAAACAGGACAGTTGTGCCTAAGGCAAGTAAGGGGATGAAGCACCTGGCCACGTCCCCATCTTTGGAAATCTCTAGGAAATCAGGTTGTGGGCAGCGAGGATACAAATGGAAGGTCTGACTTCCGGCCGTGGGTCAGCACACCTAACTCCTGTTTGTCAGTCTCAGTACTGAGGCACTAACCACCCAAATAGGTACAAACGGCTCCTGAGCATTTTGTTGTCAGGAAAAGCATATATTTAGGTGAATACGTACAAATACTCACTTTCTAGGAGGCTGGAATGTGTCAAGATGCCTCCTCAGCTACTTTTCGTTCAATCTGGTTCATTGGATGCTGTGCCCAGCTGCTGGGTGGTTCGGTTCTCTGGGAGAGGAAGCCAGTTGTTTCCGGTCTACAGTCTTGAAACAGAATCACTGTGCTTATTACTGTCTACGGGGGCAGGAGGAGAGGGAGACCCCCACCTGGCTTCCAAGGGGTCATTATATTTTTTTTCCATTTTGCACACAAGCAAATGCATTTGATTTGTGGCGTCGTTGGTGTCACATGTGCTGGTGTGGGCACCTTCTGGCGGGGCAGGGCTTCCGGAGTTCCTCGGCACTGACAGCACCTGTCAGTAGATGACCTCTCACCCCGACTGATGACTGCCAATCCTGAAATCTGACTTCCTGTCCTGGACTTTTCTCTTTTGAGCGGTCCGAGTGGGTGACTTGGCAGTTTGTAAATGATGCCTAACAGTCTTCTCCGAGCGGTACTTCCAAAGGAGAGGAATAGTTAACAAATGGTGGGCTTTGAAGTCGGTCAGTTCAGAAGAACTACTGAGTGTACTCACTGGGCTCCATTATGAGGTCTGGGGCCACAGGAATGAAAGGCACAGTTAACGGTCCTTTTTCTCTAGGAGAACGTAGTCTAGTGGGGGCTGATGGACAAGAAACATGGCAGCAAAAAGAAAGAAACCTACAGAAGACTGGGAGAGGGGAGCGGAAGCAGGAGAGCCCTCAGGAGGCACTTGATATACTCCAGACCATAGTAATTCAGCTTAGAGCTAGGTGGGAGCCAGGGGAGACGGGATATCTTCCCTCCCCGTTGGAGGGAAAGCCAGTGGAATTTGCTGGGTCTTGCCTCTGCTGTGGCCTCTTGTCTTTAAAACCTTCATTTTTTTTTTCCTCCATAAAAGGGAGATAGTAGTGAACTTACTCCACAGAGTTTCAAATGCGCCTATGTTTTAGTTGTTATTTAAGTTGTTGTCAGAGAACAGGCACCTCACGCTGGTTTTCAGGGGACAGCCCCTCCCCTGTCTTCTGTGTGGCCGCTTGCCTGGCTCTGAGTCGGGCCAGCCGGAACTTGTGCTGCTGCGTCCACGGGGACCTGGTTGGCGTTTGGCATTAGGAGGCAGCGGCCCCTTCCATTGCCGGGTCTGCTGCAGGGAAGAGGCAGCTTCGGCCGCTCCCGCTGCCACCTCTGCAGGGCTGTTTCTGACACCGTGGGGGGCTGGAGGCGGGGCAGTTGGGGGTCGGGAGGAGGGCAGCCGCACACCTGCCTTGCCCTTCCTCTTCGCCGTCCTATGGCCTCTCGGTTCCTAGCAGCTGCGCCTTCTTCCCTGATAACGCAGCGCTCAGCCCTTCCAGCACTGGTTCTTACCGTGTGGCTTGCGTTTCCGGTTGCAGCAGAACCACCTGAGATCATTGTTAAATAAACCTGCAAACTCTTCGCCTCACCCCTGACCTCCTGAATCGGCATCATTGAGACCGGGCCCAAGAATCTGCATTTTCCGACGAGCTATTTTGTGAGCCCTGTGCACCCTAAATTTGGGGAAGCTCTCCATTCAGAAAATCTGATTTTGTTTTTGGACTAATAATAGTCACTAATATTTGTTGTAGATTTATTGTATGACGCTGCTCAATGTTTTGCATGCCTGAGAGATAGATCCTAATAACAACGTTGTCTTATCGGTGGGTAAATTGAGGCATAAGGGATTTAAACAAGTTGTTCAAATACGGATTAAAGGGTCAGTGTTTAAACCCAGATTTCCAGCCCTTGTCCTTCTCTTCTCTTTGGCCTCTCTTATGTAGTGATATTCCATGAATGAATCTTCTAAGTTTGTTTTTTTTTTAATGTTTTATTTATTTTTGAGAGAGAGAGAGAGAGACAGAGTGCCAGCGGGAGAGAGACAGAGAGAAAGAGAGGGACATCCATAATCCAGAGCAGGCTCCAGGCTCCAAGCTGTCAGCACAGAGCCTGACGCGGGGCTTGAACACACAAACCGCGAGATCATGACCTAACCCGAAGTCAGATGCCCAACCAACTGAGCCACCCAGACACCCCTGAATCTTCTAAGTTTAAACCAAGTACAGGGTGACTTCATGTTGTATAAAAGCTAACAAATTAAACATAGAATATTTTAAAATTGAGCTTTAACTTCCATTAAAGCCTGAGGTTTGACTGGGATTTTGACTTAAGTCTCCATCATGAGTACATCATTTTTAAGGAATATTCTTTTTTGTCCACTTCGGTCCATCAGACCCCATTGTGTGGCTCTGCTTCTCTCGTAAACTTTATCTCCTGTGCTACTTACTCTGTGTGCATGAGATGCTCTCAACTGCCCTGGGCCAGCACCTGGAAAGTTCTCTGCTAAGGGGCCAGCACCTATGCAAGTGTCAAAGGCCATGCTTTTCCCCCCTCCCCCCACACCCCTCACCATTATTCTGCTTCTTGGGAGGCTGTGTGAAGAGACGGAGAATCTGGGGTTTTCCCGATGTCTGGAGGTCGCTAAACGTATTTATTTTCTTCTTCGTGGTTCCAGATTAGTGTCTGAGAAAAGTTGGCCATCAAAATAGGACCAGCCCAAGCAGGTCTGAAGATAAAAATCAATCATTCCACTCATAGTACTTTCTTCAGATTACCGTTGCTTCCAACTCCAGGGAGGAATTTGCTAAATAGACGACCTCACACGTAAGGTAAGGTGGAGAGAGGTTTTCAGTATGCATGGACCTGTGGGTCGTTAGAGAATATCTTACAGGATCAGATGGGTGGGGAGAGGTTTCTGCCAACATGCTCTGCTTGCATCTCAGATTCTGAACCCTGCACAAAATTTCGACTTGTGCCTCAACCTGGGTCACAATTTCGCTTCTGAAAGGAGTTTTGTTGGCTTTAACTTCACTAGAGCTGTGACCGCATTGAAGATCCAAAGGCGAGTCTTTATTAAAAAGTAATTTTAAAACATAATGATCTTTCACCTTAAACATTTGCAAGTGTGGTTTGTTTGTGGCAATGTGAAGATTTAAGACTAAGTGTCCCATTAACCACTTGCCAGATGTTTCCATGTCTTTGTATGCATTTTACAAGTTGTTTGTGATAAGAACGCTTCATATTTTCTGGCATGTTTTTTTGGAAAATGAATGTATGATCCATGTACCAATTTTCTCTAGAGCTTGTATCTCATTGTTAGTTTGAGATTCTTCCCTCTGTTGAAGGGCTGGGTATAGAACACACATACTGCAGAGATGTGCCATGTAGAGACTTTATTTCCATAATGTTCTGGATTAATCGGCTTTGGTCTTCTTTTCAGTCTTAAAGTTATTCTCTATGAAAAAAAGAGGTAAATAGGAGCATTTTTGAGATGAGACAGGGACACCAGAGTGTTGGAACTTCGTAGAAGAGAGTATAGGTCCAAGAAAAAGACCAGTTTCTAGCTTTCTATCAAGAGCAGAAAGAGGAGGCTTTGAGCAAAGTGTGTGTGTGTGTGTGTGTGTGTGTGTGTGTGTGTGTGTGTGTGTGAGAGAGAGAGAGAGAGAGAGAGAGAGAGAGAGAGAGCGCGCGCGCAAGCACGCGTACATGTAGATACATACATACCTAATGGTAGGATTCGCCTTAAACATCACAGAAAGACCTTGATACCCTTTTATTCCTGAAGTGGATGTGGGCTATCGATTGTGAATCAGTTCCTTTTTATTTTAACCCAGAATATGTAGGGTCACAAACAGTAACAGATATTTGGTACCTCTATGAAAGGAATAGCCTAATATCCAGGAACTGCCACTTTCCTCTTTCAAAAAGGCAAGAGTACAGTAGGTTTCTGTGAAGGAAGAAATGTACAGTCCAAATCCCTGAAATAGGGACACAACATCACATTATATTGTTCAAGCTGAGGAAGACTCTGCGGGAAACTGTCCCTTATTCCAATAGTCGAAAAAAGTGATTTGTGAGTCAACCGTAACGTTTTTAGGCCTGTGTAAATCACAAAATTGATAAATTAGCCAAGGAGCCAGCAATTGATGTCATCTCATGTTCGCATATGTTTTGATTTCAAGAATACAAATGCAATCACGGTGTCTGTACTCCCCCCCACCTCCACCCCCCATCACTTCGTCCCTATACAGTTTATAAAGTTAGAAAAAGTAGCTGAAAATGAAGAGTTTATTTCTTTACATTTTCAGTGAAAGTTTTTCTAACATTTTTCTTCAAATGACCTCTTAATTTATTTCCCATTTCCTCTCTTCCTCGAAGGCATAGGATCACTTTATACTCAGAGCACCCTGTACGTGCAGACTCAAAGGCATCTTTTCTTTTGGCTGTTTTGCCAAACCAGGAACACTTTCTGCTCCCGGGGGTCCCATTCTAAAGATCGCCATGAATAGAGAAATCTGCAAACATTGGGCTGTGCCTGGTGCCATGTGCTGGGAAGTCTCCCTAATTGAGGGACTGAGTTACAAGGTGTTAACAGGCAAGATCAGCGCTGACTCACAACTTTCTCCCTGGTATCATGGCCAGGAGAGCCTTGGTACTGAAAGGGCAACCGTGTGCAAAGCTGCAAAGCAAAAGGGAAGTTAGGGAGAGAGATACGTGGCTTGTGCCTTCGAGAGCTGGCAGGATGAGCGAGCAGAGACTTGGTGAGTGGCCAGGCCACTCCTCTGTCCTCCAGAGGTTTGATTTGGTACGCATGGGTTCTTTTTGTTAATTCCTTCATTCAGTGGTTCAGCGTTCCAGAGTTCCATAGAACTGTTAACAGAGTTTCTTCCTGATTCTTGGGGAGCCTGGCAAGTGGACACCGCTTTCTCATAAGCAACCATTTTGAGGAACTTTCCTTGAGATCACAAGTGGGGAGCCAGAGCTCCATGGACTCATTTGGCCATTTCTGAGGTGGTGGAAGGAGTTAAACTGTTTTGTTTGTTTGTTTGCAGAGGAGGGTCCCTCTCACTCAGCCAGTTTGTGATCAGCTCCGTATCTTCAGATTCTTACCAGTACCCTCTTTCAAATCCTTTCTGGTCTCCTCTCTGCACTCTGTGGGAATGCTCTTTTTTGTGTGTTAAGCCAGATCATGGCATTCATCTGCTCAAAACCTGTCAATGGCTTCTCATCAAAAGATGTGGTTCAGGTGCTCAGGCCTCCCTCCTCACCACACTGGCCGCTCAGTTCACTCTGCCTCAGCCACCCAGGGTTTCCAGCTCCCTGCAGACACTCTTGCAAGGCTCCAGCCTCCGGGTTTCTACCTGGACCACTCTTCCTCAAGACTTCTATATCCTTTTTCATGCCTTCACCTTGTGCTCAATCGTCCAAGAAGCGTTCCTTGTTTGCCACATCTAGAAGTGTCTCCAGCCCCTGCGGCCACCACCCTGCCTTATTTTTCCTAATTACCACTTGTTACATTTCTTCCCCTGCCCTGGAATAAAGTAGGGTGCCACAAAAGTAGGGGAGTTCTCTATTTTGTTAATCAGTCTCTCCAATAGCACCTAGAATAGTGCCTGGCATATTGTAGGGACTTAAGAAGTCTTTATTGCTGAAGTATGTTGAATAGTGGATTTTTGTTTTCCATTTCTTTATGATGTAATCTCATTTTCTGAAAATTACAGTAGGAGGGGGAGCCGAGAAGACAGATGCCATCAACAAAATAAGGCAAGATAGATAAATTTAGAGTATGGAGGACCAGGCAAGATGCATCATCATGACTAAGAAAAATACCTCTGCTTCAATATTATGGTTAGGTCTGAAAACAATAATGCGTCTATTTGTGTAGCCCTATGCAATAAACACACACATATATTAAATTGTTAGATTTCCCCTAAAAGGCCCTATTAAAACGGTATTCCATTTTTTTTTAATGTCTGTGATGTTGACCTTGTTTGAAGTAGGATTGCCTTTATTGTTTTGAGGGGAAGGAAGGGTATTAGAACTACTGGTAGGTATTTAGAACATGCCTGAGAAGTGGGGGCTGCTATTACTGAGTCTTGCATGTTGATGTTTGGAGTTTTCTGATAGTCTTTATTGTGATATTTAAAGCTGATATTCATTACTCCTTCTTCCCTGCCCTGACTGGTGTTACTTATGTGGAGGAAAAGGAGAGAAAGGCCTTAATAGCTGCCTTCAAGGAAACTACAAATCTTGTTGGGGGGGGGGGGGTCTTAAAGTAACACTGTTTTATGTTGGCCTTGTTGAGGTATCAAGAACACTTAAATCTAGAGCAGAAGACTGGTGCTGGCTGGGCAGCAAATTTAAAGTTATATTTTATCTCATGAAAACATCATTAATTTTTTTATAATGGGGGAGTAGGCAGAAAACAGAAATGACCCCCAAGATTTCCACACCCTGGTCTATACACATCTTATCCTAGCTATCTAATTGAACGTTAACATGGGTGCCACTTTGAAAAGATGATCACAGATGTAATTAAGGCTCTAAATAGTTGACCTTAAGATAGGGAAATTATCTTACGTGGATCTGACCTAATCAGATGAGCCTTTAAAAAGGGACTCGATACTTCCCTCAAGATGCGATTCAAGCCATGAGAGGGATGCTACCTGAGGGAGCTTCTCCATTGCTGGCTTTGAAGATTGGGGGTCCGAGGTGTGGGGGATAAGGCAAGACATGAAGGTGGCCTCTCCTGGCTGTGAGTGGCCCCTGATGGATGTCCGGGAAAGAGATGGACCTCAGTCCTACAACCACAAGGATCTGAATTTTGCCACAGCCGTATGTGCTTGGAAGAAGCAGAGAGAAATTCATCATGCTGTGCCAGGACTTTTGACCTACAGAACTATGCACTAATAAATTGGTGGTATTTTAAGTCCCCATGTTTATGATAATTTATTACAATAGCAATAGAATACTAATGTAGAAGGAGATGTCATCCATATTAAATTTTTTTAAAAAACCCTCCTAAAACTTTAAACACAAAATACAGTTTGCTTTCTGAAGGAAAGTACCTCTCTCAGGTACAAATAGCCAGCACACAGCCAGTGGGATCAAGCTCACATCCAATTGCCTATTCCTTTGGGTCCTGGTTGAATGAACAGATAAAAACGTTTTTGTAATTAGTAGATCAACTGTTTATAAATTAATGAGTAGCTCCAAATTACTAGGGAAGACCCAAAATAGTTTCTGCCAAGTGTTTTATCCATTCTTGGAACCAGCCTTGTTCGTGCATTATAATTTAACAGTTCTTTCTTGGTAGACAGTAAAAGATTGGTTTCAGCTCTCCTCCTGTCTGAATACTGTAGTTTCTGAATTAGCAGGGATGGAATTGATTGTCTTAAAAAAATAAAGTAAATAAAGCACTTAAGATTCCCAGTGTTGCTGGTTTCATGCAGAGAGATAGCCCTCTTTGATGAATATCATGATGTTCATAGATGCTTTGCTACAGAGGCAGATTTTAAAATGGGTTTGAGTAAATGAGGTCCCTTTCCTTAGACTTGAGCAAGGCCTTCTTACACAAGATGCTGTCTACATGCAGTCAAAAAACTCATGCAAACAGTCCTTTGTGCAAGGAAGCCACGGATGTAATCGCAGGCTGGCTTTTCATGAATGACGGCGCAGTAACGGGAGAGCAGACAGCCGCTCCCTGCTTGTCCCCTGCCATGACTCGCACACGGCATGGGGCTGCCCTCCCAGCGGGAGTGTGTGTTTGTCCTGCCGACTGGGGACTGTGGTTTGGCCTCTTTGTTTACAAGAGGGAGGACGGCAGCCTCTGTCCTCCAACTGCTGTGAAAACAGGGTTGGAAAACCAGAGCGAAGTTTCCACTCATGAACTTATTAGCCTGGAAAAACCCTGCCCAAACAAACAAACCTTTCTTAATGAAAGACCATCTGGGTTAAAACACAGCCCTCTGGGTTAAAACCCAGATGACAGGAAAAATGTAATGAGAATAGTTGTTCTTTAGCAAACTTTCCGAGCGGGATTTCCATATATTAAGTTGGCAAATGGCCCAGCGGTGAGAAACCGGAAACTGGCTCACATGCGGTTTGTACGGTTTGTAATGAAGATTTTTAGCAGTGGGATTAATTGTGCGTGTTGGTCAAAGACTCCCCATCTCTGAAGGTCTCCCCAAAGTGAAGTATGTGCTGGGGATCTGGCTTCATATGGCCTGCAATTTGGGGGGGATTTACTGTGTCCCAGGAGCCAGGCTTACGTTCTCAGCACAGGATTGGTAAAAATATACCACGATCTCTCCTTTCTTGGAGCCAGTGCTCTCCTGGGGGAGATAGAAAATACCAATTATTTTAAATTGGAATTTAAATATAATAATTGGACAGGGTAGCCTTATCGTTAGAAATTTTGCTGTGAAATGGAAGACAGTCACAGAATGTAGTGATACACAGTGTGCTGGGGTGGGCCGTGGGGAGGGCACAGTGACAATAAGACACAGCCATCAGAGGAGGCCGCTTTAAGGAGGTGGCATTTAAGCAGAGACAGGAATCCAGGATGAATCAGCCCCTGAAGAGTTAGGGAAGAATCCTCCAGATGGAGGAAAACACATTCAAAGCCTGACTCGGGAAGGAGTTTGATATAGTCTGAGAACTCCAAGATGGCCGGTGTGGCTGGGACAGTGATCACTAGGAGGATGTCACCAGACAAGGATGGAGAGGTAAGCTGGGGTTCCTCGCATGTGGTCTTCAAGGAGGTTTTGCTTTATAGTGTCAGAGTGTTGGGGAGCCATTGAAGGTTATACAGCAGGGTAGTGCCATGCTCTGCTGTGCATTTCAGACCTCTCTGCCTACTTTTATGAAGAAGGGACTGTAGAGGGGAAGGGGAGCAGCAAAAGGCGAGGTGACAGCGGAGGCAGATAGGGATGGATTGGAACAATCCTTTGGCAGAAGCAGGACTTGATGATGGGTGGCATGTGGAAGGTGGAGAATGGGGGAGGGGGGGAAAGGCCAGGATGATACCCAGACCATTTTTTCAACCCTTTGCCTTGCCCCTCTTCTTATCTATTAGCATCTCAGGAAAAATAAGAATGGGCTTCTGAGATCATTGCTTTGATCAGTCGGTGCCAGAACCCAGTCATCTAGAATTCTGTGCAGAGCATCTTAAGCCCTCTGGACATTGATATAGAGCGCCGACCTGCTGAATTAATAACATACCCATGCTATTGTAGACAGGCAGCCACAGTCACTTACACCACCGGGCCCTCTTCATTACAGCTTTGCTACCTTGTCCATTGTGTCTACAAGCTTCACATTAAAGACTTTGGTCCCAAGGTATCACTGAAAACACCTGCACTAACCCGTGGGACTCTGGGGGAAATATTGGGATGCAGGCATATAATGAAACAATTTAGTTACGTGGGAATTTATTTTTTCTAGCTTTTGTATGTCACTCACTAAAGGTGCAGTGGTCCAAATAAAGGCTGTTTTGTATGTATGTTTCCCCATGGCACTCTGTTTTACTACAGAGCTTTGGAAAGATGAAAAGAGTCACTTAACTCATTCAGGGGTACAAGTTAGGGGTGGAAAGATGGAACATTTCATTGCAGAGATGATGCATTTACTTATGTGTTAACTATGTGTTGCCTGGTCTGGTTATTAAACTGTGGAGGGGAGCTGTCTTTGTAATGTTCTTGTTACCCCCTTTTCCAGTGTCTTTGTACCATGATAGTCTGGTGTCTTCCATTGTCTAGAGTACATTTTTCTCTTCTTTGGTATTTTTCAGGCATCACACTCAGTTTTAGAACTTTTGTTACCTGCTTTACCATGACTGTCCAACCCCCGCCCCCCCCCCAATTATAAAAATATGCCCTGGTAATCGGTAATGAAGGCAAAAATAAATGGTAGATGGGGATTGCAGACTAAATGATTCCATTTGGTTTTCAACCCATCATAGTAATGATATCTTCCTCTTGGGACCAGGGCCTGGGGGCCTTAGCCTGAGATGGTGGGAGAAGCCTGTGTCTCGGAATCATTTGCACAGGGTCCAAAGCTGAGCTGTGCCGGTAACTCACAGTGGGACCTCGCTCTGCTCCGCTTCCTCACGTGTAACGTGGTAACAGCACCCGCCCTGCCTCCACCACAGGGCTGGAGTGAAAAATCAACTGGGAGAGAAAAGTCCGGCATGAGGCGGCTTTTGTCAGTTGTACAGACCGTGTTAGCATCCGTGGCTGTTGATGTCGTTTCTCCACCAGTCACGGGAATGTTAGATGTAGCCCCCAACCAAACCTAGCCTTCCTAGTTGCTTTCGTCTGGTGGTAACCACTACTTTCAAACAAGCACCCAAAGGCCCAAACTGAAAGTATGAATAATACAGCTGCAGCACATTTGAAAAAGGATAAACCTTCCTGGACTGTCTTGGGAATGTTTGGTTAATTATTCCTATATATGTCATCTAGAGGAGATCGCTCCCCGTTCTACCCTCCCACAGACTCATATGGAAACACAACCCAGTCTTGCTTCCCCCCCCTTCACTAGTTTAGATAAATTGTGAGTTTTAGGGAGAACATTTCAGATAAGAAGTACTTTTACATGGTTGAATGTGACCTCTAGATTCTTTTATGTCTCCTAGCATTTGCATTAAAATTCCAAAGGGGTGATATACTGGCTGAGGAAGCTGACACGGAGGAGATGGGAAAAAGTCATTAGCTCATTACTCGGTTTTTATTTTGTAACCACTTAGAATAAGGCTCTGTACAAAATAGGAGTGTAATGATGTGGTTTTAGTTGGAGCCAGATGTGGTTGTTCAGAAATAAGTAAGCAAAGGGTTGCCAGACATTCACATTTCACTGGGCATCCTGTATCGTTGTTGTTTACTAAATCTTTGCAATCCTTGAAGCAAAGTATGATATCTCCATTTATTGCACAGCACCTACGCCCTTCCTCAGCAGAGAGGCTCCTTCACATCATGGGACAGAGTGGATATTGAGAGGGCATGCATTCCACACCACCTTTGTGCAAACAGATAAGGTCCTAGGTGCTGAGTTAAAGTAACTTCACTGTTAATTATTGTGCTCTGGAGTTATTTTCCTTGAAATGAAACTCCTATCACTCTACCTATTTCCACACTCACTCTTTTGTTAAATGGCTGGGTTATGCATAGCCCCTCTTGGCTAACTTCAGGGTTTGGTGTTATAGATTTGTGTCCTTTATTGTGTACCCATCAGGCCACCGATCTTGGATACCGAGTACAGAGATGTTTACGTGAATCTCATCCCTCTCACCGAATCCTTCCTATGACCAAGGCCAGGCTGTGATTGAGAGGACCCCAAAACCTGTTGAGGGACCACCCTGTGCTTCATTTCGTACAAGGATTTCTCTACCTCTTCTGCCATCTGTGTTCCTTGCTCTTTTTATATGTGTTCTTTGTATTAGGTTTACAGATTTAAAATGGCTTTTGGTCTGCTGTGAGCCCCACATCATCTTTGCCTCTTGAATTTATCAACTCATTCTAAGTTCATCCTAGCCTCAAGCAGTTTCTTTTCCGGCTAGCAGTTTCTTTTACTACTTTGTCATACTAGCTGGTGTCCCTACTAAAGAAGCACTTGGATATATGAAAGATCTTAGGATTAAGGGTCCTTATAAACCCTAATGCACTGTATAACAATGGGTTTCCTGAGAGATCAGTCCCAAAAGATTCTGCTCACTCTATCCAGGGATGCAAACACTAGAACATTAATATCCAGGGCCACTCCTCCCTTCAGGGGGTCACGCCTGGGATACCAATTTCCTGACATCTTTTTTGCTATCACTACTCCGCTCATCCAAGAAAGTCCCTATCCCTCTCTCCCCCAGGATCATGTCCCTCTCCACCACCAGCCCTTCTCTTACTGTACTGTTTTAGGATTAAATCATCCATTTGAATTGTTAAACAAATGTATACTTATTTAAACTTCCATTGAAGTGTAAACCTTATAAAATGTTATGCATGTATGCACCCATGTAATTATCACCAGATTCAAGATATAGAACATTCCCAGTGCACTGTAATATCCCCCATGCAATTCGTTGATATTTTCTTTGCATGATTTTAGACCTCATACAAATGGAACCATACTGCATGTACCTTTTTTGTTCCCACCTTCCTTAATTCAGCATTATGTCTGTGAGATTCCTCCAGGAGCTTGTATTCATCTTGGTTCATTCTTTGTTCTTGCTGAGCAGTATTCCATCGTATAAATGTGCCACAGTGTGTTTACCCATTAATGTTATGGATGAACATTCTGGTTGTTTCCAGTTTGAGGCTCGTTATGAATATAGCTTGTATAAACATTTTTATACATTATCTTTTGATGGAAACACTTTTTTTTCCCCTGCCGGCTATATAGCCACAAGTGGAATTGCTAAGTGATAGGTTATTCAGATGAGACTTTTAATGGGAGAAATTGAATTTGATTTTGAGAATTATGCTTCACAGTAAGTTTTGTGGGGTATATTTTTCCATAAGTTGGGAAATAGCTCTAATGGAGGTCTGAATACTTTTTGCTTGCTACTCTTGGAGAAACTGTTCCTCCAAGTTTCCAGTGTTATTTTGAACATGAATTGGGGTTTGTTTATTTTCTTTATGTCTTAGCCCACGTTTTGTAGCTCATGTGACTATTTTCTGTATTAGCCTCCTTTCTCCTCCAGCATTCAGGTTCTTTTTGAAAAATAGTAACATATGGATCCAGGGTCAACGCTGTCAGAGTCTTTCTGGTGAAACTCCTCCTGGGTTGACACTGAACTACAGATGACAAGTTTGCCAAATTATATGAAGCAAAACTAAAACTCAAGTGAGGAGGTTAATTTTTCAAATGGATTTATTTGGGCAACTAGTGTTGTATGAACCCATCGCTCTGTCGGGTACCGTAAAACATAGCCATTATTTGTAAGGAGCTGACAGTTTGGTACTGGCAGGGGGCGGGGGCCTGCAGAAAAGGAAACCAATGTTTTTAATGTCCTTTATATATTGTCCTGCATGTTAGAGGGGAGGGCAGGGGTGTGGGGGCATGTATGTCAGACCCGGGGACTCAGGGAAGGCTTCCTAGAGGAGGAGATTTTGAAGGAAGAGAAAAATGGACGTATTATGAGAAGGTAGGGTCGGGATAAGGGACTTGTACTATAGGCAAGGGGTCCAGACAGCATATTTAAAGGAAGGGAACACATGAAATAGTATTATGCATCTGGTAGCCATTTTTAGGGAACAACAACAATTTTAGGGAACAACAACAAACACCTAAAAAAAAGTTTTTATTCCATTAATGGTGCTATTGCTGTATACATTTCTGAAATGCCTCTTTTGGAATGACTTTCAGAGCTAATTTTCAAGCCACACCAGAAAATCACCCTTGATACTTTATAGCTTTGACCCAAATGGTACACCCCAGCTGGATACTCAGCCAGAGCTGTCTCCTGAACACTTTTGGCCCATTTCAAAGAAATACAATCTGTCTTCAGAAGGCTTTAAGACTTAACCACTATTAAGAACATTCAAAAGCTTGTGTGTCTCAGGCATCAATTCCAAAATGGTACTTGTGTGCAAAAAGCACTTCTCATTGGAATAAGTCTGTAACCTTCTCCGGTTGAGGCTCAGTTTCCCAAAGACTTATCTTTCAACCAAATTTCTATTTTAGAAACTTTTTTGGTCAAAATTGGATCATTTTATGTGGCGAGAGATAGTGGATGTGCTTCATCGTAAACCCAGGTCTTTTTGAGGAAGAACTTTATTATGTAGCATTATAATTAGCCTAGGCTTGGTGAAACTGGCTTGTAACCCGTGGAAACAAGGGTCCTCTGGGAGACAGCCCTGAGAAGCAAAAGCAAAATCCAGGTGATGGTCATCAGTGGTATCAGCCTGATTTCGGCCAGCAGGAGGATCCATGAAGCCATGGGGCAGCAGGGGAAGGATGAGGGAGGGTAATAGAGTAGAGAAGAGGGCCGGGGAAGTAGGAGGCAGAGCCTGGAGAGTCATGGAAGCTGGCCCCACGGAGCAATGCTCAGTTAAATGCCTAGCCTCTGGCTGTGTATTTTGAGTTGACCTTTTCTTAGTTCTTTGGCTTGTATGACATGTAAACAAAAATAAACCAAATGATAGGTCTTATCTGTTATTTCCCATGTTTTTAATCAATCTGAGTTATTTTTGAAGATGGGAATAGTTTTATGACCCAGTGAGGTGAAAGGGGATGGGAAAAATGATAAAATTTTTCACATCATGTAAAGACTTTATTTAACGAGGGACTAAACTTTGGAGCTGGCCTACACTGGTCTACAAGCTTACGCAGAGTCCTGTCCGTCATTTATTTGTTTCCACTGCCTCAGCAGTTTACTTGAGTTGTTATCGTGAACTTGGCTTCAACAAAAACACATACACCATGTAATTCCGAGTAATTAGGTTCCCAGCTCAGTTTTGCCAGCATCTTTCAGGTGTATTTGCAGACTTTTTCTATAAGGTGTAAAGACCCCATATTAAACTAGCATCACTGTTAATATGCAAATACCCAACAGCATACTTGGGGATGGAGATCCTGAAGACTGCTAGAGTCGTCATGTATTTCTGCACACACGTTACAAATTCTCATGCAGTTTTGGTTAGGATGCCTCCAAGGATGTACCTGCGCACCCGAGCCAAGACCGTTTCCAGTCGAGCGGTTGTCGTGGAAGAAGAGGGACTTACTGGTGATCCCCACTCTCCTGTCATTTTGTCTCCTGCCCTTGCGTCACGTGTGGCCGTCAGTTCATTGTCGGCACTGTGGGAGTGTCCACATCAGATCAAGGAGGAGAACCAGCCCTGAATTTCTTGTAAAAATAAAACATTTCCACTGGGTCTACGAGTTCTCCCACCACCACCACCACCACATAATGTGTGTCTGCAAACAGCATTGAGCCTCACACCAGGGCTTTTCTTGGGTTTCAGGATCTTTCTTTGACTTCTGCTGAAACTTATGAAAACTAGTGAAGAAAAGTTACTGGTATTAGACTTTGCATTTGCCACCGTAATATGTGTGCACGCATGTGTTGTGTGAGCACATGCCCTTTTTTCTCCCCTGGAATAGACAAAAGGTGCTTGGAGTATAATGAAGTTGCTCCCCTCACAGCTCTTCACCTCTTCCTGCCATCTGAACGAGGATGGTTTCATATATTCTCTGCCAGCAATTGACCTTTCCCGTGTCTACCTATTACTTACTAATTTTATTTGTGCCCAGCGCCCTTGCCACAAATTTGCTTTTCAAGTAGAAAACGATAAATATTCCTCTACAATGTTCTCCTGCTCTGCAAAATAAATGGGCAGAGGTTATAAAATATGGCACATCGCACAATGGATTCGTCAACTGCTCTCCGGAAAGCCAGGAACCTCTTCTAGTGCCAAACTTGATTTAATTTTTCTGTTGTTCAGGTTGTCTTGTGTTATGAATGGCCCTCTTGGTGATCCCAAACACATTGGCAGAGACCTCAAGAATGTCTTTTCGGAAAAAATCAAGATGGGGGGTAGCATTTGCAGAAGGACTCAACCCAGATGACCATCAGGCATCTGTAATTTACACTAACCATTCATTCAATAGGTTTGAGGGCAGAGGAAGGATGCTGAGCATTCTTTGGCTCTTCATCACTGATGTTGGTTTCAATGGCTTCTTTATTTCCTTGCAGTTAAGTCATTAATAATCATGAGGAGTCTATAAACTTTGGATTTAATCTTCACCAGTAAGTGAAACCCAAGGAGTAATATCCTTTGACTATAGACCGTTTCTCTAATTTATCCTCAAAACTGACTTTGTCCCTTCTGGTTTCTGTGGTCCCCTTCACTACAAGAAGTAAATCCCGTGGAATGATTTTGATCAGGAAACAGGTGTCAGTAACTATTTTGTGCCTTTTAGCTCCAGCTGTGCTTTGTGTGGGTTGGCCAGAGTTTATCACATCATTTCCACTCCAGGAGTTTGCCCATTACTCAGGCTCTGGGGGCAGGGGAAATGTAGTAGCGTTGTGGAAAGAGGTACGAGATGCATTTTCCTTTGACTTTCTATAGCAAGTGAAATGGTTTGGTTGGAAATAAGTTCAGGTGGTTACAGGCCCTTCCCTTTCCAAACAAGACAAATTAAGGTCATTTTGCTCTTTCAGAGAGCCAAAGGCAAGCCTACACAGGGGAGGACACCTGTGAGCTGGGACTGGAGCCAGGAAAGGATGTCACAGGGTTTGAAGACCTTCTCTGTAGGACAGACCATGCTAGGTAATCCCTCAAGGTCCCTCATCCTTCCTAGAATCCTGTGAGGTAATTCTTACTGGCTTTATTTTTCCGCATGGAAAAACTGAGATAACCTGTGATTACACTGTCTAGAAGTAACAGAAAATGGCAGATTTAAAACCCTTGTTTTTCAAGTATAATCCACCATGTGCGTTCTCCCACATATGTGTTCTCAGTTCATTTAAATCAAATTTGCAAGGAATTTTGGCTCTATCTCAGTCAAGTTTATAATTGCTAAATCATGATGTGAGCATCCAGATCACTAAGAATTTCAACTAACCCAGTTTCTCAAGTGTGGTTGTAGACCACTTACCTTGAAATCACTTGGGAGGATTGGGTGCAGGGAAGGAGTTGTTGACTATGCTGATTCCTGGGCCCTGCCTCCGACTAACTAGATCAGAAGTTCTGAGGGGTGAGGCCCAGTTATAAGCACTCTGGGTGACTCGTTTGTGCACTAAAATGTCAGAGCCATGCAATACAACTTTTTCTTTTTTATAGATTCCCCATCTCCCCCTCCCCCTGCAAAGGCCTTGGGGACAGAGTATGTGTACAAACTGCCAGTTTGTGAATTCTGCTCGAAGATCACCTGGTTTCATCTCCTCCTCTTACACAAAAGGAAGCTGTGGTTTACAGGGTTTAAGTAACTTGTTAAAATTCTCATGGCTTATTTGTGGTAGAGTGGAGTAGACTAGAACCAGTTTTCCTTTCTCTACGCTGAAGCTTGCTGCCTCCAGCCTTTTAAAAATCAGCTAATCAAGGAAACTTGGATCCATTTCAATCCTGTCAGTGACCCTACACTCCACATAAAAGATGAATCCTGTGAGAACCACCGTTCTGATTCACACTCATTTGAATGTTGAAAAAAAAAAAAACAGTGCATTTTCCTGCATCCTCTGTAGGAGGTGGAAAGATTCAATAAGCTAGCTAAAAAGGGTTCTGTCTAACACAGGCACGTGCACACGTGCACACACACACACACCCTGCAGGTGGATCCATCACAACATGAGGCACACATGTAGGATTTATGCAAGACTTCCATGGATTTTTTCAGTATTTGGAGATGATTGCTTTTTTTTTTTAATAAAAGAAATGTTTTTAACATTTATTTATTTTTGAGCGAGAGAGAGCGAGCATGAGTGGGGGAGGGTCAGAGAGAGATGGAGACAGAATCCAAGGCAGGTTCCAGAATCTGAGCTGTCAGCAAAGAGCCCCACGCGGGGCTCGAACTCACGGGCCGTGAGATCGCGACCTGAGCTGAAGTCGGCCGCTTAACCGACTGAGCCACCCAGGCACCTTGGAGATGATTTCTTAAACTGTACATTGAAATAGTTCCATAAAGATTAAGCTAGAATTTCACCGTGGCCTCAGAAGTAAGAGAATTTGCATCTCTGGGATCCACGTGTGTATTTTAACAGGGGCGTTTCACTTTTTGTTACACAGGGAGCCTCACACTGTGGTTGACATTTTAGTTTACAGGGCTGGATGCATCGATTGCGGTACAGTCCTGGAAAAACAAAATGTGGAGGAGATTGCTTTGGAAAACTGTCCAATTCAGTTAAGAAACAAATTCCTGAGTACAGTTTATTTTTTTATGAGTGCTCATAGACTGAATAGCGTGAAAGATACTTTTTGGATGGGGGTCCGTGGGGGAAGACACTGAATCCTGCTTGTTTGCATTTTCACTTGGGATCCCAAATAATGAGTCTTCTCATAGAAGGCTCGGACCCTGCCCGCAGGCCTTCAGTAATAATGAAACTGCTTTGTTTTGCTCCCTAATTGTTTCATTTGTAAGTCTTCCCTTTCCATTGGAGGTGGTAAACTCCTTTGCACGAGATCTGCTTTTTGCATTTTTTGGTTTGTTTATATACCATCATAGGTATAGAACCTATTTTTGCTTAATAAATACTTTGGGGCACAAAAGGAGGTACGTATTTGTTTTTTCTTTCAACATGGTGTTTTTGCATGCCTTCTCTGCTAAATGTTATACTTCATCCAGATTACTGAACACAGCTGCATGCAGTAGGTAGTTTGTAGTCAAATATTGATTGCTTTGCATAAGGCAGGATGGGTAGGGTTTAATGCAGAACATGCGCTTTGGGAGGAGGCAGGCTTTCTGATCCCCAGCGGTGATCCTTACTGCCCCTTGTGTGATCTTGGACAAGTTGCTGAATACCACTTACCCTTTGTTTAGTGTGAGTTAGAAATAACTCGGCAATGTTGTGAAGATTAAGTAGCAGAATGCATGAGTAAGCAAATGACAAGTGTGATGGCTAGTATTATTGTTTTTAGCAGGAACAGTAACAGCAGTAGGTCCATTTTTGTTCTGTTGTTTAAATGTAATTTTTAAAGTTTTATTTATGTAAGTGATCTCTACGCCTGACATAGGGCTCAAACTCACAACCCCGAGATCAAGAGTCACACACTGTACCGACTGAGCCAGCCAGATGCCCCAATCGGTCCATTTTTGAAGGGGGTGGCTGTGCCGGATTATTTAGGTAGATGCCAATTTCATTTGACTTTTGACCTTTGGAAAGAACAGATAGGCTTAATTTTGGGGTTTTCCCCCAAAGTATGGTGTGTTCAGTTCACATCCATATTTATGATGCTTCCATTTTAAACATACTCTCCCAAGTTAACCAAGCTGAAATTCTAAGCTTGGCAGCCTGAAGGTGTCTCCTGTTCGGGAAGAATTTGGTGTTGTTGTTTGATGACTGTTTCTTCTCAAGTTTTTGGTCTGAGGAAAGGGCAGCATTTCCTTGGCTGTGGGCCCAAACAAAGACATAAAAATAAGAACAAGAAACTGAATAGAAATGGGGGGTTTTTGAGTGAAGAGTTGGTCATCTCAATAGCTCCCCTCCCATCAGACATTCAGGTGCATTCTGGGAGAGTTAACTGAATTCAAAACACTCACCTTGACAGGGTCACCTTTAAGTGCCAGGCGCAAAACTGTAATGAGCTTTCTCTTCTCATAATTCTTCTTTTCATGATTTTCTCAGCTGGATTCTTCAAAGGATTATTTGTAAAGACCTTTATGGTGTGTTATGATTTAATCAGATGTAGCTTGAATTTCCCAAGATGTGTTAATTATCATCGCCACACAAGTGCAACCGAGGAAGCAAAATGTTTTTCATTTGGGCAGGTTGAGGGTTTGTTTAAAATGTACTTAGGGCCATTAGGATCAAATCAAAATATAGTGCATGGTAATTATGCATGAAATAAAAGATTACCTGCTGTTTAAGTAGCCAGTTTCCTGATAATATTGCAATAAGTCTCGAGAGAAAATTGGTTTCCCAATAGCAGTAAAACACCTTATTTAAGGGACAAAGTGAACTGTATTAGATTGAAAAATGAGGAGATCAAGAAAAAAAATTTTTTTACCTAAATTATCAGTGGATCTTATCATCAGTGTTAAGGAAAAATTACTGTGTTAATCTTTCCCTTGATCAAAATGGAGAATGATTTGTTTGCATTTAGATGGCAGTGAAGTTGGTGTATTTCAGATTTGATTAAATACAGGAAAGAATAAATGTCTCATGTAAGAAAGGAAATGCATATGCGAATGCCTTACTATGAGAGCAGTATGAAGCCTGACTTCAGACAGGTCCCAAAATGGAAGCCCAGTTCCCATGCTTACCAGCTGTGTGACCTCTTCCTTCCATGTTACTTAGCCTCCGTCCCTCATTTTCTTTATTGGCAGAGTGGGGATGTTAGTCCACCAGACCTTGCTGTAGAGATTAAGTAAGATAATGTATATAAAGCACTCAGATACATTTATCATATAGTAGTGATAAATTAATATTAGATGTGGCTATCATCTCAGCCAGGGGTGTGGCTGATTAAAAATAGTCTGGAGAGCAAGGGGGAACCCTAAACAGTCATATGATATAGGTAAGGTAGACATCTCATTCTGTGTTGGAATTGGACGCTGCTTTGTGGACCTATCATAATGAGGACGATACAAAGTTTACAAGTGTGCTGATGTGAGAAATTTCCCGTGTCACCCATTGGATCATTTTTTACCTTTTAAGGAGAATTAAATGTTGAAAAAGACCCGTTTGTGGTAATTTGGCTAGCGGAATAGGTGGTTTCTATGGAGTTGTTTTATTTGTTTGTGGATTGTTTTTGTGTTTTATTTTTTGGGTTTGTTTGTTTGTTTGTCATACACTTGCCCTCGATGAAGAAGAAAGACTTCTCTTGGTTATTCCTCTAGGGGGAAATTTGGACATTGCCCCTCTCCTCTGTTCATGGTGAGAGGAGTTGCTATTTACTCCACAGGTCTGAACCATCACACATATGGTTAAACATTGACTAGTTTACAGAAAGTCTTTTTTTTTTTTCCTTCTAATTCTAAAAATGTAGCTTCTTTTTGAGTATTAGGAATGAAGTTCAAGAGATTGATTAATATGTATTGAGCCTATTACATAGCTGATGATGTACTTAGTGCTTTCACAGTTTCTACCTTAAGCATAACTGGAAGGAGGGAAGCTTGGGCGGCTCAGCCGGTTGAGCATCAGACTCTTGATTTCAGCTCAGGTCATGATCCCAGGGTCATGGGATCCGGGCCTGCGCTGGGCTCTGTGCTGAGCATGGAGCTGCTTGGGATTTTCTCTTCCTCTGCCCCTTTCCCCCGCTCCCCTGCTCACTCTCTCTCTCTCTCTCTCTCTCTCTCTCTCTCTCTCTCATTCTCTCAAAATAATTAAAAAAAAAACATAACTGGAAGGGAAGAGGAAGAAAGAGATTCTTTGTCTCTGTGTATTAGAGAACTACCCTTTAAGTGTCAAGGTTTGTATATGGTCTTCTCAATTGCACCATATCTATTGAAACTATGTAATCAGCGGCTTCTGACCCCAAAATGCCAGCATCATCTTTGGTGGACTTTGAAGCTAATTTCCCCTTGTTTTCCATGTAACCATTGAAAAACTAAATGGAGACATCTAGTGCTCTGCTGTGGGGGAGCCCCCCGAATTGGCAGCACTGATTTGGCTCCAGGTTGGTAATTGAACGGTAGCAATCAGCCTGTGTGATCTTTAATATTCTAATATTGCCGACTGACGCCCAGGACACCAGACGTCTTGTAATTGAACACGAAATCATCCTGTGCATAAGACTGAAGAAAAACAACACATAATTTAGACCATATTTTATCTTCACCCTCAAGTTCCAGTGGAAATGCTGGTTGTATCTTTCCACTCTCAAGTCCTCCCTTATCTCAAGTACAAGGTGAGGGAATACTGAGAGTAAATTAGGGTGAATTCATTTCTTTCTGACTCTCCTTTTTGCTTCGTTTGTTTAGCCAACAAATCCTTATTGAACGCCCACCGTGTACTAGGGGATACATGTCTAGGCACCTGGAATGTAACAGTGAGGAAAACAAAAATTTTTATTTGTGTGAAATTCACTCTCCTCCTGAAGGGAGGTTGTTAGGATTCTTCAAGGTGTCCTTTGCCTCCTGTGGTTGTATTTGGAATGAAGAATTAAACCAGAAGGCAAAATGCACCGCACATCCTGTTTTGGTAAGCAAACCTCTATTCCCACACCCCCCACAATTTCCACACTTCTACCCACACACCTTGGTGGGAGGAGGAGGGGAAGATAAGATAAAATACACTGTACATAACAGTGTTTGCTGTGATCATACCAAAGTCTGTATAACTCAGTCTCTAGTCTCAATAATTGGTATTTTATGGAACCGGCATTGACTCTTTCCTTGTTGCCCCAGTGGACAATTCTTCATTTTCCTGGTACCAAAAGTTCTACCTTCTCCATAAATTTATGATTATGGCAGTTTTTATTTCTTTCTCTTTCATGTGCAGTAAGTACTCTACAAGCCAATGTGATAGCTGACCTCAGGGGATCCTTATAAAAACTTAGCAGACAAAAATTGTAAGCACTTCATTGGAATTCTACTAATTCTGGAGTTTGGATCAACTGGGAGGGTTGTCTAGACTGAAGCTTATCTTTGTTTTACATTGCTATCTTCAAAGATCATGCAAATTAAGAGGATAGAGAGGGAAATATTTGAAGTATATAAGTAAACAAATGATAAAAAGCATTGTAATTCCCCAAAGCAGGTTCTTTGAGAATGCACAATGGTTTGTGCTTAAAATTAATATTCCATATTTTATAGCTTTCACCAGCTTTAATCAGCATAACCACTTAGTCAAAATTATTAAGACTTTCTTCAAATGAACCTGACTCCCCAGTGATGGGGAGAGGAGGTGGGTTGCATGTAATAAAATCAATTTATATTTGGGGTAAACAACCGTACACATTACGCTCTTGGGAATAAAATAGTTAGCAGTGGCTAAATTTGATCTGCCACATTTCCAGCAGCAACATTAGCAGGTTTTGCTTTTCATAGCACAGATTCCTAGAAAGAAGAGTATTCCAAATGGATAATGGCTTCCTATAGCCGCGGTATAGCTCACAGTACATTCCTCTACCAGGAGGTGGCGACTCTTTCAATTCAGGAGGCTGATCCCCTGACCAAGATTGAGATTACCTGGTAACTGACTGAGGGAGAAACCAGTGACCAAAACTGACACATGAGCACTTTGAGGTGGCTCTATATAAATAGACAAAATCTGAAGCAACTGAAAGACTGAATTGAGTGTCTTGTGAGCTTTTTGCCCGCGTGTTGATCATTAGTTATAACCTGAGGTCTTGCTTACAAAACAGATATTGAATCACTAATTTATGAAGGCTACTAAGTGAAGAATTCATAGTTCACTCAGAGAGTTGGGGGGATCTCTAAGACTCCCCCTTTTTTACAGTAGGTTCGAAGCCCAGCATGGGGCTCGAACACATGACCTTGAGATCAAGCATTGCATGTTCTACCAACTGAGCCAGCCTGGCACCCCTCTATGACCCCTTTTCGACTGTGGTTCTGTGCAAGGCAACCACAAGGGAAAGGGTTGTTTAGACACCATATTTCAAGGCTCCAGCTGCTCTTCTGCCTGTAAAAGTACTGTTCTAGCTGCATCTTGTTGTAGGGACCTGCAGCTGGAAACTTTCTTGAGAAAGACCTATCTTTCAGGTGCAAGACCTATGCTTATTTTCTGTGAGAATATTTGTTCCGAACAGAACACAGCTGCGTCTCACTCTATGTGAATTCTGAAAATAAGTGTGTGTAAGTTGCATGTTTGCAAATAGCGTCCCATTTGAAAACTTAAAAGCTTTTAGGAATCCACATAAATGTCAGCTCACTTCATAATGATTCTTTGGGTACATCCAGATTTCTGTACGTTGGGTTTGCTTGAATTCACTATAAATTTTAATTGCAGAGCATGTTCAAGTCAGTGATTAATGTCAAAGATATCTATTTATCTTCAGGCCTGTGCGCTAGGATCCCCACCACCCCCCCCCCACCTCAATTCCATATGCTCTTTCCTCGACATCTGCTTCAAACTCAAGAAATTCTTTGGACAAGCAAATGGCCTGAAATTTCATCAGGCTTAGAGTCTCCTCAATACTAAAGCAAATGGTACTGAGATTATTTCCCAATAATGTTTTCTTGCTGGGAGAATCACCGGGGCAAGGAGGGCGTAGCATAGAACATCTTGGGCATATCTCACCACTGTGGAATTCTACCTCGTTATTATTTGAAAAACAAAGGATTCCTTGTAGCCCTTCAGTGCACTAACACTCGCATAGTTTGCCCCAGGCTTCTCATAAGTAGCAGTATCCAAAATTAAATGTCTAATTTCACTGCTTAAACATCCTTTGTCGGCACAGTATCCAGGATGCTTATTATCACTTCCCCAAGATGGCTGCCTAAGGCAGTCGACTCCGTCAAAACCAAATTGTAATTAAACTATTTTCGTTTTTCACGCACATGCCTTCACATTTTTCTGCGTTTATTATGCATGGTGAAAATTCCTCATTGCCCAGATCCAGGTACTTCTAATTATGTACAAAAGAAATTGTTTCCTAAGATTCATTCACTCCTTAATTTCCTTTTCTATCTAATCTCAGTGGAGTACCTCTAAGACGAGGTGATGGTGATGGTGGTGGTGGTGGTGGTGGTGAATAATTTGTTTTTGGTATAGGTGAATGAAAACTGGAAGAGTCCATTAGGTTTGGAACTTTTTGTAAGTTTTTGAAGAAAGCAAAGGCATAGTGGGGATAAAATTTGGGGGGAATACATTTAGATTACTCTTACAAAATAGTTTTGAGGTTAGCCATAGAAAATGCAAATCTTACTCAATTTGCAGGTAAATCCATAACTTAGGTTTTATATTGGGTATCTATTGTGTGTACTCACTGTGCTAAATCTAATGTTCTAATCAGTGTCATCATAACCCTATGAAGTCATATTGAAGCTTTGAGATTCTAGGTATCTTAACCCATGGTTATGGAGAAAGTAAATGGCAAAAACTGGGCATCCAGGGAAGAGGTGGGATGTGAACTTAAACATCCAGCCTCCTTCAGTGTGGGTTCCTCACCTCTAATACCGGTCTTCAATGCTTGGTTCAGTGTCGCTTGGACAACTGTATCATGAGGAAACATTGCAATGTGCTCTTATGAGTCTGGGCTCTGGAATCAGACAAACTTGGGCTTTCTCTCCATCTTTTCTCCTCTCTATGACCTCGAGTGTTCCCACCCCGTGAAATGGGGACAATGACTAGTTACCACAGAGGGTGACCGGGAGGTTAAGTAAGATAGTCGAAGGTATTTATCTTGCACCTGCATCGAGCAGGTGGTGACAATAGTGACGACCATGAGGATGGTGTAGTTACATGTTCCCCTCCCGAGGAAGCACCCCCATCCCTGTGCTTGTAGCATGAGGTCACTGCTGGCTTGGAAGGATGGAACATCTTTGGTGTATGGGGATCCTGAAGCAGAGCAGGATGATGGAAGTGCCAGTAACAAAGCAGGGCTGGTCAGCAGCAAGGCCGGGGAGGGAGACGGGAGGTCAGCAGGCGGGCCCTGTGTGCCAGGCGTGAGAGTTCTGTGTCTCCTCCAGGAAAATGGGCTGCCCCCAGCCAGCTTTCCCCAGTGAGTGCAGCTTTGCCACACACCAACCATTCTCAAGCTGTGCTCATTTCCCTCACTCCAACCGACGTGTTGCGATTTTCCCAGGTGGAAAGTGATGCTTGTTGGAGCAGGTGTTGAACATTAGACCCCAGAGTTCATCCGTGGGGCCCCCAGCTGATAGGCGCCCATTGATTTTATCAAAAACTAGACGCTTTGATAAAGGGCAGTAATGGGAACTCAGTGCAGATAAGCCCATCCTACTGCTGGTTTTCTGTGGCTTCAGTGGCAAGACTTACACATGGAGTACGATGGGAATGCTTTAATAGAGAAGCCAGAAAGGAAGTGCAGGACTTGTAGGTGGAAATGGTGTGTTGGAGGTGAGGGGAGAAGATCTTTGAATCTATTTTTTTTTTTAATGTTTATTTGGTTATTTTGAGAGGGAGAGAGAGAGAATCCCAAGAAGGTTCCACGCCATCAGCGCAGAGCCCAATGCGGGACTCAATCCCATGATCCGTGAGATCATGACCTGACCCGAAATCAGGACTCAGGCACTTGACCCACTGAGCCATGGAGGCGCCCCATATTTTTAGCCAAACAATTTAAATTTTAGAAAATCACTTACTTTTGACTGGGTGAACTGAAGAAAGGGTCTGGTTCTACAGGCAGGGATTAAAACTGGTGCCTTTGGGTCATAGTTAAATGCCCAATAAATATTTGCTAAGCAGTGGATCAAGATTATTGTGTTTCTCTGAGTTTAGTTTATTATTGTTGTTGTTTTAATTTGGACAGCAAATAAGCAGCCAAAGAATTATGTTAGAAGTAGCAATTTCAGTAGAAGGAAAGATGAGTTTTTAGACTAGATTTGATTCAGAGAATAGTTTGATGACCCAAGTTTTGTCTTGGTTTATGAGTGGATTCAGCATCCCTGTTTTTCCTTTACCAACAGTGGTTTATGTTTGACTCAAGTGTGGGACACACACTTTGGACACAGGTCTGGTTCGTTTTGGAATTCAGGTCCTTTTTGGAAGGTTTAGGCGTGTGATGGGTCATCATGGCGTGTCTCTGTGGGTTTCATCTTCTGGGCCCTGTCCACACTCTGGCACTTCTCATTTTCCCTCAACTTTTGTTCTCTTGTGTACTTCAGTATTTGGAGGCTTTCCTGTGGGATTGGAATATTGTTCACAAAGAACTCTGCCCTTGAGAAAAGTCTTGCAGGATTCCCCTTCTGCTTTAACTTTGTCCCCATTTCAGTGAGTCTCTGAACCTTTGAAAATAAAGGGCACCCAAGTCGGGACACTTGTTAGCAGAAACTCTCGAGGTGGTGTTTGGTTTTGTTAGAGGCATTAGAAGCTGTCTCGTTCCTTCCCTTTCCAAAGAAGCCAGAGTTCTGTTGTCTCAGTTTTAGAATGAGCCGATTGTAATAGCCCTGAAGATAAGATCGTTTTGATACCTACTGGTGCTATTCTACGGAAGCCCATTTCAGCAGAAACATAGTTAAGTATCTTGACCTGCATAGATACACTTCCAACTTAAAGCTGGAAATGAGCATTTTAATCTTCCTTTAGAAACTGGTCAAAGAGAGAAAGAAAAGAATGGACTTTTTGCACTCCTTCTACCCCAAACCATCCGTTAAAAAATAAAGAGCGAATACAAATATGCTCACATTCTTTGAAAGTCTGTGGGGCGCCATTAAAATGTCTCACACGTTTGTTCTGAGTGTATAACATGCAAGACAGGGTGTAGCTGTCTTGAAAACTTACATGTACAGGGACCTGGAGGAGTTTGCATTTCTATAACCGCCCTCCCCGTACGCATACACAGATGTACATAGAACCGTCTCGGTCAAATCCCTAATACTTTTCAGATCAGATTAGGACTCTGCAGACGCAATTTCACAGTGAGACACAGTCCTGATTAAAACATTACATGGTACCTAGTAAGCACTTGCCTCCTTTATTGTTTCGATAAAATTTGGATTTTCTACTCTATAGCCGTGGTTATATCCCATTCCAGAGTCATGGACTGGTAGAAGTGTGTTGGGTTTCTGATCTTCTGGGCGAGGAAACTGAGGCCCAGTGAGCGGAAGTCACTTCTCCGGGGCAGGGCCAGGCCTATGCCAGGGCTTTCTCATTTCCTATTTCAGGGTCTGTCTACCGTTCAAGGCCCCGTAGGTAAGATCTGCAGCCGATGAAGAGCAGTCTTTCTGTTCTGAGCACGGGCAGCACAAACTCATCGGCATTCAAGGAATTATTGGCTGTTTATCAGAGGCCCTGGCATCCCTTTAGACAATTTAATTTAGTGGCACTGTTTTGCTGGTTGAATAGGTTGCAACTTTGTCAAAAGTAATGGATTTAACCAATTCCCTGCTTTTATCTTGGCGTCTCAGCAGTCTTCAAAGAACATCCGCTATAATGAGGCGATGACGAATACTCTTGAAACACTTACACGTGGGATTTTCTGCTTTTCGTGTTTGCTACCGTTTCTCTGCACTTGCAAGCCTCTGACCCCCGGCCTGGGTATAACTCTTTGTGACTGCTAACACACTGTTGTCACCAAGACACAAAGCTGGGAGGACCACTTTTCCCAAGCTGTCAGATGGGTCAAGTTACAAACGAGATTATGACTGTGTTGTTACAGCCTGGCAAAAGTGAAACGGCGGGTTTCAAACTTGCCACCTCATTTATCAGGCTGGAGATTGCCTCAGTCCTAGGATTCAGTTCAGCAGAACTGAAGGCAGTGCCTTCCGCATGGAGGCAGGTATCTTGAGCCGGCTCTCCAGTGTATTGATACCCCCCAGACTCTCCTCTACCCGTGGGGAATATTTACCCATTGGGAAGGAACCCTAGGTCAGTATGTCCATTGCCTTGCACCGGGGACTCTTAAGCTGAGAAAGCAAATTAGCTGTTTTCTGTGATTTAAAATACTTTCTTGGAATCATTTGCGCCTGTTCATAGGATAGAAGTTGGGGTCTTCCAACAATAGTAAGGAAATACTGTTTTTACTTTTCCATTTGGCTGTTTGTTTTTTTAATGTTTATTTAGTTTTGAGAGAGAGAAAGAGAGAGTGTGTAGATGAGCAGGGGAGGGGCAGAGAGAGAAAGGGAGGCAGAGAATCTGAAGCAGGTTCCGTGGACTTGGGGCTCAAACTCATGAACCGTGAGATCATGACCTGAGCCGAAGTTGGATGCTTAACCAACTGAGCCACCTAGCTCCCCCTGCCCCCTGCCATTTTGCTATTTGGAAAAAAAAAAAAAAATCCATACTTACAACTTTGGGACCTTTTGCTATCGTGTCGTGATTTATTAATAACCATACTTTGCAGAGGTACAGGAGGTTCGGGTTATCTGTAAACAGCAGATATTCTAAAATCATTTTGATGTACCTTTTAAATTGACTGCTTTTGCTGTTACTTCTATGATTCCATCTTCTTTGAGTCTGTTGTTATAATGAGAGAACTAGTCATGCCCATACACTTGGGGTGGGACGTTGTCCTAGGGAGACTGGGGTTAGGTGGTGCTTTGCTCTTGGTAGCACATTTGTCTTAAATAATTCACAGATGCAGACAGTTTGCAGAATGGAGTTTTAAATTATAACCCTGTTGGGCACTGGTGGGGTTTAAAGCAAGGCTCGCGATTCAGGCCAGGGTTTGAAGCTCCAGTCCATTCATTGTTTGTATCATTTAGCAAAAGGACATAGGTTAATCTGCCCGCAAGGAGTATGGTGGTGGGTGGGGAGCTCCAGAGTTGGTTTATTCCGTGGCTCAGGCACACCTGTGGCTTTCCAGGCACTTTGCACCCTCCCGCTTTTGCGCTCCAGCTTTGGTCACAAGCTGATTCTTTTCCTCACCTCAGGGCATGGTGACTTTTAGAAGCAGTCTCCTCCTTGGTCTTCTCTTAGGAGTAAGGAGACCTTTCCGGGAACCCCTTGGCAGACCCCCTGCCCACATCATCCCTGGAGAGCAGAAGGGCAGCGCTGTGACAAGCTGACCCAGTCTTGATCAGCTGGAGCTAGGGTTAGTCTTCCCTCAGGCAAATAGCCCTGGAAGGGAGTAGATGTGTGATGGAGATTCTTCTAGAAAGGAGGGCCCAGTACAGAAATGGATAATCAGGATGCTTACCACAGCCGCAGTTTCCTCAGAGGTAGAGACAAGGATAATAATGGTACTTAATAGGGTTATGGTGAGAATCCAGTGGATTAATACATATAAAGCACCTGGAAGAGTCTCAGGCACATTAGAAACACTTAATAAACAGTAGCTACGATTATTACAATGTTGAAAGTCTTATCATTCATTGGTCTCATAATAAATGTTAAATTTGAAAATGGAAGAGGCAATAAAACAGTGGTGGGAATGACCCAACTACATGGCTGCATAAGAGACTGCCGTCTGGACGAGAAGCACAGGCATCATTCAGGCTCGATCATTTGAGGCTCCTCATTTGGCATACCTGAGCCATAGGTATTGGGAGCTTTCGGGAAGGCATGGTCGGAAGAAGGGTGGCCCACCAGGATAGGAGCAGCAGAAGCAGAGCAGGACAACTGAGTGCACACTCAGGGCATTGTTGAGGCCGTAAGCTTTATCGGCATTCACAGTACTGGAACAAAACCATTCTCAGAATCCTGGGAGCAGAATGGCTATTCCTCCCATAATCTGAGGACCCAAACACAGTTATGCCGACTGGATGGTTTTATGAGGAAAGATTAAAGCAGCAATATGTATATTTGTGTAGCTTGGGTAAGTGACAGCGGAGGGGCCACCTGGATTAGAGCTCAAAATAAGATCATAGTCTACAAATCCCTGGAAGGCTTGAGAAACAAACGAGAGAATTGTTATTTGGGGACACTGTTGGGGAAAGTGGGTAGAAAGCCGACAAGCAAATTAATTAAAATACACACGTCCTTGCCAGTATGAAGAGCTATTACATATTTTAGTTTTCTAACTATATTATTCAGCCCTGTGCTAAATATGGCTTGTAAATAGGTCAGTCAGTGAAGACCATATTACTCGGAAGTTGCCGAACCTCTTTGGTGCACACAAATCCTTCTCCTGTCTTTCCGTGGCTTACCTCACGTAAGGCAATGCAGAATCGGAAGGGAGAAGAGAATCCTGAGGCTTCTTTAGAAAATGTCTTCTCACCCACGTTTTTTTGAGAGTTGGTTTTGTTTTCGTGCTAAATTATAGATTCCTTCAAGGAATTGTGGCAGCCTCATGCTTTTCTCCCCTTTAGCAGAATACCTGGAATGAAGTCCTTACTCTGCAAATGTTGGCTGAGTAGGTGTTGAACATGTGAACCAACTCTATTTCAAAGGTAATATGACACTAGTTTTGTGTTCAGATAACATTTTAGTATTTCACTCTTTATTATCTATACTACTGAGGCATGTGCTAGCTATTTATTTATTTGTTCGTTTATTTTGAGGGAGAGAGAGGGAGCCTGAGTGGGGCAGAGGCAGAGAGAGAGAGGGATAGAGAAAGAGTCTCAAGCAGGCTCCACGCTGTCAGCATGGAGCCCGACGTGGGGCTTGAACTCATGAACCATGAGATCATGACCTGAGCCGAAGTCAGATGCTTAACTGACTGAGCCACTCAGGCGCCCCAGGCATGTGCTATTTAATAAAGACAGAATGTGGGAGCACCTGGGTTGGCTCAGTTGGTTAAGCATTCAACTCTTGATTTTGGCTAAGGTCTTGATCTCATGGTTCGTGAGTTCAAGCCCCGAGTCAGGCGCTGTACTTTCGGCTTGGGATTCTCTCTTTGCATCGCCCACCCCCCACACTCTCTCTCTGTCTCAAAATAAATAAACTTAGAAAAAAAGAGTCTAGGTTTGTCTCTTAAAAAAAAAAATACACACACACACACACACACACACACACAGAATGTGATGATGTATATTAAAAAAGAAAAAAAAGGATTATTTATGACTGACTTGAGGTGGGTCCTAGCATTGTCCTAAGATGATCACAAAATAAGCTTCAAAAGCCACTTAGGAGCCATGTTTTTGTATTTTCCAATATTAATAATTTCTGATAATGATTTAATTTACCCTTCAATAAGGTCCTAACCTTCTAGACCAAGGGTCAGCAAACTTTTTTCTTTGATAAGCCAAATAGAAAATATTTCTGGTTTTGTGAGCCATATGTACCGTGTCATAACTATTCAGTTCTGCCATTGTAGCGTGAAAATAGCCATAGATCATACTTAAATGAGTGAGCATGGCTGTGTTCCAATAAAACCATTTATGAACATTGAAATTTGAATTTCATGTAGTCCTCTTTTTTTTGACTTTTTTCTTTTGTTATTCCCAACTATTTAAAAAGGTGAAAATCATTCTTAGTTTGCAGGCTGTACCAAAACAGGCAGCAGGCCAGATTTGGCCCTGGGCTGTAGTTTGCAGACCCCCTATGTAGACTGAAGTCGTCTACTTACTAAATGTGCGGTTAGCAGAGGAGGTGCTCTATATAAAGAGCCTAATTTAAAGAATCAGGAGTAGGCAGAAGAATGGCTTATAGGTAGCCATTTGTACCTACCTCGATTGTAGTCCTAATTCCACTGGTTCTTTACTATCTGTTTTTTCTTAAGGCAACAGATATCCCAAGTGAGGACAGAGTCCTGATTCATTCTTCCCTGTAGTCCTGGGGTCTGGTGCTTATGAGTGAATGAGCAAAAGAATCAAAGAATCAGATTTACGTGTCACAGGAGGGGCTTATGATTATTGAATTACAAAGGATGACATTTCTTTGGAGGAAAAACAAAGAGGAGACCCACTGCCGTGCTATCATTTTGTCTGGAGACATTGTACCTTCATAAATAGGCTTTGTAGAACATCTGGAGGAGTGACCAGTGAAGGGCGGGGGGCTGTTTTAGTTGGGAAATATGCAAATCATTTTTAGAAGATTTCCATTCCTGGGGCACCTGAGTGGCTCAGTTGGTTAAGCGTCCGACTTCAGCTCAGGTCATGATATTGGGGTTTGTGGGTTTGAGCCCTGCATCAGGCTCTGTGCTGACAGCTCAGAGCCTGGAGCCTGCTTCAGATTCTGTTTCTCCCTGTCTCTCAAAAATAAAATTAAAAAACAACAACAACAAAAAGTTTTCCATTCCTACTGACCCAGGGTTGCCAAGGTGTTTCGGTTCTTCCCTGAAAATGATCTCACATTAATGATACTCTAAAATCTTACCTCTTCTCCAGCTTTCCACTTAAACAGAGGGTCTGATTGGCCAACCCTTAGGAAAGGTTTCCATAAGTAAATGATCTCAAATGGGATTAGATTTTGTAACTAAGAACCATCTTTTTATATGTATTGATACTCTTACTTCTGGCATTGATTATCTAATTAAAGGTCAAAGTTCAATAATGTTCCCCCCAAACACAGATTGCTCCCCTTTGTTTAAAAATAAGGAAACCCACATTTTTTTCTTTTTACATTTTTGTTTCTCCATGGATACAGTATAGAGAGCCAGTAAAATCCTCCCACTAATAAATATGATAGATAAGGGCATATACTCAGTGTAGTTAAAGCTCTGGGCTAGTTTCCACTAAAACAATCAAGGTGAATTTGAGTATTATATTTGAGCACAATTCATAGGCCATCCATTTAATGGCCCAATATACAGATTTTTAACTTCTTTCAAAGCCTGTCTTTTCAACCTGCTTTTTACCCTGGTGTGATCATACCTGGTTCTATCAGGTTAATATTATGTAAGCCCAAGAGGGAAGATTCAGACTTGGCTATGATACTGGCCGAACACAGCTTCTCTTCCTATTGTGACCACTTGCATTTAACTATCATGTTGTTCTATTTGACAAAGTAAAGGTTCACTGTGGCAGGAGATTAAATAAACAGGAATTGGACTCACACCCCATTTCCAGGAAAAAATGGGAACAGCAAGTATTATCTGATGTAATTAAAGTGTGTTGAACCCTGAACAAAGTACTAAGTGTAAATCCTCATCTGGCCTTTACAGCCAACTGGTTTAGAATCAGTGATATGAATTACCTGTTGGATGGAAGGTCTATGGCCTCTCCAAGGTCATGTTGTAGATTTTATGGCCAGCCTACTAGAGGTTTCCTTGGTAGTAATTTTAGAGGGACACTCAGATGTCCCCTAGTCACCCCTCTCTGAGCACCAGTTACCTTGTCTACAAAATGGATATAATTTCATTTCCCATGTGGGATTGATGTTGGGCTTAAAAGAAGTATTTTTAAGTACTTAGCACAGTTTCTCAGATTAGTATGTCCTCAAGAATGAGTGACTGTTACCTATTGTTCTCTTTCCTTTTCTAAACATCTCCCAAAAAAGTCTCAATTAGTAAAAGATCTTTTTTTTTTTTTAAACCAGGTTGAAATCTTTACCATATAACCTACTTGCTATCTTATATTGTTGGAACTACATGTCATATTATTAATGATGTGTAAAAAAAGCTGAGTTCTAATTTCAATTTATTTTGTTAATTCTTCACAATTGACTCCTTAAGGAAGCCTGAGAAAATAACGTTCAGACGTTTAGATCTTTGTGCCCCGATATTTGTGTCATCCACATACATGTATATGAGCATGTACATGTGCACACGCATGTGCATATATACATGTACATATACACATATGTGTGCATAAACACGTGCGTGTACATATACATATATGAATACAGGTATTGACATTAAAACTACAGGTACTAACATTACTTTTACCTGCAAATTTTAAGTGTCAGCTATCTCTCCAGTCCACTGTTGATTTTTTTTCTAATGCTGTCAAATATTTCCAAAGCTTTAACTATGTAGGCTTATGATAGATCTGTTGACCTCAAATGGATATTTGTTATTTCACCTCAATGCTATTTAGCCAGTTTCACCTGCCTTTTTGTTTATTCAACTTAATTTTTTCTTTCTTCTGAAAATGATCGTAACAAATTTCTGACATATTTAAGACAATAAGGATTAGAAAATTGATTGGGAGTTTGCAAATTCATCTGGTTCTGAGGGTGGGGATGAGTGTTTGGGATATTTGTCTCCTAAGGATACATTAACCTATCTCAAACACAGTCAACAAAAGTATTAGTGTCATTAGACAGCATTTAAAATTCAGCCCTATCCGCCCTTCCAGTTCCAAGTTGGAATAGAGTTGTCTTCCACTGGGGAATAATTTGTCTCCATTAATGGAGAACAAATGTGCATGGGTGTTTTAATTACACAGTAAATTAGGGGAATTTAAGATGCAGAATATGTGAAAGCCAAGAATTCAAAACCAACAACTCAAAAACATAAGTAGATAAACAGGGAAAATATCTCAGCATACGAGTGCAAGCAGGTCCCAAGATAAAGAAAGAAAAAAAAAAGAACAAGATCAAGACAAATTACTAGGGTTTTACTAAAGCTCCCTTCAAGCGGAACGATTCTGATTTATGATTACAAGCCATTGTTGGCTGTTGCATGGCAGGTGGAAGAAACCGTATTCATAGGGTTACTCCAAGGTGTCTGCCTTCAATAAGTGGCCTTGTATGCCTTCAGTGAAGAAGAAATATTGAGGATTTCCTAGGTGAATATAAACTTTAAAGAGAATTCCCATAGCAAGTATATAGCCTAGGTCTGTGGAACCCTGAAGAGTATATGCAAAACTATATGATTATGAGCTGATGCGGGAACAGGGTCTAGAACTTTCCTTAGATTCTCACTGGAATCCATGATCTTAAGACATAAGAGTCAAAGCTGCTGATGAGCAATGTGGCCACTTGTTAACTTTGGTCTCTGTCATTTAAATGAACTAAAAGTTGTCTTCTCATAAATGTACAGCTTTTTTTTTTCAGGCAAGGAGAGTTAAATGGCTCCACCACTCCCACCCCCACGCCCACCCCCATTGTGACCACTAAAATGCTTTCAACCGAACTTGGTGCTTTCTAGCAAGACCACCTAGTTTGTATCTGGTTCAGAGCATCTTTCTCTCTCTTCTTACTACATACATATTTAGGTATTTCACTTTATTCTTTTTCTTAAAAAACTGCTCTGGACATATGTGTATTTATTGCAAGCCACTGTCAATCGTCTCTGGAAGCAGGTGGAATATAAATAACAGGCCTCCGCAAGATCTCAGAGTGCCTGTTGATTGATTACAGAGTAAGGGGGAATGGAGGATACTTGTCTGCTCCCCATGATGGTTGAGGGAATACCTACATCCTCTAATTGTCCTACTTCTGGAGAGTGGGGAAAGCTCTCTTCAAATGAGCGGCCCAGGAAGGGAGGAACGGGGACTTTGGCTGACCTTTGGAGTGAAACAAAGATAATTTCTGCCTTCCTGGTACTACTTATTCAAATATGCTTACTTACACTGTTTTCCTGCTTCCACTAGAGGTTACGTCCTTGCTGTTGTTGGTTCATCTTGTGTCCCCCGCCTTCCGCACCCCCCAGCCGACTTTGAGCTCCTTAACAATGAGGGCCCTCATGCCTGTTTGTCCGTTGTTCTTCAGCATTTCCCACAGAGTAGGCAAGCATGTGGGCAGCATTTCCCACAGAGTAGGCAAGAATGCGATTTCAGTTAATGATCAAGACACTAATCTCTCACCGATGCAAGTTATCAGCTTTTGACTTTCCTGCCTGGGAGCCTAACGTTGTCTGCTTGTGGAGGACCCTAACGTGAGCCGCACTGGCCCATTTGTGGTCCACGTGTCATCAGCTTCCCAAAAGTTTCAGAACTTAGTGATGACCTGTGCTTTCCCCAAACAATTTGCTGGCACCAGCGCTTCAGAAACGTTCCCTTTAAAAGACAGGTGATCGAGTCTAACCTCCTAGTAGCCGATCCCTGAAAATTACAAGACACAGGTATGTCTTTTCCATACAAACACTATCTCAAAAGAAATGGAAAGGAAAGGGTGAATTTAGGTAAATGTCAAGTACAACTTATGTGTTATGTGTTTGAGACCTGAACTAACTGCTAGATCTTGAGGCCCCTGAAATGTAGAATGTTCTACGCCTCTGTAACTGGGATGCAAGTGTATTTACCCACAAACGTGGCTTATTTTCCTTGTGTATGTGGATTAAGCACATCTGTGTATAATCATGTCTGCCCTTTCTTCTCCCTCAAATCCTAAGTGGAATTAATAACTTATTATGGTCCCTTTAAACAAGATAGGACAGATCTCTGCTTAAAGCTTAGAAGGTTCCTTTATAACAGTTCTTGGCTCAGGTGCCCATATACTTCTCAAAAATACATCCCGTAATGTTATGAAATTGGCCACAGAGTCCTCCCTGGTTTCCTCTGTGAAATGCTGATGAAGCAGTTGTGGAAGAAGGAAGGAAGGAGCGTTCTCAAGGAGGAGCCAGAAGTCAATTCTTTGCTGTTCCCCAATGTAAGTTTCACTTTCCCCAAAGAGAATGGTGGAAAATCCCTCAGGACAGTGCCAGGTGGCACAAGGGCCTGTGGTGAAGTCCACATGGGAGCATGAGAAGTTAATAATCACGAAGCCGTGGGCCTCCCGCCTCCCCCTGGATCAGTGCCTGTTGTTTGCTAGGACACGCTGCAAGCCTGCCCCTGGTCCTCATGCCAAAGCCCCATTGTTGACGAAGCTTTTTGTCTGCCTTCTTATGATCCCAGTCTACATGCTGGCTCCTGTGGGTTGTTCAGCTCCCTGGTTGTGTCTCAGCAGGCCTTGGCCTGTCTGTACCTTCCTTCTGTGTGACTGGCTTCAGGAACAGGCCCTGGAGGGTGCCAGGATTAAGCACCACAGCCCTTAACACAGGGTTTTCCTGTGTGCTAAGTGCTTTGCCTTCTCTTTTATTGGTTCTCACTGAGAGCATTGATGTAAAGTGAAAAATCATTACTTGGGTCTTAACGCCAAAGGGGAAACTGAGATAGGCAAGTCACATAGGCCTCACAAGTATGTCCTGGTTAAAATGGGCACCCTCGAAACCCCGGTCATGCTTTTTTACATAACATTAGTTTCCTCGAATATAACACAACATAGGAATCTTCTACGTCGACACTTGTCAAATACTCTGTAACTCTAGAATCTCAGGGGTGTCTGAGAGAGGAAGGTATCTGAAAGAGGAGGGTAGAGCTCTCTCAGAGCCATTAAACTCAGCCCCTTGTGTCCAAATGGCCTCTGCGGGGGCTCTGGAGTGAAGCTTGGGAAAACCCCCAGGGCCCCTAAGTGCTAGCACGGAGCCTCACAGAGGGAGAGCCTGACGACAGGACTGAGGAAAGGTAGCACATGGGGAGAGCTGGCGTCAGTTCCCAGCTTTGCCAGCTTGCTAATTAATCGTGTGCCCTTAGGTCCTTAACCTCTCCAATCCTCAGTTTTGTCATCAATAAAGTGGGAACAGTGAAAGGGATCATGCCATTTAGAGCCCTCTGCATGGGCCTGGTCCGCAGAAGTGCTGAGTGAGTTCTGGCAATATTAATTCTCTTGTTATAAAAAATCAATAACCGTACTTTGAATTTGGGAGAATAGGTTTAAGAACAGAAACGGTCTCAGTAATAAAAACTGCCCGTTCTTGTAACAGGTGTGTTCTTAGTAGGCATTCCAAACATGGTATGGGTTTTTCCAGTTGGGAAGTCCAGAAGTGGTTCTGTCTTACAACTCGTCATGTATGTCCTAAGTAGAGCCTGTATGCGCAGCATAGTTGCAGCTGGGCAAAGCTGGTATCTAATGAATTTTTACTTCCTCACAATCAGCAAGTGGGAAAGAAATACCAAATAGCTGTAAAGAGTAGCAAGAGAACAGTTAGAAGTGACTGAGCGCTGGGTCAACGCACAGCCTTAGGGGCTTTCTATTCCCTGTACCCATTTCCTTTCCTGTAGTTAAAGGTAGAATTAGGGAGAGATCAACAGATAAAAAAACACCACACCCTCCTGATCTCCCCTGTACCCATTATACAGAAATGAAGCTGAGGAACTGGAACTGAACAGCCAGTAGATAATGGGACAGTCACCTAGGGAACAGACCGCGGCGGTGAAGCTTGGTGAGGTTTGCCGGGGCTGCCTGCAGGATGCCACCAGGAGTAGGAGGCGACCATCAGAGGGTAGCAGTGCCCGAGCTACCCATCCTGGCCTGGTATCAGGAAGTTATTTCACGTGGCAAACGAGAGACAAAATCCACATGTTAGTACACGTGTGAGAAATACGAGTGTTACCCACCTCGGATATTCCTGTGCATTTTGAACTGTGTGCCCACATGTGCGCTGCACACGTGCATACGTACGTACTTTCCTTTGCAAGAATACCACCATTGCTTTTTGACATGCTTTTTTCAACCAGCAGTCCACTGTAAGCAGTTTTCCATTCTAGCAGATTTCCCGCCATAAACGTTTTTTTGTATGTGGCCGTGTAGTGTTCCTGGGCATAGATGGACTATTACTTATCGAAGTATTTATTGTGGGCCACGTGGTTGTTTGCCATACGCATTGTCATATTTGGGGCTGTGATTATAATAAACGTAGGCCTTTTTTTTTTTACGTGCCTCCTTAGGGATTTCTGTAGGAGAAATAGTCAAATTGCCCTCCACAAAAGACCTCTCAGTTTACTTTCTTACCAGCAGCTTCTAAGTGTCTATTTATTCTCACCCTTGCAGGTATCAGGTAGTCATCTTAAGGGGGGAAATTTCTTGCCAATCTGTTAGACTAAAAAAGGTACCTCGCTGGGGCATCTGGGTGACAGTCGGTTAAGCATCCGCCTCTCGATTTTGGCTTATGGGATCAAGTGGAGCCTGCTTGGGATTCTCTCTCTCTCTCTCTCTCTCTCTCTCTCTCTCTCTCTCTCTGCCCCTCCCCTGCTCACCTTCTCTCTCTCTCTGTCTCCCTCTCTCTCTCAAAATAAAAATTTTTTAAAAAGGTACCTTGTGTTAATTTGTGTATTTGTGATTACTGATCAGTTTGCAAATCTCTTCATCTGTTTATTGACCATATGCATTTTTTTTTCTTCTGTGACGTGCCTGCTGATGCCCTTTGCCTAATTTTCCATTATGGTGCCTCTATTTTTCTTATTTTATAAGAACTCTTCACATATTCAACCTATTTTCTCATTGTTGGTCATAAATCCTGGCAGAATTTCCTCACGACAGGGACATGATCTTCCAGGAAAGGGAACATCCTGGGTACAGGATGATTCTCTGTAGGCAGGAGAAAGAAAACCCAAGTACGGCAGATTCCTCGTTTCTTCACAAATAGGAAGCCACTGTTTGGGGACTGTTTAGGGATTGGTTGCCATAAAGAGAGTATGCTTCTACATGAATTAGTTATATGTGCTCGCCTGACGTACTTGAGAGAAGACAGGCAGTCACCACTTCATTATTAGAACATTAAGAGTAGCTGGTGATTGTCTACCTCTCCCTTTCAATAAAGACGGAGTAGGAGAAAGCTTCTGTGCAGAGCAGTCATATGATGGTGCTGGGATATTCATGGCTTCAATCTGGATGTTTCAGGGCAGAATATCATGTTTACATTAAAGATTTTATAAAACCACTTTTAAAAATTGCCTGAATAAATGTTTCCTTAAATACTCTGAAAAGAAGAAAGTCAGGCTTTCTGGTTAAGTCGCTTAGAGCTTCTGCATGAGTATTTTCCACAAATACACATTTAAGAGAGCTGCTAGAGAATTAGATGTGGGCTATCTCATTTTAGCATAAATGTGTATATCGATTAGATTGGAACAGATCTTTGTAATCACTGGAGAGTTTCTAACCCAGTGGCCTCACAGGTTCCTGTGATCCATGGGCCTGGGGAAACTCCGTATTTTCCCGTGATCACTTGATCACTATGTGCCGGGAGAGGAGGAGACCCCTAGACCATCTGACTTTTTATCACATGTGATTCTTGTTGCATGAGATTGTTTGGCAGGACTTGGTGGGGTTTTGAAATCAGAAGTTTTCTTATCATGTATACAGTTTCTACCAACTAGTATGCTGGGCTCTGGGAATATAAAAGACGTGGGTCAGGTCTACCCCTGCCCTGTGGCGTTATAGTCTCCTTGGGGAGAGGCCCAGAAGAGTCGTGGTAAAGGAATAAATGCCTCAAGAATACAGAATACAGATGAGCACAAGGGTACAGAGAGGATGCAGGGGAAGCTGTGTTTCATTTGAGGTAAAGTAATAGGAGTGAACCATGAGCTGAGTGTAAGGGAGTGAGGAATTGGGATTTAATCGATCAGTGTGTCCTCGTGTTAAAATTAACGAGTGCGGACATTAATGAGGCTGAGGAGGCCGTATGACATGGAGGAAAGATCGTGGGCTTTGGAGACAGTTAGACCTAAACACATCAAGAGGTCGGTCTGGCCCCTTGAACAGTTATTATTTTCCGTGAGCTTCCATAGTCCCCGCTGGAAATAGGATGAGAGTATGTATTGAACGTGTAGAAACTGGATCGTGGGATTAGCCCAGCGCCTGGCAGGCAGATGGCAAGTAGAAGTGGCAGAGAGTGACCGTGGTGGCGTCAACACTATGCAGTGACCTGGCCGGGGGTGGGGTGGGGGGTGCGGACCGCTCAGCTTCTCAACTTCTCACTCTGTCGTACATTGGACGGCATGAGGCTCAAAGCTGTGATGTCTGCCCTGTGGTTGCAGGACAAAATGACTGGTCCCCTAAAGAAAAGGGACAGTGCGGGGTGCCTGGGTGGCTCAGTCGGTTAAGCGGCCGACTTCGGCTCAGGTCATGATCTCGCGGTCCGTGAGTTCGAGCCCCACGTCGGGCTCTGGGCTGACGGCTCCGAGCCTGGAGCCTGCTTCAGATTCTGTGTCTCCCTCTCTCTCTGCCCCTCCCCCGTTCGTGCTCTGTCTCTCCCTGTCTCAAAAATAAATGAAATGTTAAAACAAAAAATTTAAGAAAAGGGACAGTGAGCTTTGTGTTTAGAGCTTTCCGCAGGACCTGTTCTGGAATGACGGAGGATTCCGGTAGGAGGGTGTGAAAGGTGTAAGAACGAAGCCCTTCCGTGCCAGTCCTTTCAGGAGGCCTGCGTGACATCTGGCTGGAGAAGGTTCATTTACAATCAGCCCTTCGTACACGGTACGTGGCGAAGGCCTTGGTCCGCTGTGGCGGCGGCTAGTTTGCAAGGTGTGTTTGTTGCTGTTTCTCGAGCTGCCCCTTCTGCATCCACCCTCCTTCCCAGTCCCCATCGCCACAGCCCCAGATGCAGCCTGCCTGGAGTTTGCTCAGTCCACCAATTTGTAAAATGACAGGCCTAGCCAAGGTATTTCATCCCTCCATAGGTAATAGGAGCCACGTTGTGGCTTTCAAATTTTGCAATTTAGAGACTCTGATGACCCTCTCCGCCTCTAAAGCTGTCCAGTGGCTTTGCACTGCTGTCATAAGAAAATGCCAAGCTTCTTACCATGGTGTTTAGTAGGTTGCCTGTATTCATCACATGGCCATCACCCTGCCTTCATCCCCTGCCCTCCTCCACAGCTTCTCTGTCTCGGTTGCTGTTTCCCTTCTTGCCCATTGTGATGGATAGGGTTCCTTAGAGACAGGGACTGAGATGGAAATTCTCCTGCAGTCATTGACTGAGAGAGCATGCTTTATGGAAACCAGTAAAGGCATGAAGGAAGCAGGATAGGGCAGGGCAAGAAGTGAGGCAAAGATGTGGGTTCAGTTATAGTCTGACCCTGGGAGTTCTTAGAGGTTCCCCGTATCCATCAGTCCCTGGGCTGCAGGCTGCCCTCTGGGCCGGGGAGGTAACCACCCAAGCATTTCTGATGGAGGTGAAAAGGCCAGCTACTGGGACAGTTCTCTGAAGACATGAGCAGCCAACACTCAAGGCACAGGAACGACTGCTTGTCCAATAAGGGGCATCTGGGTAGGACGCCAGCAGCTCCCACTCTTCTCACCATTTGGACTCCTGATCCATCAAGACCCAGACAGATGCCACCCACCTGTGTAAAGTTTCCCCCAGCCTAGAAATCCTCATTCTGAATTAATGATGTTCTCGTCTCTGCTTTTGCTTATCAAGCTCTACCATGTGTCACTGGATTGGCTTAATGTCCAGCTCCCTGCTAGACTAATGAATTTCTTGAGGGCACAGTATGTTTTAATTCACCTTTAAGTCGACACACTCCAGACCCCAGGACTGTTTCTATGTGGCTGTTTAGTAAAGGCCTTTTGAATTTAAATGAGCTGGAACATTCTTCCAGGCTACCTAGTGCTTTAGCTCCAAGGGGCTATTCCTCCAAGCCTTTCCAATGTGGGGTATGTGGGGCTTTTCCAGTAATGCTGGCTCAGCTTGCTGCCCTTTTCTCTGCAGAGTTTCAGGGCCATTGAGATGGTGCACCCCTCTCTGGGTTTTCTTCCTGGGCTAGTCTTTTCTTCCACCTGTATCCCTGTATGCACCCTACTCTAACACCAGTCAGCCCAGGCCAGTGGCTTGCTGTCATCTGCTGCCCACGTGGGCTGGACCCCAAGGGAGAGGAGTCAAAACAAGCATCACTTCTTGGATGACACTCTGGCTGCCACTCAGAATCTGGCAGTTGGTAAATCCTGGCTTGTGTTGTTGAATGTCATGGCTTATTGGTGCAACTGTGAAAATTGTTCAGAGGACAGTTGAGACCTCCCTGGCATACCCCTTTGGCAAATCACCATTTCTGGCCATGGAAAAGGGCTACCACTTTGTAGTTTGGTCCAGAACTGGTTTCTGAAAGATGCAGTCCTAGTCCGATAGTCAAATGAAAGCGTTTGTTCACTCATTCGCTTGTTCAGTCTTTTATTCCTTGTTTTCTGTTTTGTGCCGGGTGAGGGCAGAAATGTGTCAAGTGTGGTCTTTGCATTCAAGGGATTTCTAAGGAAGGAGGATGGGATTGAGGCAGATAGGTGCACAACTTTCAACTATCAAAGGAATAATAGAATATGCTCCACAAGAAAAGAAACATATAAGGCATGGGTTAAGAATTTAGTCTCTGAAGCTGGAGGGCCCTGAGGTCAAATCCCAGCTCTGTTATTTATTAGCCGTGGGACTTTGGGCAAGTAATTTTTCTAGGCTTCACTTTTTTCATCTGTCAGATGGAAATAACAGTGGTATCCACCTCTTAGGGCTTGGGAGAATTAAATAAGATTATCTGTGTAAAGTATTTAGCTGGGCACAATTGATAAATGTTAGCCATTATTAAGACTGTTATTGATGGGCCAATTCTCACAGAGGGTAGGAGTCCATAGAATAGGTGGTGTTTGAGTGAAGTCTTAAATTGAAGGCAAGAGAGGCTTCCAAGTGGAAGAAACAGCCTGGAAAAAGAAGTGAGGGGGTAATTTATTAGGGAATTTACAAGTGGTCTGGACTATCTGGGATATACTGAGGAATGTTTGATGGGTTTCTGTGGGTGCTGAAGCTGTGAAGATAGGCTAGGGTCCGTACCTTCCAGACAGTGAATGCTCAATAAATATTTTCTAAATTTCTTTGATCTGTAAACTTTGAATTACTTTTTTTGTTCATGTGTTAACTAACATTTATGTTAATGGTAGGGGGCATTGGGTCCAAATTTATCTTACTACAAAATGAAAATAATTATGAGCATACCGCCTTTAACAGGTAGGGGATTTTCAGAGATTGGCATGCTTCTTAATCTGGGCTGTCCAGGGCACCAGCCATAAATCACATCGGGCTAGTAAGCACTCAAAAGGTGGCTTCTATGACTAAGAAACTGAATTTTAAATTTTATTTAATTTTAATTCATTTAAATTTCAGTAGCCCCATGTGGCTAAGGGCTACCATGATGCATGGCACCTGAGTCTAGACATTATTTGGGGTATCCATAGAGGGAATATACAGACGTGAAGCATTGGGTTTGGATTGGTGTGGGATAAGGGAGAGGTTGCTTACTGAGGCTTCTGCTGCTGCTGTAATTCCAAAAGGGAAGGACCACAAAACTAGCTGTTTATTTTGATTAGTATTGTTTCAGAGAACATTCAGGCAATCTATGACTAGGATAAGCAGTGCTTTAGTAGAGTGCCTTGCAAAATACCAGGCTGATTATGGAGCCACAGGAAGCAATTGTCATAATCAGGCTCTGTTAATAAACTACAGACCACAAACCAATGTGTGTTCTCCACCCATCCCACCCTCCCTCTCCCTCTCTCCTCTCTCCCTCTCAACCCAGTGTTCACTCTGGCACATTGTTATTTTTCTACCCAGCCTCAGCTTTTAAACAAATGGGAAAAGGCTCTGAAACACATTGAATACGGGGAAAACCTTACAGCCTTTATTGTGCGTGAACGGCTAATGAGGAAACCGATTGACAAGAGCTCACTTTGTGTCCTGGCTTCTGGCCTCCAGCCAGTTTATTTGCTTGCTGGGACGACTATATTCAGGCAGGCAGAGTTGAGCAATGGGGAGGGGGCAGCATGAAGAAACACAGACTTCATAAATCAGGACGATTCAGCAAGATTCCTTTTGAATTGAATCTGGGCCAGGGGCATGAGCACCATGGAGTGTCTGCACGGAAGCTGACATTTTAATGATTTGATTAGTTTAGGAAGAATATTTTTATGGGTTGTGTCGTCGGTTATATTAAGCACTGAGTGAAGTTGTTACATGATGATGAACTTCCATTACCTAGCTTGGCTGTGTTCAAGTCTCTGTGCAATGATTTCAGCCCAAGACCCTAAGGGTAATCTCGTGCAATCCTCTTAAAGAAAGCACTGTTTAATGACTAAAGCTGTTAATCATATTAAATACACACAGCCACTCTGGAAACAAAAATGCCCAATAAGCATAAAGCTAAAAAAGGTTTTTGAATTAGCTAAATGGGGTTTTGGGGGTGGGGGGGTGTTAGGCCGGTGGGTTGTAATGGGGGAAGGGGATGGATGATGAGTTGGAGGAAGACAGTAATAATAGCTCCAGGAATGGTGCTGTTTATTGATCTCCCATATGGCAGGCGCTGGGTTAAGCGAATGTATCAGAATGCTTTGGGCCACACATAAGAGACTGTCCAAGTAGCTTAAAAATAAGAAAGTTATGATCTTACCTAAAAAGAATTGAGAAGGTAGACAGCTCTAAAGTGGTGCTTCTCATTGTGTTTTGTGTGTAAATCAGCAGACCCCTGTGTCAGGATTCCAAGTTGACATGTCCGTGATTCTCTTGGTTTTCTCTGCATTGGTCTTGTTGGGTGACATTCAAGATGAAGAGTAAAACTATCAGCTGCCTCCATACTTCTTGATGCGTGCAGATTTCATTGACCAGAGAGGTGCCTGGGTTGTGAGAAATCCCATGTAGAGATCTCTGAGGTGTCAGTGACAGGGGATTTGGAAATTCTAGACCCACACTCCATTGGAGTCACTGCTGAACAGGCTCCAGCCCTCGCCTCACCAGAAGCCAGGCAGAGAAATTCCAGTCTCAGAGGTTTTTGTTTAAGCAGAACATGGATACGGAGGTAATCATGATCCCGCGGCACCTGTTTTGGGGTTTTGTTTTCGTTTGTTTTTGTTTTTGTTTTTGTTTTTGTTTTGCACGAAGCATTAGGATTAGGTTGCCAAATCAGACCGCCATTCTACTTGAGTAAATATCGTGCCCGGTTTTCCAAATAAAGAAGTTTTGTGGAGTGTTGAGCTAAACTGAAGAACAACCCTGCTCTTTTTCCTTAGCCCTTCTGTTGACCAAGGCAAGATTTTATAAGAGCGTCTTCGTTCATTCCTCCACTTGGTGTTCTTCTGTAAACCAGAAGCAGGGAGCCTGGGACATAGTATTGAGCTGTAGAAGATGGCTTTCACTAAATATTATACCTGCCTGTAAGGTTCACAACCTAGTGTTTTGACAACCCAGGCTCTCTCTGCACTGTGATTGTCTGTGTTGAGACTATTACAGAGGTCCATACATGAAAAATAAAATAAGGCAAGAGTTAGAGAACTACATATTTGCATTGGGCAGTATTCAAGAAAGGAGCTTGGATGGCACGGATTGTAAGTGTGACAGTGACAGAACAGAATTTTATGCAGAAGACAGATCTGGGTTTGATCGGGTGAATAGAAGTGGGCAGCCTGACCTTGGCAATGACCCCATTGGTCTCCTGCCCCTGCCCCTATAGCTGCTGTGTTTTCTTGAAAGCCCACTTCTTTAACCCCCTTATCACTTCATTGTGCCCACAATCCTGGGGACTCCGCAGGTCCTTATTTTAGAGATAAATCGAGGCAGAGTTTAGTAAGCAATAGTGGATTTTCAAGCCCAGGTCTGTTTTGATAACAAAGCTCCTGTGCGTTCTCCCCAGGGGTGCTCTTGAGGCTGTGTTCTGCTGAATCCTAGAGACCGTCTAGGACAGATGCATGTCTGGGATCGATTCAGGGAGAAAGAGCCAGAGTGGCTTTGAGACTCCCAGCCTCTGCTTTTAATGGGTTCCTATCTTGAGTTTCAACAGACCACTTTTGTGGAGGAAAAGGCCCTGTGCTTTGATAAAGGAGAGAAGCATGCGCAGGGCTCTCCTTAGCCACAGTACAGGGCACCCAGTGTGGTGGCATTATAGAGAGAGCAGAGGCAGAGCGGTCCCAGCTTTTCTGAGGCCCAGCCTGCTGGCTGCCTGTGGGGACACTGCATTCCAGCTCTCTTTCTATAGGAAGCCAAAGGAAGGGGCCCTTTGAAGAGACTGGGAAGTGATGAGGGGCATCAAGACAAGAAGGAAGAGAAGTGGAGTGTGACATTCCTCAGAGGGAATTTCCCCAGAGGGCACTGCCTCCAGAAATTCCACACTAAAGCTTAATGGGAAATCCGATTTCCACTGTGTCTGCTGATGCCCCGGGGGCCTCTTCCCACACCCTGCGGACTCCCCAGATTCCGCCATTTCTCCTTACTGGAAGCCCAGAAACTGGCCTACCTCCCTGCTCTCCCTGTTCTCTTACAGAGCCAGCCTTGTCCCACAGTGTCCTCATGCCTTCTGGATCCCTCCTTCTTCCTTCTTCCTTCTTCCTGAAGGCAAGTCACAGGCCTTTTCTCTCCTTTATGGCATGAAGCCCTGCAGGGAAACTGCGGAAGAGAACAAAACAAGCTCTCCTTGACCTTGCTCCTCGTGTGTGTGTTTGGGGGGGGCGGGGGGGGTTAGTGAAAACTTACAGGTGTATCCCCAACCGAAAGAGTTGTGAAATGCTGTGCTGCAAGCCATGCCTGCTGAAGGAGGTACAGGCTATGCCAGCCAGAAGGTAACCTTTGTCCAGAGTCTGAGACGGGAAAGGACTGTGGCAGAGGCTGGCAGAGCTGGGGCATGGAGTGGGGACGGCTTCAGGTGGGGCAGGGCCAGGGGGTAGGACCCCACCAAGCCTGCTAGCAAGTCTGGACTTGGTCATTTGGGAACAAAGCAAGAAGAGGAGTGTGATGTGGCCCGCTGAGAATGGGTGATAGCGGACAGAGTCAGAGAGACTGTGTCCTCTTCCTGTGCCCTGTGCTTCCTCCTTCCTTTGTTGATTCATCAGGTGATTATTAATTACTTATAATGGAAACTGTGGTCCAGGAACATGGGGCACAGCTGTATTCAAGACCAAGAAGAACCAGTTCTCATGGGGCGTATATTCTGGTAAACAGAAAATAACCAAACAAGACAGTACTCAGAATGCATTATCCCTGGGGCACCTGGGTGGCTCAGTTGGTTAAGCATCTGACTCTTGGTTTCAGCTCAGGTCATGATCTCACAGTTTGTGAGTTCAAGCACCACATGGGGCTCTGTGCTGACAGTGCAGAGCCTGCTTGGGATTCTCTTTCTCTACCACCACCATCCCCCCCCCACCCACCACACACACACGCAAGCACGTTCTCTCTCTCATTCTCTTTCTCAAAATAAATAAACTTAAAAATTTTTTTTTAAACTTCAAAAAACTTAAAAAAAAAAAAAAAGAATACAATGTCCCCAGATAATTAAAATAGGTTTATGGTATGGGGTACCTGGGTGGCTCAATTGGTTGGGTGTCCGACTTCAGCTCAGGTCATGATCTTGCAATCTGTGCATGATCGAGCCCTGCGTTGGGCTGTGGGGCTCTGTGCTGACAGCTCAGAGCCTGGATCATACTTCGGATTCTGTGTCTCCCTCTCTCTCTGCCCCTTTCCCACTCATGCCCTGTCTCCCTCAGTCTCAAAAATAAATAAACATTAAAAAAATTTTTTTAAATAGGTTTATGGTAATGCTAGGAAGTGACTGATCTTCTAAGACGAGGAGGCCTGTCTTAGAGGCCTCATTTTACTTTGAGGTAAAATGTGAGCATAGAATGGCCCCAGTCTTGTGAAGGTCAAGAAAGAACATTACCTGTGGGTGAGAAGAGCCAATGAAAAGGCCCTGAGCAGACCAAAAGAGTAATATGTTCAAAGAACAGCAAGAAGGCCAGTGTGGCCGGAGGTGAGTGAGCAAGGGGGAGAGTGTTGGGAATGATAAGTCTTCTATCCCTGCTAAGTGCCCTTGAGCAAATCGCTCAGCCCCTCTGTGCTTCTCTGGCCTTGCTGCCAGCTCTGGGCTTTACAGACTGGATTTCGGGTGCCCACAGATGTGAATCCAAGTTCTCTTTCACTTTGTGTCTTCATTTTGATCATAATCTTGAGAACAGTCATAAAAGCATTTTCTGGGTCATCTTGATGATCCCAGGTCTGAGCAAAGCTGCAGATTTCATAACTATCCGTGCTTGTTTTTGCAATCGGCTCATGCCAAAATGAAGGCCCAGGAAGTCGGGGCATGCTTCGTGCAGGAAGATTTTTGCAGTAGCTTGACTAGAACAAAAGGGGCAGGGGAAGTGAGCCATCCTAGATACTGAGGCGTGTCCCGGCCTTGCTCAAGAACCTGGGCCAGGTACTCAGTACATGTGTGTGCAGAGTGGGATTCCACTTTCACCTTTCAGCTGGCCATGTGTGTTCAGAGCAGGCTTAGCACGTGTGCACCGTAGCTCTGTCCCCTGGTCTCTGGCTCAGTACCTGGATTAGACACCATTTAACACAGCTTTCAAATGCCTCAAAACTAGCCTTATCTTCGTTTGAATGAAACACCTTTTCAGATTTACCCTAGTGACTGCTCAGTCAGGTCAGCATCAAAGGCAGGATGGCTGCCTGGTCTCCATTTGGTTAAGCTGAAGGCTGATTATCTTGAAAACCTGAAAACAAAACTTTGAAGTCCCTGATAACTTTTTGTTCAGTCTGCCTCTGTAAAAGGAAGTTAAAACACCAAAAAAAAACAAACCCAAAAACAAACCCCAAAAAACCCCTTAAGTACAGAACCCAGCCAGCACGCTATTTTTCTACTGTAAGACTTAATACGGACCGGTGGGTTTTAGCAAAACAACATGATTTCAATGAAAAGAATGTATCTCTGGTTTTTAAAATTTTTGTATTTGTGCATAAGGAGGAGCGTTTAATTATTATTAATAAAATAATAATTTAAGCAAATGAATTCACTTAATGCATTCCCCATGTGGGCATTTTCTTCTTCAAATATGGTCCACAGTTACTTGAGATTCACTGCCCCAGTTTATAAACTAGCTGCAGAGCATTTCAGGTTGTCCAGATTCTAGGGCCCAGATGCAATGAATGCAAAGCGTTGAGATTCTGCCTTTAGCTCCTTGAGGGGTGCATACAGTTATTGCTGTGATGTCCCAGGAAAGGAATGGGATTTTGCAGCATGTAGCTGTTGTTCACTGGTGTAACTGGAGTCAGGTCCCTTTGGAAGCATATTTTTGAAAGTCACCGTCTTCAGCCTCTCCATGTCTCTCAACTTTGGGTTTCTGAAAGACTGATAAACGTCGTAAAACAGTCATCTTAATATCCAGCTGATAACCACTCCTAACTGTCTGGTTTTCCCTCCCTCCTTCCACACCCTCCTCTTTTCTCCTTCCGTTCCTCCTTCCGTTCCTCCTTCCCTCCCTCCTTCACACATGCACGCATCAACGTAGTTTGTAATTTATAAAGATTTATCAATTTCTAATATCTCAGTCTGCGTTGTTCCTAATCACACATCCTCTGGGGTTCATGTACAGGAAATGTATCCATATATCAGTCTGCTTGGCTGTTGGAGAAAACGTTGTCACCTTGTCATGTTGCCTATATAAATATAGAAACATATATTTAAAACCCGATAGACGTTTTGTCATCACATTCTCTTCTTCTCTCCCACATCCTCTAGCCCAGTCCATTTTTAGAAATGGTTTTTGGGGGTGGGGAAAAGACCAGATGTGGATATTCAAAGATAGGTCTACCAGCTTTCCAAATGGAGAAGTCTGTGTGGTCTTTGACACCTGGATTGTGTGTATAATTGCCCTATTCTTTTTGTATGTATGGATAAAAGAATTAATTTGCATTTAATTGCCTAAGTCTGCCTTCATAGCCTGGAGGGGAAATGATGGTTTGTTACTTGGTGTCACTCTTCCCGCCTCTCCCCCAGTATCTTTTGGTGCTTCATTTCTTCCTGTCGTGTGTGAAGATTTCAGGAAAAATGAGGACTGACCCACTGGTGGGGGTGACAGTGAGTGACAGGTAGTCTCACACTTCTCGATTAATGACAGGATCACCCACTTGGCCAGCTCTTCCAAGTTCCCATCAAACACGTAGCTGCAGACAGATATCCCATATTGAGAGAAGCACGTTAGTGTCTGTGCAAGCCTTGCTAGTTAGGGGTTGCTGGGAAGGTCTTCATCTTTGGGGCACTGCTCCGACCTCATCCCTACAACCCAATAGGACATTCCAGAAAAATCTGTTGAGCCTACTTCTAATTGTTGGATTTTTTTTTTTTTTGTCATCATTTTTCATTGGTTCATTCAATTCAACAAATCCTAAGCTCTGACTCCATGTCTTGTAACTGCTTTCCTGGCTAGTCTGTGAGCATGACAACAGGAGGGCAATGTGCATTGTATGCTATCGTGTCCCTGTGTCTCTCGCAATGCATAGCGTGGCGTAGGCACTCCTATTCATATCTGTGCACGGAGCCATCAGGGAAGTGCTCTGAGAAGGTGATGCTCCTATATTTAGGTCACCTGCCCATAGATCATCTTTTTTGAGCGTTTGACCGGTGTCTTCACCACATGTATGTGTCTTCACCTTCCTCGGATCTCTCTCTCTTGAGCTTGGCATCACACACACTACTAGACAGAACACTACGTGGTCAGGCTTAACCCAGAAACAGACAACACTTCTCGAGAACTCTTCCTCGCACTGCGTATGTCCGCACGCATTTCCTTCTCTCAGAGACTCAAGAGGTATATGCTTCCATTAGCACCCGATTGGCAAAGCCAAGGATCACAAGGCATTCAGACTTAGCTCACGTGATCCACCAAAATAAAGGAGGCTTCGTTAATCAACCAGCGGATCAGGTATTTCCGTTTTTGTTTTGGCCTTGGGCTTTGGGCTTGTTTTAATGGGAGCGTTACTCAAAGTCTTTGGCCTTTTCAGACCCATTTTAATCTGTGTCACAGGTAGTTGCTCCATAAAGAAATAGTCTCACTTTTACTTCAGTCTTTAAAATCCTCCTCTAATGCATTGGCTTAATCTCTTTGTTTCTGAAATATCGACCCATGTGCCAGAAGACCCCATGGGCTCAGAGTACATGCATCTGCAGACCTGTCTGGTACACACTCAGGCCCAAGGTTCCACTTACTCCAGGGCAGCTGGGGCGGGGGGAGGCAGGGGGGAGTGGATAGAGCTCCCCTCTGTTGGATGTGAGGTCTGAGCCATTTGCCAGAGAGGTGTCTCGGCCTTCCTCAACTGTCACGTTCTAAATAAATGTTATTGTGGTAATTATCATCATCATTATTTTGCGAACCCTGCTTGATATTTTTCCGGAGAGGCATTCCTTTCTTGAAAGATTTAAAAAAAAACAAAAAACAAAAAGCTGAAGGTTTTCAAGAAAGTTTGAGTAAACAAAACAGAGTTTTTAGGTTCTGTGCCCTGTGGGATACAATTTATTTTATTACTTTTTTTGCTTGCTTGTGCATACATACATACATGTGTGTATTCAACCAGATATTTATTTGCCCCATATGGACAGTGTGCCAGGCTCTGCTCAGAGGTGCAGATTTACAATAATCAGCCAGCCAGACGGACTCCTGCCCCTGGCTCGTCCAGCTCATCAAATGGAACCTAAAGTAGTCAAAGAGCAGTGGCCTTGGTTTTATGCTGTCTTCTAGGAACTTTTTATTCTTTGGCGAGTCACCCAAATGTCCAGGCTCTTCACCTGCAAAACGAGGCTGTTGGGCAAGATGTTCTCGATCGACTCCAAGGTCTCAGGGATTTATGACGAGGGATGTGCCCACCCAGTGAAGATCGGCAGGCATCATTCATATCAGGTGTGTTCCATGAAGAAGTTGGCCTGTCAGCGTGAGGCTGTCCTGAACCAATAATCTTCCCTATTCTGCCTGCGGTAGGGTTTCTCATTTGACCACGGCAGCTAATATGAAAGGGAGCTGTTCATAAGCCAGCGAGACTAATGTTTGCAGGTCTTAGCCTGCAGGCAGGACCAGCTACATAATTCACAGGGTCTTACACAAAAGGAAAACATGGGCCCCTTGTTCAAAATTGGTTACGAATGTCTAAGACTCTGGAGAGCATTAAAGCAAGCACAGCACTGCTCTGGGAGTACAGGGTTCCTGTGTCACCTCATAGGCCACACACCCACGAAGCCAGCCCTACCTGCACGTGAATCTAAGGACGGAAACAAGTATCTTCCTATTGTGTAAGCAGATTGAATGGGTATGAGTTATTATTTTTATTCTTACTATGATTAGAGGCCACCCCCTGCCTCTCTTCTCTTACGAGAGTATAAACTCTCAGACAGGGTCTGCAGGTTACCTAAATTTATGATTGCCTGCAGCCAGATGACTGGCATGAGGTATGTGTCAAATGCAGTGAATGCAATGTCCATTTGTTGTAAGGAGAAATTGTGATTTTTTTTTTTCCAGAGAGACTACTTTTTTCCCAGGGAAATGGGTTTGAAAAATCCAGTTGAAAGGAATCCAGTTTAATTAGGTGTTTGTAGGAGCTGAGATGGGCCATTTGGCGAAGTGCTCTGAAATCAAACTGGGCCTATACACTGTAAGAGGGAAGAGACTCCTATCACAGTGAGTTGGAAAAAAACCCTTCCAGTGCAACACAAATCAGTATTTTTGTTGCTAGTAGGGACTTTATGAAAGATGGTAGCCCGGTGAGGTAGAGCTAAGAAAGAAAATCCGTGAGTGAAATTTACAGGCTGGCGGTGTTCGTAATTCTGCATTTATTCTGCGTGATATTTTAAATAAATGGTTTTCTTATGTAGGGGATAGTTATTACTGAGTATATCCCACATAGCAGAGAACCCAAAAGAGGGCTCACCGAAGGAGTTATAAATTGCACATGTAAACGGCTGGACTTCTGAGTGCTGGTAAAGCCTCTGAGCAGAGATTGATGAAATTCATTGTGACATTTGGGGCTTTAGTTGCTAGCTTTCTTTTAGAATTTTTGGCAGGTCTTTAACCAGCAGAGCAGTTATTTTCAATAACCTGGACTCTCCAGGAAAATGTAGAAATCCGTCCAAATAGAAGGTAAATAAAGATGTTTGTAGGCAAAGGCTTTTCTGTAAAGCATTTTTGCTGGGTGTGGATCTTCTAAACGGACAGAGTAAACTGCCTGCCCTATTTTCCATATTCTCTTTGACCTCCTACGTTGTGGCTTTGGCTTCAGTGACCTTCTCCCCCCCACTTTCCTAGAAGCAAGTTGTCATTATGAGCTAATGCATTCATTCAGATCCTTTGGATTTACTCAGTGATTTTGGCAATTAATGACTTTTTATGGGTTCGGTCACCAGGCCCCACCACTCCGTCTCTGCACGGAGCCATGACAATGTACATTAATGATGAAGCCTGAAGGAGGAAACAGCGTATGCAAGAAAGTAAGGGACTGTGTCTAAAGAGCAGTCAGTTAGGTGAGCATTAGATGAGGGCCTGATCTGGGCTTTTGCCTAATTTGTCTATTTTTGTTTCTCTTTAAGATTTTTAAGTCTTCTTGGGGCACCAGTGTGGCTCAGTCGGTTGGACATCCGACTTCGGCCCAGGTCATGATCTCACGGTTCGTGGGTTTGAGCCCCGCGTCGGGCTCTGTGCTGACAGCTCAGAGCCTAGAGCCTACTTCAGATTCTGTGTCTCCCTCTCTCTCTGTCCCTTCCCTACTCACACTGTGTCTCTCTGTCTCTCAAAAATAAATAAACATTGAAAAAAATTTAAAAAAAAAGATTTTTAAGTCCTCTCTACACCCAATGTGGGGGTCCAAACTTACAGCCCCGAGATCAAGAGTCGCATGCTCTACCAACTGAGCCAGCCAGGTGCCCCTTCCCTGGTTTGTTTTAAAAGGAACTCACCCGAGTCCTAATCCTTAGAATTGTAGGCCGTGAAGCCGTGATCAGCTTATGTCCCTTTGGGGACCGGTAAATCTTCCTAAAATATTGTGACTATAGAGAAGGGAAAAGATAAAGAAAAAGAGAAGTCCTACCACCTGAGTGATCTGAAGAATAGGGTCAAAGTCTGCTATGCCCTCACCCTTGCACTGGGATTGTACTCGGCTTACAGATCTATGTTCCTCTGGGAGGCTCACAGTTCCCACTTAGAGCAGGAGGTGTCAGCATGACTGAGTGAAAAAAAGGCTGTACTGAGCTGGGGAGCTGCCCAGCCTGGGCTCTGTCTGGTCCAGGCTCTTCCTTCAGACCCAAGATAGATCGCTTAACCCTCAGGGGCTTGGCTTCCTTACTTTTGAAAGGAAGCAGCTCAAGGAGACAACCTATGAGATGGCTAGTGCAAGATAACTAGGGTTTTAGAAAAGCTATTACTTGTTTGTTTTCTTAGTTTCTACGCCCAGTGGTAGGGCATAAACGCACCATCCCCAGATCAAGTGTCACGCTCTACTAACTGAGCCAGCCGGGAGCCCCGGCAATTTCTTGTTTTTAAGCCCACCCAGAGTGCATCAGATATATTCTCATATACCCAGAATCCTGTGCCTTCCATGACTGGAGAAGGCTTAGGGAACGCCGGGAGGTTACAGCACCGTTAGTCTGCAGGCTTTTTGAGAGCAAGATACTTCTCTCTGCAACCTTCCACTCTAACTCTAGAGTATGCTGCTAAGTTTACACCTGTAATAATAAGTGTTGTTATTGTTGTTGTTGTTTAATTGATCTGTTCCCTCTTTCAACACTTAGGTGCCAACAACTATATTAAATGCTGTGAAAAGAATGTCAACAAGACAAGCACAGCTCCTGCCGAGAAAGCTCTTACAGCCTTCTCTCATGTAGGAAAGCCATAGACTACAGTGTGGGGGGCGGGAGGTGACAAGTACCGTGGTCCCCCTTATCTGAGGTTTCCATTTCTACGGATTCAGTTACTCATGGTCAACTGTAGTCCAGAAGCTGGCGATGCTCTTTCTGACGCATCGTCGGATGGTCCACAGTGACCTAAAGCTAGCTCACAGTGCCTGCATCATGCCCTTTACATCATTTCATCACGTAGACATTACATTGTCTCCCACTGTCACAAGACAGAGGGTAAGTAAGGTACAGAAAGGCATTTTGAGAGGTAGACCATTCACCTAACTTAACTACAATATATTGTTATAATTCTGTTTAATTATTAGTTATTGTTACTCTCTTACTGTGCTTAATTTATAAACTTTATCATAGGGATGTAGGTATAGGGAAAAACATATTACCGAACCCTATATATACTGTCTGCAGTTTTGGGTATCCAGTGGGGGGTCTTAGAATGTATCCCCTGTGGATGGTGGAGTGGGAGCTACTGTTTTTATAAAATATTTCAAAAGCATTCTTTAGGGGCACCTGGGTGGTGCAGTCGGTTAAGCGTCCGACTTCAGCCAGGTCGCGATCTCGCGGTCCGTGGGTTCAAGCCCCGCGTCGGGCTCTGGGCTGATGGCTCGGAGCCTGGAGCCTGTTTCTGATTCTGTGTCTCCCTCTCTCTCTGCCCCTCCCCCGTTCATGCTCTGTCTCTCTCTGTCCCAAAAATAAATAAAAAACGTTGAAAAAAATTAAAAAAAAAAAAGCATTCTTTAGTCTAAAGATCTCTACTGTAGCATTGGGATGGCTTTAATACAGTCCCTAACTCCCTGAAAGATTTCAGATCTATCTTTTGGGATATTTTCCTCCATGGAAACATGTCTACATTTATAATAAAAATCGTTTAGGAAACAAAATTAACAGAACACATTCTTAGGAGTTTTTCGATTATTAGAGAAATAGGAAATAGGTTGCAGTTTGGGGCATCTTATAGCCAGTCCATTACATATCAGAAATTGTATGTATTTCAAGGGCCATTTACTTAAGTGCCTTATTAATAACTCCTATGGATGATATAAAATCGCCTTTAAACTGGCGGACTCCAATACACAGAATAAGGGGATGTAAATTTTGCGAACTCTCTAGCCAATTTGTGTTGGTTTTATGTCCTTCTAAACCTTACTGGAACCGTTGCCCCCCACTCCCACCCCACCCAGCCCCTACCCCTGCCCTTCTTCTCTCTAAGTCTGTTGTGCTTCCCTGGATTTCCTACTTACTCTACCTGTTTTGACCTGTAGTGGTAATTGTTTTTCTCAAAAACGCGTGATGTTACCAAGGAGGCCAGTGTGAGGTCAGTAGCATTCACATGGCACAGTCATTACTGGAAACTGTTGATTGCCTTTGTGCCCAGAAGATTTGGAAAGATGTTGCATAAAGGCATAAACAGATAATTTTCTTTTAGCTTCTGTTAGCAATGCAACCTAAAGGAATCCCACTCATTTAGCATTGCTCCCATTGGCTTTTATAGCAGCCAAAAATACCTCCTCCCCTCCGCCAGTACTACTCTGGAGGGTAGCTGATGACATATAAAGTAAATCTCTTCATTGTATATGAGCTATAGATCAGTCAGTTCCTTGTATGTATTCCAATAGTTCTAGTCCCAATACCATGCACAGAGGGGCATTTAAGAAATGTCACTAATAAAGTAGAGAAAGAGAAAAGAATTGTTTCCAAATCAGGCAATTTCAGAATTGACTGTATGAATCACCTATTTAATTTCTTAAAATGCAGGTTGCGATTCGGTCGATTTAAGGTGGAGTCTAAAAGTCTGGGTTTCTAACCTGCTACCATGTGATGTCGGCTCCTCTGATCCGAGAGCCTCCTTGAGTACAAGCTAAGCAATACTGGGACCAGAACCCAGCTGTTGTAACTCTCAGTCTGGGAGTTCTTTCCCCCACCTCAGTGGTGGTGAATACATTCCCCGTGCTTTCCTTCTCCCTCTTACACAGCTTTTAGCCCTAGTTGACTGGTGAGCTCATTCCCTCTGAGCCCCCAAGATGCAGCGTCAGACTTTCTCAGTGGGGTATTTCATCCCCAATACCGGTCAAGTAGAGCTTTGTTCCAGACCATACTTGCTGGAGGCGTCCAGGAAGGTCATCCTTATGTTCCCTGTTTCTTAAGTCAGTTACACACATGATAATCCCCAGCCCCATCTGGCATTAGCTTTAGAAAATGTTGCCTCTGTCCCATGATAAGTCCAGTGAAGGTTCATTGCAACGAACGATAGAAACTGACTGTAGCCAAATTCAGCAGAAAAAGAAATAACCGAGAAACACTGGACAGTTCATAGCATTGACGGGATGGTAAGAAATGAGACTAGAAATACTGGTTAGAACCCTGACTGGGTCCTTCTCAGGAAATGCCAGGTACTGGATCCTGGGCAGTGCCACAACTGGATCCTAGATGCGGCATCTGGCTGGCTACCTTAGGTTCCATACCTGACCGCCTTGGGGCAGGGAGAGAGAGAGAGAGGGTGGCCTTTTCCTGCTTCCATAATGGGAGGCAAACCCTGCCCCCTCCCAAAGCCTCTCACAGTGGAGAATTCCTCAGTCAAAAAGATGGGATCAGTTATTAGGAAGTCAGAAAAACGGTAGGTGTCCGCTGTCACTTTTATGCTCATGGAAAGCTACTTAGCAAAAGTTTCTTGATGAAACTCAAGTTGCCTACCAGCCAGCTCAAGTCACACAACAACTTGCCCCTCTGTTCTTCTGAATTCTGACTTCTACTGATAGTTTTTCACTACACTGTCAACCCGTTGGGGAAATACTGTATATGTGTTTGAGCAAATTGCCAGGTTTCTTTTGCATTAGACCTTGCAAGATAAAATCCGTTTACTTCTTCAAATGGATGGAGGTGTGTCCCTTTCTCCTTTAGGAAGGGAGGCCCTGGGGAATTGTAGGAAGGCGTTTGGGGCTAAGTGCTAAGGGCCGCATAGTTCAGGTAGCCCATGACGGTTTTGAGAAGACATATCTCCTTTCCAGGAGCAGCCTCCTCTGAACCAAAGTGGATTATTTCCTCCAGCGGCAAATCCAATTGGCAATTGAACATTTGCAGTTCTTAAAGGGATTTAAGTGCAATTTCAAAGCTGCAATTTTTGTAACTGGGGTGAAAAAAAAAGAAAACAAATCTGAATAAGGCAAGATAATCCTATGTAGAGTTTGAGTGTGTAGGTCTATTTCTTCTATCCTGAATGTTTTCCAGGCAGAGGAAAAAAATTTTTTTTGAATGTTGAATATATGCAAACATTACAATCAAGGATAATTGTTGTGTCTGTATGCTCTGACTCTGATTTTGCTTTCTCTCTTTCATCTCCTGTACCCTATAGGAATATGATCACAGACATAGAAATAGAATTTGCATCTATATAAATAATGCCCAAGCTGTTTGGAGGAAAGGCTTCCTGTCTAGGGCAAAATGTTTAGAGATGGCATTTTCCACCTCAAATCTAGGTTTGGCTTGGACCATAGAAATAAGGCCTTTTACTTGTAGGCATCAGAGTTTACTCAGCACCTTTACATCTATTCCTTGACTTGAACTTGACTCTAACTCGTGAAGCTGGCTGGTCGGACATTATTATTCTCATTTTGCCAATGAGGGAATGAGGCTCAGAAGAAAGCATCCAGATCAGAGATTTCTAGGCAATGTTTATAATGGCATCCTCCAGTAAAATTGTTGTTATTCTGTCTAGTATATGAGCTGGTTGCTCTTTTCTCGCTCTGGTGAGCGCGCTGCCCTTTTATGTTCTGGTTGGGTCTGGCTCTGAGCGGCCTCATGAGACTTAATGAGTAGTATCTGTAAGGAGCATCAGAAGGACCCTCAGATGAGAGGCGCCCCTGTTAGTATTGGTTATGAAAGAGTAGAGCTTCTTGAAGTGCTGCTCCCTTTTTGTTCGAGACGCCGGCCAGATGTCCTGGGCTTTGCTTGAAGCCTTTACTAGTCATTACTGTCAGGAAATGCACCCCGACCAGGATGGTACTTTATATACTGTAAGTGCATTTTGAAAACAGAGCAAGGAAAACAGAAATCATCTTTTTGATGTAAAAGGGTAAAGGATAATCTGTTACTATGATCCTGTGTTCTATGAATTTGAAGACCTGGGTTTGTTCTGAATTTTACATCTCCTGTGTTTTAGGGCTGGAAGGTACCAATAGATCCATGCTGTTAGCAGGGCCATGCAAAATTTTTTGGAGGAGCAAACTGGGAGCACACTGGACACAAATTACTCCTAAAGTTTGCTGTTGTTGTTGTTGTTGTTTTTAATTTATTTTGAGAGAGACAGAGACAGCACAAGTGGGGGAGGGGCAGAGACAGAGAAGGAGAGAGAATCCCAAGCAGGCTCCACGCAGTCAGCACAGAGCCCCACGTGGGGCTTGAACCCACGAAGCCTCGAGATCATGACCTGAGCTGGAGCCAAGAGTCAGACGCTTAACTGACTGAGCCACCCAGGCGTCACATGAACCAGCCACTCCTCTTATTCCAGGACAGCCGTGAATAAGTTGCTTAAGTCCATAGGCCTGTTTCTTCCTCCCTCACGGAATCCCGGACATGTTTAATGCTGACCTACTTCCCCAGGCGTTTGGAAAGAGTAACTAGGGGATGGTTGTAAAGGCATTTTGGACATATGAAGGCACACCACGAACACTAACTGCAATAACTAATAAGGACACAGCAGTTCCTCTTCCCAGGAGATTTTATGGCGATGATTTTCCATCGTGTTTTCTTTGGGAGGTGAAAATGCTGCCCATGCTTAGGACATAATGCGGGAGAAAAACAACACTCTAGACCAGGACCCAGGAATATGTTACTATTGGTATATAATTTTGCTGCTAAAATCTCAGTGATGCTGTTAAAAAATAGACATTTGGTTATTTCCTCTCTTATTCCTTCCACTGGTTCCTTTCCCTCCCTTCTCACCACCATCCACATCGTTGAGTGATCTTGCCTCATATGAATCTGAGAAAAAGGAACCAGACTTTAAAAACTCGTGACACATTGTACATTAATCTTTTACTACATTAATTGTTTATAAAATATCATATTAGCTGACCTTGAAATAACATAGACTGAGTCTATGTTATTTTGAATTTGGACTTGAAATATAAAGAGGTTATTTCTAGAGAAGTCAGGTGTCCTTGGGGCGCCTGAGTGGCTCAGTCAATTAAGCGTCCGACTTCAGCTCAGGTTATGATCTCACAGTTCATGGGTTCGAGCCCCACACTGGGCTCTCTGCTGTCAGCACAGAGCCTGGAGTCTGCTTCAGATTCCGTGTCTCCCTCTCTCTCTGCCCCTCCCCCACTCACACGTGCATGCACGCTCTCTCTCTCTCTTTTCAAAAATAAAACATTAAAAAATATTTTTTTTAAAAAGGCGGGTGTCCTTTTATTTTTCACTTTATTGAGTATGAAAGTAAAGAGAAATCCTTTTAGTATTTTTCTATAAAGTTGCATTCTTGGTTGTCCAAGGATATGTGGGGCAAAAACAAGAGTCTCTTCCACGAGGGGTATTGAATTTAGTAAACCTGTAGGTTTGTGTTTCCCTCAAGAATTTTAGATAGTCACTTAGGGGAGCTGATCCATGGATTTTGTTCTCATGTTCTACTCCTACAGTCGGTCTAATGCCTCATGTTAGTGATTAATCACATGAGTATTAAGACACTCCTAAACATAGGAACTTAAAACAACAATTTATAATTTCTACATTGACTGGGTTGTTTGTCTGTTCCACGTGGTGTCAGCTGGGGTTACTCATGCGGTCACGTTCGGCTGGTGGCTCAGCTGGGGCACCTTGGTTCCCCTCTGTGCAACCTCTCTCCAGCACGAGAACTTGGACTTCCTTACAGCAGGTCCCAAGAGCAGATTCCTAGAGAGCAAAAGCAGAAAGGCTAGGCCACTTAAGGGCTACACTCAAAATAGTGTCACATCTGCGGTAGTGCTGCTGGTTAAAGCCAAGTCACAAGACCAGCCTGGATTCAGGAAGAGGGGAAACGGATTTCACCTCTAGATGGGAGAAACAGCATACACATTCAGGGAAGGGAGGACTTGATGGAGGCCGTCAGTGGAGACGAGCGTGTGCATTATACCTGTGCAGTGATCATTACTATGCATGCTGGACCACATTTCCAGGTGAAAATGACACATGGCATTCCCTTGGGGCGGGAACCATAGTATTTTTCATGTTCCTCATAGGACCTGACACCGTGCCTCATGCAAGGCAGGAACTCACTGTTGTTGAACGAAGAGCATGCTGTGAAATTTTAGAGAGTTGAGTATCACATAAATCCTAAGATAGGAAATACTAACTTCATGTGTCGTGTAGTGATGTCTCTTGTCCCACCATGTCATGCTGCTTAAAGCTGCATTACAGGAGTCTTTGAAGCTCAGAAAGGCAGTCATTCGGCAGAAAGCAGTGCGCGCTGGTGGTTTAAGTCACATCTCTGGAAAGAACAGAGGACTCCCCCATTAACATTCACTGCGGCAGGATCTGTGCTGCCAGCTCCCCCAACAGTATGCTGGCCGAGCCTTGGTCATCTGTGTATCTCCAGAAAGGCACAGAGCGCACGTTAGGCACTCGATAAATCCCCAGTTGGTGAGTGAGTGAGTGAAAAGAAATGAGGGATTGTAGGTCCTGTACACCAGTATCCACACCAGGCGAGGACTTCTGCACGGAATGTATGATTGCTTGTTCTGTCTTCTGTGCTGACCAACACCATTCTACTGGACAGACGGACACGTGTACTCTGTGCTCATGGGAATGTGCAACTGTTCTAATCCTGCTGGTCCGAGGAGAGCCTTCAGGCTATGCCATTAGCTCTGTTAGATGCGTATTAGCCCATCCATTCTCAAAAAATCTCGAGTGAGGATTTTATGAGGGTGTATTAACAATGAAATTTTAGAGAAGCATAAATGGTTTTGTAGACTTTGCTGTGAGTATTAGGATGAAGATTTTTGAAAAAGACTGTAGCTACTGGTGAAAAAGATGTCTATTAGGTTGTGGTAGCTTCTGAAAATCCTTTTCCTCTTCTCCTTGTGTACTTCCTTCCCATCAATACTAATGCTAAGGCTACTATTTCGGTAACGTCCAGAGGGAAGAAATTGATTTTGATAGGTGTTCTTGAATGATGTGTGTTCTCTTATCGATGATACTCTGAAATAGTGTTTTCCTTAATCAGTATTGTTAAGTAACATTTGGATAGTAATCCCAATTCTTTGTTAAAAGTGCTAATTACTGACTTTAATTCTTAGTCATTTTTAACTTTTCTACCCTTTCATGCCATTTTAAATACGTGCATATTGTCATTCCAAAAACAAAGTTTCAGGACAAGTGAAGGGCTCCATCCTTGTAAACTATAAGTCTCTTAAAGAAAAAGAAAGAAGAGGTCTAGCTAGGTTTCCAAGCAATGACTGTGGTTTTGGGGGGGTGGGGGGGCGTGTGCGTGTGTGTGTGCTCACACAGGCATGCGTGTATGCGTGCGTGCTTGTGCTCTGGGCCCTGGAAACTGGTATCAGAATTACTTTGACCTAAAAATGCACTCTAGATTTTAACACACCTCCAGTAGAAGAGAGGAAAAAACATTTGCTGCGTGGAATTATCGGTCCCATTACCACACAGGTGTCAAAGAAATGAAGCTGTTCTATTAAAAGATTGCAATAAATCACACAAGAGGATGACAACCTCATTAACATGGGTAAAGTTACTGTAATTTATGTATAAATAACTTTTCTATGTCAAGACATAGTATCACTCAGTCCCTCCAGAATAACGTCTTTTCCTTGAAAAAAGTGAAATGCCAAAAAAAGCAGTTTCTGTCAGAGAAATCCACAGAAGGCAATGGCTTCCTGCTATAAAACTGGCTCTCACACAGCCCACAGCAATTCGGCTTTATGGTGTTAGGTTTTTGCGTTCAGCGTAAGTGGAATATCTCAGGTCTTATCTCAAATAGTGATTTGCTGTATTGTTGGCTTTGATACCTAAATTGGCTGGGAACCAGTTTCGGGCCATACCAATTAAGGATCTCTTGGGTATTCTCTGGAAAAGGGGCCATGTTGAGTGAAGAACGTCTCCACTCTTGATTTTATACCCAACTCATGGTATCGTCAAGAGGATCTTCCACTTGGCTTAAGGAGGGGAAACTTTGCCCAGAGTCCCTGGAATGATTGAAACATCTAAGAGAGATCCTGAACTGCTATCACGTGCTGAGGCCCCAAGACTGGAGGTGAGCCCAGGTGTTGTTAGTAGGGCATTCCCATGGTTTGAGGTTAACCCCCGGTGAGGGGACAGGCAAACAAGGGAGACTGGGACCCTTATGTAGGCAGGGGTTTCCTTGGAAGGCCTGATACCTTCTAACAGATGCTCAATGGTCCTGTTACCAGTGGGAGCTCTACCACCCACATTATTACCTCCCTGTATTGGGCTATAATCTGGAACCTGTCATGGCTTTCACATGGTAGCCTGTCCACAGTTATTACCAATAGTGTACTGGTTTCCAGATATTTCTATAAATTCTGGGAGGAAATTTTTCAGGGCATTGGTCTTGACTTTGAGACATTATATTTATATACTTTCTGATGGCCATGTTGGTTAGAGATACATTTCACTGGTCGGGGTCAGTATCCAGTCTAGCCAGAATAAACTCATCACGCTTTGCTGTCTCACCTTGGCTTCTGCAACCCAGGGCTATGAGTGTCGACATGGTAAGTGCAGGAGGCACAAAGAACCCGGAACCCCGGGTTAGCAAACCTGCATCCTAGCCCTGATATGGTCTTGCTTATGCCCCCAGTTTTCTCCTCAGTGAGTGAGGAGATTGAAATTAACCCTTTTCAAGACCTCTTCTAGCCCTGAAGGAAGATTATTTTTTCTTTCTAATTATTTTTTCAAAAAAATTTTTAGTGTTTTATTTATTTTTGAGAGAGAGAGAGACTGTGTGCGAGTAGGGAAGGATTAGAGAAAGAGGGAGACAGAATCCGAAGCAGGCTCCAGGCTCCGAGCTGTCAGCACAGAGCCCAATGCAGGGCCTGAACTCACAAACCTGAGCTGAAGTCAGATGCTTAACCAACTGAGCCACCCAGGCACCCCCTAGTTATATTTTAAAATGCCAATTTTATTTTTTTTAAACACAAAACTAGTATCTGCTCATTGAAAGAAATAAATGAAATTAAAAAGTATGGAAAAGAATAAGGTAAAAAATGGAAGTTGTGCCCCCTCCGTAGGTCCCAGAAGATAAAGGGGGAAATCTCTGGGCTTGAAAATTGTCGAGGTTATCTTTAATGATGGCATCGTGTAGCCCTGTAAGGTTTTCTAAGGTATTGTGTTGCATGCTCTGCTAATAGGCAGAACCATTCCCAGGGAAGGGATCTTTGCAGCTGGTGCCTCCAGTGGTCAGCAGCTGGCATGTCTCTGTTTGTAACTTACTGCTTCAGTAGTCTTTCTTCTGCTTGTGTTTAAAATGTAGCTCTCTTGTCTCCTGTCTCTGTCCTCCTCCTTCTTCCAGCTCCCCTCTTCTTTCATTTTTCTTTCCTCTTCTGCATTTCTCCAAGGGCGTCCTAGAAATAACGAAGTCCTTGTACTCCCTGTGACAAAGAATGTTCCTATTGTAGACCGCCACTGGTTTTAAAAAATAAATTAATTCCATTAGTCAAATCCACAGATATTCACTGAGCTCACTGTGGATAAGACATCAAAGCGAGTCCGAGAAAAAGGTGCGATGATGTGGTATGACACTAAAATTTGTGGCTGGCCAGCTCGGATGGAAATGAAAGCTGAGGGAGGGTTCTGGGTGTCCTGGAAATCGGCACTCTTTGCTGAGAAGGTGAAACAGATGTTAAAGATAATGCTTCTTATGAGCTCCCCCCAAAGCATATGGGAAACGTACAGTTTGGATCCACCATTTGCCTTCTCCCCGAGGCCGATTCCCTGAGAAGGTTTCCCATTTGCTCTTTGCTCTTGATTTGCTTCTGTTCGGCTTGTCAGGTGTTACTTTTTGTTGATGGTCAGTTGTAGACTTTTGCATCTCTAAGTGCTTCATTTGTGGTTTTTAGGCTCAATTACTCATCGGGTAGGGACTGCGAGCAGGCCATTCAGACTGAGCGGATTTCATCTCTCCGGGTATTGTGGTTGGAGTAATCACGCTTCAGAGTCTCTGCTTTCTTCCGATGGTTAGTGGTACATGCTTTCCAGCTACCCCACTGGATACCAGGAGATAGAAAGCGTTGGCCTGTGTCTATGGCCTATCTGAGGATCATCTAGTCTGTGATCCTGTCCTGCCCTTGGTTTGATTACATAACTGGGGGAAATTGATCATGGACGAACTTATTTAGTAACTCTAAAGAACCCACTGCGTACCAGGATCTGCACGAAGCACCTGCTTACACCCAGAGGCAAGTACTATTATGCCCATTGTAGAGATAAGGAAGCTGAAGTGTGGAGGGGGCCAGTGACTTGCCAGAGTCACTCAGCTAGTCTTGGAGTCAGAAGTCAGCCTTGGGCGGTTGACTCCAGAGTCCAAGCTCTCCTCCTGATGCCTTCCAACATCATCCATCCCTGTACCCTGACATCTCGCAGATTTACACCTCCTGGGCATGTCTGTGGTTTCATTATGTACAGGTGGTGCCTAACAGCAAAACTGTTTCTCCAACATGCGCTGAGCGCTAATTGACTGCATCGTTTTGCTAGTCTAGGATCTTATGGATCTTGGCACAGTCTTGTAGAAAGGTTTCTCAAGGTGGAGCCCCAACAGTCGCATTGCTAGACTTCTCTCAGCCTTGGTCAACTGATGTGCAAGATGAGGACAGTGGCCCGTGGTGGGGGGTTGTGAAGATGGGTAAGCTGCGTGACACATGAAATAGAGATGGGCTCACATGTCATTGGTTCTCAGTTCATTTCATTTCCTTTTCCCCACTCATTCGTCTCCCTCTCTGCCTTTATTTCTTGATTTTCTCTCTTGCTGTTGCAGTAATTCAGCACATCTACTGCCGGGCGTCGTTTCAAGTCGCAAGAAAGCAGAACTGGCCGTGTTTACGGCAGTCTCAGGCTCTCGGGGAGCCAGTTGCTTGCGTGTGTTAGCTGTGGTCAGATTCTGCACCAGGTGAACCCCATCCTTCCTGGAGCAGAGAGGCAGCACCTGCAGGCAGACAAATGCATCACAGGGGGAGGTGGCCCGCAAGTGGAACACACTCCAGTTCCCGTCTCTCTCTGATGGGGGAGTGATTTTCATCTTCATCAGCAGGTCCGTCTTGACCTCCCCAGACTTGACTCATGGCAATCCAACAGGGCTTGTGAAAACGTTGGCTCTTGTGTTGCAGACCTCGCGGGGGGTGTTTCACCTGCTTGTGGAAGCAGCCTCCTAAGAGGAAAGGGAACGCAGATGGCGCTCATCCTAGGGAAAGCGTCTGAGACCCCATTCTGGACATCCTGTAAATGAATTCATTTATAAATTTCCTCCAGCGGGAGTTTCCAGGAAAGGAAAATGATCCTAGAAATGGTGACAATGAATATAAACCTCCTGCTGTGATTTTTTTTTTCCGAGTTGAAATTATTAACAACATAAAGTTACTGACATAGGAAATAAAAATAGCAAGTTTTTAGGAGATCTATATCACCAACAAGTATAGGCCACAAATCAGCCTTTCCTATTTTAGCTTATTTCAAAATAATTTTATGCTTTACAAAAAGTTCTAGAAGTAGGATAGAGACTTCCTTCATATTCTTCACCCAGCTTTTCCTAAAGTTCACATATTACATAACTGTAGTATAATTATGCAAACCAAGAAATTAGCATTGGTACAATACCATTAATTAAGCTACAGACTTTATTTGGATTCTATCAGATTTTTCATTGCTTCTCTTTCTGTTCCAGGATCCCATCCAGGATCCCACACTGCCTTTAGTCTTCATGTCTCCTTCAGCTCCTCCGGTCTGTGACTGTCACCAGTCTTATCTCTCATGACATTGACAGTCATTAATTCATTGTATTGCTCCTTTCCAGTCCTTATCTCTAATTTGTTTTATAGTCAACATTATTGTACTGTAGCTATATTTTTCCATTTAGCATCCCAAAGTAAGACACTCTCAATGAATGAATGGCATGGTAAGTGGCTAGAATTTCTGTCTGCAATGAATGTTAGGGTTTGGCTTAATGATTCAGGCCTTACACTCTAATAATCACAGAAAGAGCAAGAAACAAGTAGTTTTCTCCAACCACCCTTGTCTCGCCCACAAAGAAACTGAGGGCAGCGGAGTGAGGGGACATGCCAGAGACACACAGACTGGGATGGTTAATGGAGACCCCAGCCCCAGTGTTTTGGAATGTGGGAAACTTCTCTATCTGTATAGGCATAATTACAGTCGTGGCTCCCATACCCAAAGCTGGAGATAGGCTCTGAAGGTTAGGCAGGTGTGGCATTGTCCTTGTATTAAAAGCTTTTCTTGGGGCACCTGGTTGGCTCAGAGTGGCTGACTCTTGATTTTGGCTTAGGTCATGATCCCGGGGTCGTGGGATCAAGCCCTATGTCAGGCTCCCCGCTGGGCACAGAACCTGCTTGGGGGTTCTCTCTCTCTTTCTCTCTCTCTCTCTCTATTTCTCTCCTTCTGCCTCTCTCCCCTGCTCATGCTCTCTCACTCTCTCAAAAAAAAAGAAAAAGAAAGAAAGAAAGAAAGAAAGAAAGAAAGAAAGAAAGAAAGAAAGAAAGAAAGAAAGAAAGAAAGAAAAGGCCTTCCTTAAGACCTGTAAAGTTTTTCCCATTGTACTTGGAATTAAATCTAGTCCTGTGATGTACAAGTTCCTCAGAGACCTAGCCTTGGCTTGCCTGCCCACCGCATCTGCCCTGTTTCCCCACCTCACTCATTAGTTTCTAGCCACAGCGGCCTTTTCTCCCCCTCAGGCATTAAAAGCTTATTCTAGGGGCGCCTGGGTGGCGCAGTCGGTTAAGCGTCCGACTTCAGCCAGGTCACGATCTCGCGGTCCCTGAGTTCGAGCCCCGCGTCGGGCTCTGGGCTGACGGCTCAGAGCCTGGAGCCTGTTTCCGATTCTGTGTCTCCCTCTCTCTCTGCCCCTCCCCCGTTCATGCTCTGTCTCTCTCTGTCCCAAAAATAAATAAACGTTGAAAAAAAAATTAAAAAAAAAAAAAAAAGCTTATTCTTACTTCCCACCACCACAGGGCCCATGCACTTATCAATCCTTCTGCCAGCGTAGCTTATTGCCTAATCTTCACAGGGCTACTTACATCCTTCTTCCCATTTTGGCCTCTCCAGTATTCAAGGACAGTCTCTTCAGACAGGCCTTCCTTGGCCATCCTTTTTAATATGGGATGCCCCCATATCACTTTCAATTGCTAAACCTTGGTTTATTTTCTTCCTCTCGCCTTTTACTGTTGCAGGTGACCTCTTGCTTGCTTGCTATCCCCCAGTAGAACATGAGCTCCATGAGCGTGGTAGTCTCCTCCTGCTCAGGACTGTATCCCTGAGCCCAGAACCCGTGCCTGGAGTCCAAGAAGTAGCTCAATAAATAAGCTGACCAAGTGAGGCCATTTTCTGAGAGAGTGGTTACATTGTCCTTCTCTTTCTTCTGGAGCATGTAAGAAGTCTTTCCTGAGTCCCAGTCAACAAGAATTTATTGGAGGTCCCCACACCTAGCGCCACAATAGCACTTTTGTTAAAGCTGCCCATCCTTTTTTTTTTTGCCCCCGTTTAACTTGAATAGTATAAGAGACAGCAAAAATGATGAGCATTTCAAAGGCATTTAAATTAATGTCAGCTCTGCCCTAGGCCTTTGGTGTGTTCTTTTCATTGAGAAACCTCCCCTTCCCTTAAAGGTGTTACAGGACACCACTTTCCCAAACATTTGGAGTAGAATTAGAGTCTTTAAAGGATAATAAAATGCCATGGTTTAAACACATTTCTGTGACTTTTGACAGCTCCTTTATACCGTATTGTCATAGGAGTGGCAATGGAGGAGCCTGGGATGGGCCTCTGCCTGCAGATCAAAAGAACGGAAGTCCTTAAGGCACCCCGGCAGGACTCTCAGCCTGAGACAAAAGGGCAGCTCGTCTTTTCCTCAGGCCTGTACCTCACCCCCAGGCTATGCTTTCGTATTGTTCCATCTGGGTGGAGACCTGTTTCATTGGAGAGCTGGGCAGGCTTTTATTGTTTATTTATTTATTTTTGTAATGAAGTTTACTGAGCCAACTCATTAGGTGTGATTTACAGGGACCCTCCTGCCATCGACTAGAAATGAACAAACCATAGGTCATTGTGAGCCATTCTAAACTAAGAGTAGGACGTTAAGAGATGCCAAATGAGGCCATTCAGATGCAATTAGAAATGTAAGACAACCCTTTTGGCTTACAGGGAAAGAAACTTCACTTCTAGCGTGCCATCTTTATAATGTTACCAGTCCATTTTATGGATGAGTGCAAAGATATCAGATAATAATAGGCAATGAAATGTGAACCGATTTTTTTTTTAACATTTTATTTTTAAGTAATCTCTACCCAAGATGAGGCTTGAACTTAACAGCCCTGAGATCAAGAGTTGCATGTTCCGGCTGAGCCAGCCAGGCGCCCCTTTTAAAATTATAAACATGAATATATTTGATCCTGTTTGTGGACCAGCAAGCATTATACTAATTTATTTAGTAAACAATATGAATGATGAATAAGTTCTAAAAAAGCTTTTTGGTTTTTGTTCCCATTTTGTTTTGTATTTATTTCAAATGCACAAAAACACCAAATTCAGGCTGAGCAAGAACTCCTTGAAAAGGAGGACCATATATGGACCCAGGAAGCCTGGGTACCGCCTGCTTCCTTTCCTCACCAACTAAACCATTTTTGAAGGGGGGGAGGGGGGGGGGCGGGGCACTTAGCATCTCATTTCACCACAGCTCCGTTTACCTGGATGGTTCTAAATTTTTAATCGTCTGATCCGATTGTAAAATGAAATCTTCAGAAACTGGTTTGTATGAGACATAGAGCAGTTTTAAGTTGCATTTATTTTCCTCTCCAGGTTTGGAACATAGTTCTCTTGGCAGAAAAAAATAACCATCTTCCTTAATTCTATATCATTGATAACATTTCTTTGTATAAAAAGACCAGGCTCATTTGTGGATATCAAATAAATGTTGCCTAACTTAGTGGAAAAGTAATGTTGGCTAAAATGAGCCAGAGAGTTGTTTCTTTGAAGTTTAGACCTTATTTGAGCAAGAGAAGTGTAATCCATCTTGATAGATTGACTCTCGATGTTACAAATGATGAGGAAGTCGGTGTTTAACTTTTTCCAAAATGTTTTCTAACCACCTCTATCTTACTACTCAAGTGTGTTTAAAAACAAACAAAACAAACCCCATATGTGGCTGTTGCGTTTTATAGGCATCTGAATACCTGAATTTACTAACAGGCTGATCAGCAAACTTTCTAGGTTACTTTAAAAAGTAAGAACTTAAAAAAAAAAAAAAGTGAGAACTTCCTAATAGTGGAAAAATACCCACCAGTTCCTTTGTTTAAAAAAATGTCAATTTGATCAGGAAGACCAAGTGACATGTGAAATGACAGTAAACCTCACAGCAGCTTTTCTTAATTCATACATAATACGGCAAAACTAGTGGCTACTGGAAACAGCAAAGCAAGAGGCTATTTTTCATTCAGAGCATCTCATTTTCCATTATTAATAATTAATAGAGCTTTTCATTTCTAAGTGTCAGTACTGAAAGCACCAGTGTGCTCAGCAGTAAGCGATTACAGAATGTTATTTTAAGGTAACGGTGTTCCCGCTAACAACAAAAGTCAGAGGATGGGCAGAAAATGCACTTACTGTCAGAGACGGGCCTCGTCCTGAAACAGACAGAGGCTTTCTGGATTGCACAGGACTGTGTTGGTAGGTCCCTACACCAAGCATGTTATAGTGTTCCAAACCTCTGGAAAATGGAGATGAGGAGGGAACAAAATTCTTAATGGTAAAAATTGCCAGACCCTTAGATGGGCTAATGGTCTTAACTATGAAAACTTTGAGAATTCATTGTCACCTGTTTGTGTTTGGGCAACAGTCTGGATATTGGTTGACTTGCCTTTGTGAAAGCATGTGCTTTGCCGAGGCAGCCTTGTTTGATCTGAAAACTGTTTGAACAGGGGGTGTGGGGTGAAGGATATCAAGAAGGACTTCTATGGGGAATGCTATGTCTTTTACTAGAAATCAGGGCTGTTGATGGGTGAATATGTAGGGTCCGGCATGGTCTGGGCCATCATGATACTGAGGGATAAGGGAGATGTGTTAAAACAAGCCATCTGTGTTTTCTGTAGTTGGAATTCTTCAAATTTTGAATAATGACAGTTCCATATCAGCCAAATAATTTAGAATGGGTTTGTGGAGTGGGATAAGTAGACCTGTATGACATGACCTCTGTCTTCTGATCTCATAGATCTGATACCTGTTAATGTGTCATCATCATTCTCCTTAAAATAGATGTAAAACCTACACTATTCTTTCCCATGGAGACAAGTGTTTTCCCTGTAAAGTATTTTTCATTAATTTTTCAGGTGCCCATGGTATATACCATCTTTTGGTTGTTTTGAGGTATACCATTTCCATGTAAGAAGTTTGACGTATAAAGTATGAATGTTTTGTGCTGTGAGGATTTACACAGGAAATGGTGCATGTATTAGGGCAGATTTTGGAAATGTGCTCTGAGGTTATAAGGTCTTGGAGAGATGTCATTTGGGAGGATATTTATTTATGGGGATAATTAATAGATTTCAACTGATGGCAACTCAGATCCCTTGGTAGTGGCTTCCTGGACTGCTGTGTTGAGAAGGATTCTAAGGGCTCCTGAGCGCAGTGGGAAAGAAATCCATTACTTATATCTGCCACAGGAATCAGTCTTATCATGTGTTTTGCCATTGCTGGTTTATATATTTTTCTTACATGAGACAGATTGAGTAGTGATTTTGTCTAAACCAATATTTAGATGGTTCTTACCAGTGTTCCAAGACTTAAGTCAATCAAAACTAATTATTTGTCGAGCTCTTTATCATGTGTTACTTGCTGTGAAGAAAATAGATGTGCAAAGTTAAAGTGAAAGCTTTAGGTAAGATATTGAATGGTGGAGAATGGGCAGACACCTGCCATGGGAATTGGGAGGGAGCAAATACCAGGCCAGAGTTAGGAGAATTCTGGAATCAGCGACACTAAGGAATGGCAAAGAGGAAGCTGCTCCCGCAGGGAGAGATGGTTTTATGTAAGCAAAGGCAGCTAGCAAGAAGGGTAGTCTTTTCAGAGGAATGTGAGAACAGCCACTTTGCAGAGATTGTTTGTGATTGGGAGAAAAGGGGAGCCACAAGCTGGTAGAGGGTCTTGGAAATGAATGGTTTTTATGAGTCCCTCTTGCTACTGTGTTCTAGATTATAGGTCTCTAGAAGGTAAGAAACGGGCTATCAATCACCTCCTTCTGTGCAGCTAAGATTTATTAAGCTGCTTGCCATGTACTAGGCACCGTATTGAGATGACAGGACTTGGTGTAGACTCTGACCTTGAGGATTTTTCAAAGTAGAGTAGGAATCAGGAAGGCAATTACTGCCTGGTTATACCTACATGTCTCTTTAAGGAACTTATCATTAGCTTCATTATATAGAAGGGAAAATGAAGTCCCCAAAATGTTAACTTGCCCAAGGTCAGCTTGAAGAGCTAGACTTGACTCTGGATCTCTTGCACTTGAATTCTGGCGTCTTGTCACAGGAATACTTCTAAGTACACTTGGATCAGGTGGTCTATTTATGGGCCTTCTTGATTTAGATTCTCCTTTGCCCAGAGCTAGAGATAGAATGTTCTTGTAGTTCTTTTTGAAAGACATTTAAAGGAAGCATTTTTATTGAAGCATACATACTATTCATGCAAAAAAGTCCACAAATCAGAAGTCGACAACTTGACCACTTTTCACAAAGTGAACACACCCTTTGTAACCACTGCCTAGAGGAATGGACTTTCATTTCACTTGGAGTGGAGACGATCCATAGAGTATTTTTTTTTTTTTTTGTATATTTCTTTCTCTCTCTTTCTTTGTCTCCCTCCTTCCTCCTCTTTCTCTCCTATTCCCCTCTCCCCTGCCTTTTTCCCACTAATTCCTCCAGGCTGAAGTGTGATCTCTTGGACTTCTTGAGCTCAGAACTTTGTCCCAAGGACTTGCATGAAGCTACCTGAGGGACCGGAGGGGACAGTGCCCTGAGGTACCCCTTGTCTGGGAATCACTTAATAGAGAATGAATATGACAAGTAACAGAAATCATGAGTGCTGATTTAATTCTACTTCAAGTCACATTCTACTAACATTTATCATATACTTGGAATATATTAAAGAATATAGCTGTGAAATGGCTATATATTCTTCATAAATATGCCCATACAAAGAAATGGAAGTTCAAAGAGCTTAAGTGACTTGTGCAAAGTTATAAACTACCTCGTAAATGGTAAATTTCTTTACACTCCTCCATTTTTCTTTAAAATACACCATAGCTGCCTGCTTTTACCTTCACTCTTTGCTAAACATAAGTTTGCTCGCTTAAGAATAAAACTCAAGAAGAAGAGCATAGACACCAGGTTTGTTATAGGACCTGTTTTGTTTCTTCCCTTTCTTTTTTAGAATAAGAACTCTGATTCCAGATAATTGCAGTCCTGGAAATAAGACTAAGTCCCGTATTTTAAGGAGCTGTTCTCACATTTCCAGATCTCTGTAGAAGCTGGTCTTTACAGCCTTGTTTACTAACACTGTTGTCTTAAAGCTGTTGCAACTGACTTTCTTAGCAGAACTAGAAGTTCCTAAGGAGATATCAGCAAGAGATAAATCTGATCTCTTTTGCCTTCTAGTTAATTAAAAAAACAAATTTTAAGAACTTAAGTTCAATTACTGTCCCTTGAGTAACCCAGGAAATATTTGACATGCCCTTTGAATTGATACAAATAAAGTTCAAAAGAGGGGCATCTGAGGACGTGATTGTTTCCACCTTCTATCAGTAGAACAATCTCACAGATTGAGTTTTGTGGGCTGAGAGTCTATTATTTCTAGTTCTTTCTCATGTCTTTGCAAATGCAGGAATACTAACCGTTGGGATTGAGCCTGTTGCCCTTAGATTCTTGGCTGTAGGCACCATACAGTTTAATATTTTGGTAAAGACTCTGTCAAGTTGTAAGACTAACTTCTATGTGCAAGCAAGGGTCTCTGCGTGGAGGAAATGGGAGTTTCCGTACAGGCCATCAGAGATAGACAGTAATTTTTAATACTGTCCACGTCCTTTCAGGAATGCCCTTTTGCTTCATGTTTAGTTGAATCCGTGGTAAATCTTTAAACGTTTTGTGTTTTTTAAGAGTCCATTCTAATTTGAGTGATCTGATGCTTTGGAAATTTATAAAACGCTATAATATATTCATAAGAAACATAGAGTTTTTAAAGTGGAAAATGAGTCTTTTCTTTCCTCCTATCACTCATCGGGGAGTTCTGACTCCTCCGTGAAGTGTGTTCTGTGGATGTCTGGGGAATCCACGGAGCTAAATGAACACCCCTGTCCTTCCCCCTGTTCCTTTCCTTAATAGCTTCTGGAGTATTAGAGTTTTTGCCTTGGCAACTTCCTGCTTCTTCTTCTTAGTTTGACCCTTCAAATAGAGCCGAACTTAATAAAACATCCCCCAAATAGGCAAATACCACAAGGAAGGATACATGGCCTTACTCTTCCTTTGTGCTTGGCGTAGTTGTAGACACACACGGTGGCGTGTGCGTATTAAGGACTTAAATACCCTTAACGGAGTGAATGGATGAACGATTTGACACTGAAGATTGTATAGTTCAGTGGTGCGGTGATATACGCAGATCCTGGTTTATAGCTCTCATTGGTGGAATGAAAACAAACAGCTCCCTTTATAAAGCTAGAGATTTGATGGGAAAACCAAGGAAGACCTTAGTGAAGAAAGAAAGACATTTCTTATGCCCAGATTATTGAATGTATTTGTAATATCCCTGTTTCTGACAGTGACAAGGATTCTATTTAAGGGTCTGTGAGCTAAATCAAGAACCTGAGCTCCTCCTTGGGCTTAACAGAGGAGAGAGGGAAAAGTGAGTGGGAGAAGATATGTCATATATTGTTTCAACCTCAGGAGCCCCTCCCTTACCTGCTTTGCACAGGGTTACCGGAGGCTGTTGCAGGGCATGGTGTTATGTTCTTTATATGTTTTGCTATGCCACCGTGTTTGGCTGGCAAGCCCTGTAAGTGCTGGGTGGCTAATTATCATAACAGTGCTTGGCCAAGTATCGTAAAATGCTCTCATCTTGCCAAGTAGTGCCTTGGAAAATGCTGGACTCAACACTACTGGATCTCATGTCTGGCAGATCAGAATTCTGGCTTCACTGGGACTTCTTACGGGGTCCTCTGCTTCTGTATAGGACTAACTCTTTGCAGAGGCCACACAGTTTCTATCTCAGTAGGAATCAGAAAAAAAATTTTTTTAATGTTTATTCCTTTTGAGAGAGAGAGAGAGAGAGAGAGAGCAGGATAGGGACAGAGGGAGAGGGAGGCACAGAATCTGAAGCAGGCTCCAGGCTCTGAGTTGTCAGCACAGCTCGAACCCAAGCTGTGGCTCGAACCCAAGAACTGTGAGATCATGACCTGAGCTGAAGTCGCATGCTTAACCGACTGAACCACCCAGGAGCCCCTCAGAAAATGTTTTTAATGGTACAGTAGGCTTTCAGATCAGGCAGACCCATGCTTGAACCATGGATGTTCCGCTCATTAACTGTATGTCCTTGGGCATATTACTTAACCTCTGAACTTCATCTGTAATTCCAGGAGTGATATTATCTACTTCCAAAAGTAACGAGGACTTGAGGAAAAGTAACTGCCAGTAATGGTAGCTACTAGTTTACTGATACCAACTTTCCCTTTTCTTCATCTTGCCTTTACCCCTAGTTCCAGGAGCCATCGAATCTATTGCTACTAAAAGCGAATCACACAAAGGTTGTGGGATCCCGGGCTTAGAGACAGTACACTGCGTTGTGGAGGTTGGGTCTCCAGCTAATTCTAGGCTTCTGCTGCTTCCAAGCCAACAGAGTTGAGTTCACTCACCATGGCGTCTGCAGCTGAGCAATATGTGGTAGTTTTCCCCTATTTGTCAGTAACGGGAGTGATTCGGGTTAGAACACATTTCTGCTCCTGAAGAGACTGGCAGTGAACACCCACCATCAGCCGTGTAGCCAGCCATTCTGAATCTTGACCTGGGATGAACTCCATAAGCAACCACGTGTAGGTATTCTCTGCCAGACACAAAGAATACGGTACAATTGTTTTCAGCCTGCTTTTAAAAATAGAAGAGCTTCCTCACATTTTCTGTACGAGAAGCATGTAACATTTATAAAATTCCATGTCTGTGAGGAATGACCGTGTTCACGTGGCCCTAGCATTATTGTCCTGCTTAGCTGAGTGCCTGGAGACCACACTCAACTCAGATGTCACTTCTGGCATCTTTCCTCACCTCCGGGTGGGCCTCCGTCCTTGCCATGCTCCCGTGGAACACTTCTGTCAAAGCACCCGCCACACGGTGTAGAAGTGAACTGTTTACATGTTGGCTTACCCCACAAGACTCAAGCCCCACAAAGGCAAGGATCTTCCTGGTAGCCATCTTGGTGAATCTCCCTCTCAGCCCAGCACCTCGGATGAAGTGAGCTCCATCCATTGTGCTGGTTGGTCTAAACCTCACCAGTGCATTAGAGGGCTCCATGCCTGTCCTAACTCCAGTTTGGATTTAGACTAACACTTCTGAGCATGCATGGAGTGCAAGGGAAGATATTTTGACTCAGAGCGTCCTTTGCACAAATTGCCACATCTAGAGAACCATTTTCCTCAGATATATACTTTCCTGCTTCTCCAGCCCCAAAAGGTGGCACCAACTACAAAACCCCAACAGCTGATACGCTTTGATTTTATGTTGGTTGCATTTATCTTGCTGCTCCTTCGAAACACGGGCCTATATTGCCTCTGAAACATTATCTTTGGTCTCCCCCTTCCCTCCAGATTGGATTAATAGATGTATGTAGCTGTTGAACACAAGCTGTCTCAGAATGTTTGTGTTTTAACCCAGTAGGAACCCAGCTGATCCTTTCAAAAGCAACTTTTAAGAGAAGCTGATGTCCTGTGAACATGTTAGCAAGCTGTCATTGTGACTCTGTCAGCAGGCTCATCTCAGAGCAACTGCAGACTCATTTTGCGATCGCCTAATTATTTATACACTCAGATTTCTCTCCTTTCCGGCGGTAGGCGGTAGGCTGAGACTGAGCCAGCTTTTAAGTATGAGAAGATATGTTATGAATGCTTTGTCGTTAAAATCGGTCACTTTTTGGGGCACCTGGTTGGCTCACTCGGTTAAGCGTCCGACTTTGGCTCAGGTCATGATCTTCCGGTTCGTGGGTTCGAGCCCCACGTCGGGCTTGTGCTGACAGCTCAGAGCCTAGAGCCTGCTTCAGGTTCTATGTCTCCCTCTCTCTCTGCCCCTCCCCCACTGGTACTCTGTGTCTTTCTCTCTCTCTCTCTCTCTCAAAAATAAATATTTTTTAAAAATAGGTCACTTTTCTATTATGTTTTCCAGGTCCTTAAAGCTGGTATTAGAAAATTATATTTGTACTAGCTTCAAAAGTCGTAAAACTGTTCTTTAAAAAACTTGCCTTATTAGTCTTTGCAAATGTGAGGGCAACACGTTCCACTCGGTTTAAAGTATGTGTATTTGTGTATTTGTGTGTGTGTGTGTGTGTGTGTGTGTGTGTGTGTGTGTTTAGACAGAGGATGTAAATTTAATCCTAGTAAATGCCTATTCTGAAGACAGTCTTCTCTCCTGTGTAATGTGTGTTTATCAGTATGGAATAAATGTATTCAAAAAATAGAGTATATGGCCTTTTACTCAAATTGCATATATGTACTTTTGAAATCGTGAACACTTTATTATCAGTGACTTTATTTTTCCTCCACCTACAGATTTGGAGATTAGAGAAAGAAAGCATGTGGGGCTGTTTTTTTGTTTTTGTTTTTGTTTTTTAATCAAAACAAATCAGGAATTGGCAAAACTGTAGTTTTTTGACTGTTTACTGACCTGATTGGTATCATTTTCTGAGCTTGGGAGAGCCGTGTTCATTCATTTTTATTTCTCTTCTGCGGACTGAGTTTAGTAGGTAATGTTAAAACCATCTACCATAAATAAATTGCTGCAAGATAACAAACAGAATTGGAATCCATGCTTGCATTTGTCTGGGTTTTGTTTTGTTTTGTTTTCCTCCCTTCTATCCAGCTCTGCCTGGAAAAGCCATTAGTGTGCTTTTTAGGATGTTTACCGTTATGACTTACAAAGCTTCATGTGGCCCTCAGCTGTTCACACATTTCACAAAACCTGCAGAGGTGGCAGTGGGGGAGGTTAGAAGTCAGCTTGTCACAGAGGTATAATTTAACAATAGCTGAATCAAAAAGATGTGATTAAAATCACACTTGAAATTGTGAGGACATCGCGATGCCATTAAACAGACTACATCTCTGAGCCACCTCTGTCTCATTCAGCATTTCCATGGCTGAAAGTCCCAACCTCGTATTCCACCGCACTCGCAAGATTGATGCTAGGAAAAAGAGTGAATCTTCAGAACAGCTTCATGATAGCCACATCTGGGACAGTGTGCCTGGGGTCCCATAGGGAAGCGTTGCCTTTGAAGAAGCGACTCACCACACGTTCCTTCTGAGATGAAGGAAATCGTCGAGACTCCAGTATGGGATTATAGAAGCCCTGAGATCATTCATGGCTAATTTGAAGGTTGGATTGTAATAGAGCCCTAGGCACCTCCATCCTTGGTGTTTCTCCCCAGAATATGGAGACAATAGGGTGCCGTAGAAAAAGCACACACGCTTTGGAGTCAAGTCAGATTAGGAGCGCATTCCTGGATTTGCTTCCTGGACAAACGACTTTACTTTGCATCTATAAAATGGATATTAAAATAATAACAAGAGCCACTTAGGAAGCACTTCCTATGTGCCAAGTCTTGTGCTCAATATTATTCTTATAGCCACCTTATAAAGTAGGTTCTTACATTCAAAGAGGAGCAAACTTAGAGGCTTAAAAATGCCAGCTGACCAGCCAAGATGGCACTCTTAGCAAGTGATGAAGTGTGATTGAAACCAAGGTGGGCTTTCGATCTAGAGCTCAGGTTCTTAACCAGTATGACTTTACAGATTGTTACAAGTGTTCATCGACGTATTTGAATAGTGCCTGGCATTGGATTCTGGCACATAGTAGGCCCACAGCAAAGGTGAACCTGGAGCTTCCATTCCTTGGGGAAAGCAGTCAGACCTTTAGTTGGGCCCTTAGAGTTAAGAATGCCATGCCCCCAATACGAGATGACCAGCCACTTTTGAAATCACCTCCGCTTAGATGGGTGATGTGTATGCTCTGTGCTCTGATGGATACAGTTTAATATTCTCATTTATATATGGGGGGAGGGGGAGTCAACATGCTCTACATTACAGGTAAAAAAGCCACAGGCAGCTACTTTTGTCCTGAATGGCAAGAACAACTGGTTCTGGTTGAATTACCCAATTTTTGACTAGCTGCTGCTTTGGCATCGTAGAAACAACAGCCTATTAGCCTCGTATTCTTTCCAGTTGAAAAATGTAATGTAGTCGCACAGCAGAGAAATTCTGTGGACACATAACTGGCAAGTAGGGGCATTCAGTGGGGAGGAGGAGATGATGACGGGGATGGGAGCTAAGTGGGTTGAGGCCAGTGAAAGAACTTCAGCACAAAAGTTCACCATTTCCCTTGGGGACAAAACCTGCAAAAGTGAACCCTTTGTTTAAGGGCAGTGAGTTTAGAAGGCAGCTATTCTGTGCCCTGTTCTCTCTAAATGTAATTAAGAAGACTTTGAAGAAGCAATACTGTGCTAAAGCCGAGATAAGAACCCGCTCTCTGTCCACTTCCCCAAATCCCTAAAGCCTCATTTGATTTTAATATTTTTCTTTTAGATTCCACTCTGCTGCTATGTTGAGGGGGCAGCAGGTGGGGAGGGTAAAGTGGAGGGTTCCTGGGGAGGCAGGAACCTTATGGAAACCCGTTTTTAATCTGGATGATGGCTTGGTAATATAAGCAGTGAGTTGGCAGAGGAGTGAAAACTGTAGGATTAATGGCCTTGAGCCTAATTCCCAGATAGCTTTTAAAAGGCCAGCTAACCAGCTGGTTTTCTCTTTTTGCTCCACATATGCTCCCTCCCATATCGCCGGTGTTTTTTTAATGTTCTTTTGGCCGACTTTTAACTCCTCTGAATCTGAATTTTTGCACCAAAGCATGGATGAGAGAGTTGTTATGTATATGATCATTTGCACTATAATAAAATATGGGGTTGATTATTTGCATTCTAATCTGTGAGGTTTGGGGATACAGGTTTTTAAAAAATATAAACTCTTGGGTGCCTGGGAGGCTCAGTGGGTTAAGCGTCTGACTTCGGCTCAGGTCATGAACTTGCAGTTTGTGAGTTCCAGCCCCACATTGGGCTCCGTGCTGACAGCTCAGAGCCTAGACCTGCTTTGGACTCTGTGTCTCCCTCTCTCTGCCCTTCCCCTGCTCATGCTGTCTCTCTCTCTCTCTCTTTCTCTCTCTCTCAAAAGTAAACATTAAAAAAATGTTTGAAAAAATGTAAACTCTTACTGATTGTGTGCTCATGTATACATATATTCATGCATACGTCTGCACGCACACGATTTTCGAAGTTTATACCCTTGAAATCTGTATTTTCTATGTGAGGAGAAATAAAACCCAACACATGTCATCAATTCTAGCAATGTTCCATATAAAATATAAATATGTAACCGTCACATTTTAAAATCTTACTACTTTCCGTAAGTGCCCATTTATGTCTTTCTTTTTTGAGAGAGTGTGTACGCGTGTGTCTGGTAGGGAGGGGCAGAGGGAGAGGGAGAGAGAGAATTTTAAGCAGGCTCCATGCTCCAAGCCCACACAGGGCTTGACCCCACCAACTGTGAGATCACGACCTGAGCCGACAGACGCTTAACCAACTGAGCCACCCAGGCGCCCCTCATATATGTCTTTTACAAACCCATGCAATCTTTAAGACGGGGAGGCCAGTGTAGAAGTAAAAGGCTATGTTTTGGGATGTGCCTGTGATCTCCTGAAGGCATGAGTGCCCAGGTACTGAGCATCACTTTGGGTGTGAATGGAGGCACTGGGCAGGAAGCAAAAGGAGTGTGGCTGACTCCAGCAGACAAGGATGTGATTAGTGTTTCCAACGTGAAACCTTTGAAGTGGGTCAGCAGGAAAGGAAGGAAAAAGTAAAGCCAGTGAGATGTCAGAGAATAAGATTTCTTCTTGCCTGGGTTATTCCGGCCGGCGTTGAAATACCAGCTCCTATTAGTTTGGTGGGTAAACATTCTCATTATTTTCCATAATTTGCATTATGATTGGAAGGTAATTAACGACATGAACATTTTCATATAACACTTAGACCTGGATGGGTCTTAATGACTTCCCTTTAGTCTTGCGTGAAGTTGTTTACTGTTTGATTTTGGAGTGCTTGAAACTACTTACGATTCTGGCTGAGAGTGGACTCTGCTGGGCCTGCTGTATTTTATAATATGATTGCATTTGCCTTGCCAGTCAGATTATCTTCATTCTTTCTGCCCTGGCCCAGTGTCTGGCCAAGGTGGGTGCTCAATGAATGATAACCGTTCTTATGATATTTGTTAAGCAAAACATGGGAGCCTTTTATAACTCTTGTCATCGTGACTGCTTTGTGTCTGTCGACACTTTGGGATATTTTTGGACTATAGAGTGCTTTTCCCAAGTCACAGATAAACCCCCATGTAGACTCTATCAGAGCTGAGCCCAAGCAAGCTAGGATGTTATCAAATCAGTCTCTGTAACTTCACAGCCTTCCTTGGTTTACAACCATTTTGATCATGTCATCTAAGATTTCCCATTGACAGTGGATTAGTTCACCCATCCAGAGGTTTGGCCAATTTGATGCAGCAAGGCCACGGAGCTTACAGACCTTGTTTTCACTGGTTGATCCTCTATCCATTCAGCCTGTTTATAGTCAGTGAAATTCACATCTCCACATCTCCACGCTTATTTTTAGCTCCTTTATCACTTCCTGTCATTTTCTTTTGCTGCCCTCTCCTTATCCCCAGATACAGTGCCAGGATTAAACTGGACATTGTGATAAAGGAGGCAGCATCATTGGGAGTCTGTTTCTTACACTTTATTTAACCTGCCGCCATCAGGATCAGCCAAGGCATCTCTAACTACAAGGGACAGAGGTGGTGGTCTTGGGAAGAGACACAGATACTGTCCATTCTCTGCTTTGAAACGGGGCCCTGGACGAGGTGGGAAGGATGTGGCATAAGTAACTCATAGTCACTTTAAGTGCATTACCAGTGGGGACGTGTTTCTCCTGTATTCCTTAAAAAGAAATTCAAGGTGGGGGTGAGCGGAGCAAGCAGTCTTAGGAATGTAAGTACACACGGGGCTGTCTTCTTTGTTGTCTTCTCTCTGGACTGATTCTGTCCATTTTAACAGCATTGTGCGATAAAGATGGAACCAGGAACCCTGTGCCACCGCCAGTCACCTCACTCACCTTACTGCCATCCTCATTCATAACTCCACCAGGACCACTATGGAGGGAAATACTCCAAGAGGTGTTTGCTCCATTGGTCACTGTCTGGTCTCAGTAAATGTACCCACCCGTTCAAAGCGCAGTGAGTTCCCTTCAGGGTCAGAGAGGAAGGCCCCAGGGATTAGGGACAGGCATAGATGTTAGGCACCACTTGGAGTTTATCAGCCTGCTTGAGTGCAAACATCTTGAATTTACATACTCTACCCCACAGAGGTCAGCCTGGATGCCTCTTGCCTCACTGCCCAAATTCCATTTTCACCCAGCAATCCTCAGAGGATTCCAGAGACCTTTTGTTTCTTTGTGCTATTCTCCCGGTAAGCTTCCCATATGGCCTTGGCGTGGAACAGGTTTATCTAACCCCGTGGCATTAACGGCACGGCTTTGGCTGGTCTCGGAGACCTGGAGACCTTTGGTTCGGCCCAAGTGGCTTTTCTGTGTCTCCTCTTGAAAGATTAGAAAATGCTCATGGTTTTCCTTTAACTTCATTATACTGCTACTCGTTTAATTATTATTTAGCAGAGAGTTCACTGAGACAAGAAAGATGGCATATCATGGCCATTTCTGTTTTGAGAGAATTGCCCAGCTCATGAAGAGAGGGGAGCATGCCATCCATCCATCAATCCATTCTTATTTTCAATACACATATAATGTGCACATACACATTCACATAAATAGATACACATACATGTGTGTATAAATGTGGCTATAATGTGTCAGATACCTTTTGTCAGGAATGTCCAGAAATGAGACAGTGAACACAGTTTTTTAAGCATAGAAGATGGTAATACATTTTGGAATAACATGTCCAAAACCAAACTCTTAATTTCTCCCTGTTCACCCTCCCAAATGTGCAATATCTGTAGGCATCCCATCTCTGTGAAAGGCAAGTCCTTTCGCAGTCACTGAGGCCAAGCCCTTGGTGTTGTCCTTGACTCCTTCCTTTCTCTCATAAACCACGTCCAACTCATCGAAACATCCTGTTTGCTGTGGCTTTGGGATTCATTCAGAATCTAACCCCTCACCATCTCCACGGCCTTCTCCCTCGCCCATGCTGTGGTCACCGCTCACCTGGCCATGGCAACAGCCTCTAAGTCCATCTGGGCTCCTGTAGCAAACACCACAGACTGGGTGGTTTATTACCAAGCATTTATTTCTCACAGTTCTGGAGGCTGAAAGTCTGAGATCAGGATGTCAGCAGGGTCAGGCAGGAGCCCTCTTGTGGGTCACAGACTTCTTTCTGTGTCCTCACATGGTGGAGGAAGCTATGGATCTCTCCAGGCCTCCTTTTTTTTTCTTTTTAAGTTTATTTATTTATTTTGAGAGAGAGAGAGAGAGAGCACACGCAAATGGGGTGGGGGTGGGGGTGGGGTTTATGGAGAGAGATAATCCCAAGCAGGCTCTGCACTGTCAGCACAGAGCCCAATGTGGGGCTCAAGCTCATGACCGACCATGAGATCATGACCTGAGCTGAGAATAACAGCCTGACGCTTAACCCATGGGCCACCCAGGCACCCCTCTAGGTTCTTTTTATAAGGACATTAATTTCATTCATGACCTAATCACCTCCCAAAGACCCCACCTCCTAATCTCAGTGGGCATTAAGGTTTCAACAAGAGTTTTTGGAGGATGCGAACGTTCAGACCATAGCAGCTTCCTAATGGACTTCGTGCTTCTACCCCCACCTGCGCCCCACTACAAATTCTTCTTCGCGCCCCATCCCCCAGAGGAATTCTTTTAAAAAATCAGTCGGTTCTCGGGGCGCCTGGGTGGCTCAGTCGGTTAAGCGTCCGACTTCGGCCCAGGTCGTGATCTCGCAGTCCGTGAGTTCGAGCCCCGCATCGGGCTCTGTGCTGACAGCTCAGAGCCTGGAGCCTGTTTCAGATTTTGTGTCTCCCTCTCTCTCTCACCCTCCCCTGTTCATGCTCTGTCTCTCTCTGTCTCAAAAATAAATAAAACATTTTAAAAAAAATTAAAAAAAAAAATAAAAAATCCGTCGGTTCTCATCCCTCCTGTACTCACAATCGTCCGTAGTTTCCTCACAGCAGGATCCGCATCCCTTCATGTGACCTGCAAGGTGCGAAGCCTGATACCATCTTCCAACACTTCTCTTCCTCACCAGTCTCCCGGTTGATGTGTACTGTTCAAACAGTAGTAGTAGTAGAAGAAGTGGGGATAATTTTCTTACCAGATTTAAGCTGACTTGTGCTGGCCAGAATCCTCACATCAAAAATATCCTTTTGCTTTGATTATTTGCTTTGAGCCATTTCCTAGGTGGGTGCGTTGCAGACCTTACTGAGCAGTCCTGAGGCAGCACCTGGCACTGGGTTGTATGCTTTGGGGTGGGCTGGAATCTTTCTTTGACTGTCCAAAACTCAGGAGATGGTTGAATTGGGAACAGAAGCCACTGTCAGGGGTCAGCCTCTGCCATCAGTAAACTCGTGCTAAGAAGGCATTTCCTGCTTAGGACACTGCCGTCAGCCTGTGTCACTGGGATGGGGAAAGCCCTTCTGAATGGTTTCTATGTCTGGAGTAATCAAGAGCAAAATAAGCATCGTGGCATTTGGTGCTGCCACTACATCCAGGAATGCTCAGTGACTTCTTTTGACTTCCTATGAGAAGCATATTTAAATATATTGGATCCAGGGCCATGATGTTGATCGCACCCACTCTGTCTTCCTGACTTGGAGCCTTTTTTTTTCCCCTCAAGGGCATTTCCAACAAAGGAGTATAGCTTTCAGATTTGTAAACTGCCACCTTATTATCCTATTAGTCAATTACAGCTGCTGAAGAGCAGGGAAAGTGACAGTCTGGCAGATTACAGCAATTTATTTGCCGTTCTCATAGTCTTGTTCAGCATATCATCAGGCTGTTTAAATTTAATGATAAGACTTTCACATGTGTTTTAGAGCAGTTAAAGTTGTAATCAAAATGTTTAGGAAAACCCCCACTGACCCGCCTGAGAGCTGCCTTTAGTGTCGTTCGTAATGCCTTGTTGTAATCTTTATTAGCCAAGCTGCCTCTAATTAGGAAAGGCAGCCTACTTTCCAAAGAAAAGCAGGGCTTTTTTGGCGTGCTTGTGCACAAAGCTCGGGAAAGATGGAGGTGGTTGAAATTTTTTACTTCTGTTGGTCCTTAGGGATAAGTAAGTAACTCAGTCCCCCTGAGAAACTTGATGGACTCTGTGGAAATAGAAGGGATTGGGCCATGAGGTCAGGACGGGTGTGCAGTGTGGGATTGGGAGTTACTTGAAGGAAGGAGAGCAGTGGGTCATGGAGGAAAAAGAGCTGCCCTCTCTTATGTTTGGTTCTCTTTCAAGCTTCAGGCGATACTTTTTGCAGTAGGGGCCGCAGTGAAACAACAAGAAAATGTGTGTAAGAAGAAAAAAATTGAATGCTTATATAGAATCTTTGGCTCTTATGTGACAGGATGAGATATTGGAGAACCTGTTACCTTGAACTTGTTCACACCTTTGGCGTCAGCTGGTGGACGTGAGGAACTGTTATTAACTGAATAATCGAAAGAGTCAAAATAAATGCCGTGAGGTAGAAGAACAGGTGTACAATAGATTTGGCTCAGGGACTGTCTGTTCTATAGCTTGCACTGGTATTTGCATTTTTGAATCCATAACCACTAGATCACAATTTCCTTAAAAGCTGAGGTTGTTTCTCATGTGATTTCACATCCCTGGAGGGCTTGCACAGTCTGGCTCAGAGAGCCCCATAAATCTTTGATGAATGTCAAAGGATGTATATTTTATCTCCATGATGATATGCAAGTTCCTAAAAGTCAGAAACCACTTTTAATCCCTAACTCCATGGCTGTGCATAGGAAAGGTGCTCTGTAGACCTGTTTTGATAATTGCTGACATATTCGATGTGTTCCCCCTCCCCTGCCATCCCCAGAAAAACATTTGCAGAAATTACTGTGCATTCAGTGATCCTTAATTATGGAAGGAACACAGTGTGCCAAAGATATGAAATTATCGTTAGGTCTAACTGCTTAGGAAAGTTCATACAACCCCACTGTTCTGCTTTACGGCAGCAGTTTTAATTAGGGTGATAAATAGCTATGAATGACACAAAACTCAAGGAAGCAGTGCCTCAAGCAAGATACATGTTTGACTCTCAATCACCTAAATGTAGGCAGCTCAGGGCTGGTAAGCAGGCTTCACAATCATTAGGGATCCAGGCTCCTGTTTTGTTTCCCTACGTTATTCATTAAACATAGAGCTTTCAACTTGTGATCCAAGGTGGCTGCCCCAGCTCCAGCTATCACAAGTGCATTCCATCTCTTGGAAAAGAAGGAAAGGGATCAGAGAAGGGCCCCTCCCTTAAAGAACATTTCCTGGAAATTACACCTTCTATCTCTCTTGGACCATAGCAGCTAGCTCCTGGCAAGCCACCATCAAGGTGAGGAATGTGTTTGGATTGACCATGTGAACATCATCAGATTAGGTTTTTGCTTCAGGGAAGAAGATTGGTTCCTTAATAATGAAAAGAGAATGGACTTGGGCAGGCTAAAATTTGAATACAGTCTGTATTACCTACTAGTTAAGGGAGGAGAAAGTAAGTGCTAATTGACAACAGATGTTACCAGAATTTAAACAAAGTGTGAGATCAGGGCCCTTGGCAGTCCAGGAAGGCAAAGGCAAGGAAGTGGGACTTGAACGGGACCTTGATAGAAAGAGCTTGGGTAAGCAGAGACAGAGCGGACCCAAACAGAGTCCACTAAAAAGAGACATACCAGTTTCTGGCTTCTTTACAGGCCATAGTTCAAGGGCATTTAGCTAAGACCTGAGAATAGAAAATAGATTTGTACATGGAGGTCCAGTAAGTATTCTGGTTTTTTTCTATGCCACTTACAAAACCTTTAACCCATATTGCCCTTTCTATATATATATATAATGACTGTATGTGGTGACGGCCTTCAGGATTTTGCAGAATGAGAAATATCACGTTACTCGGTTCAACCTATTTCCCAAGCTATTAAGCAACCAATTTAGAAGGTCTGAGACTCATACTGTTTCCATCTACAAGGATCATGAATCTATATGAATGTAACTGTATTATTTAATGTATTATTATATCATCTGTTATTTTTATTGTCACCATAATCTTGAGACAGTTCATCGTAGCATAAAATGACAACCTCTGTGCAAATGACTTGACATATATTTCTGCTAACTTCATATGTGTGTCTAGGTACCACAAGTCTGCAGAATTTTTGTTTTTAATGTGTTCTTTAAAAGTAAATATTTCAGAGAAGTGGCATTTCGTTTAATAGAATAGTCTTATTGTTATCCACTTTTTGTCAATAATCCTTCAAACTGTGGATATTTGATAAAAAAGAGAAGTCAGATAAGCAATGACAGACAGAAAAATTATTGAATGAAAAGAACAGGAAAGGGTTTGGAGACATTCTGAAAACATGTTCTGCTTGGTGTTAAGTCCTTACAGTATTTCTGGAAGATTGACTATGGCATAGTCTGCCTTAGAGGAAGAATAAAAAGTACCTGAGTCATATAAATATGTATCATTCTGAGTGAACCCATAGATCTGTGTAATGAATTGTTGGCCAGTAGAATATTGGCCTTCGAATATTAAGGTATGGCCTGGAAAATAGAACAATATTTGTTACAATAAAAGTAAGACAAAGATGATCACTTTTCATGAGAAGAAAGCTTTCTTCGTTGAACTGTAGAGCAGAGATGGTGTTATCAATGGCATGCTTCCCATGACTTCTTTTATTACTGTTTAATAGATGTGTAGCTGAGGCACAGAGAAATTCATTAACGTGACCATAGTCACAAACTAGTAAGTTGCAAAGCTGGGGATTCAAACTCTGTCAGTCTAACCAGATCCTAAGCTTTTATTTTTTTATCCTAAGATTTTAACTTCTATATTATACGGGTTTTCCAAGTAGGAAGATTGAAACCCTTGAATAATTTTGCCCATTTAAGCACCACATGAGAGCAGGTAAGTTCACCATCTGAAACTAATAAGTGATATGCACATAATTGACTTAGTTAGCCTGAGCACAGAAAGGGAAAACCGAGGGTAAAGCAGAGACCTAGGAGTCGCTCCAGAGTCTTGCCCAGTGATTGCGTGAAGATCTAGTTTCTGATGTGTAACTTTCCTTGGGATTTCACATTTTTTGTGCTCAGCCAGTTTACAGGTGAATCAGTCACCGATGCCAAGTAGCACTGGCCATTTGTTTAGTAAATGTTTACCAAGTCATCAACCTAGACACTTTGTCTTTGAGGGTAGGAATGTTTACACTCATTTTTGTATGGAGGACACAATAGGTAGCTACCAAACGTTTGTGGAATCAGATTGACTGACGAATTCCTTGGGTTGCATTTCTGTTGGAGCTCACTAATATGAGATGGAAAGAAATTAACACTGAAGAAACCCTAGAGACCAGCATTCACCATGTGACTGAATGCAGTACAAGGTGTTCCATTCTTTACTACACCCAAGAAGAATTAATTGCTGAGACATTAAAAGAACTTTATTCTGAGGTAAACTCACTTAAAAGGTACAATTTTACATTTAATGTAGTTGCCATTTTTAAAATCTCTATATTATGTGTCAGGTTTTTAACAAATATATCATCTCATTCATGGCTAATAACAACCTTATGAGGTGTGTATTCTTAGATTGATCATATAAACATGAAGACTGAGATTCAGAGGTCACACAGTTGAATTTGTACACAGTTACACAACTTTCTTACCTTTTTTTTTTAGAGAGAGAGAGCACACACGTGTGCAAGCATGAGCAGGGGGAGAGGCAGAGGGAGAGGGAGGGAATCTTAAGCAGGTTCCATGCCCAGTACAGAGCCCTACACAGGGCTTGATCTCACCACTGTGAGATCAGGATCTAAGCCCAAATCAAGAGTCAGACGCTTAATTGACTGAGCCACCCAGGCCCTCGAGTTATACAACTTTTAACTGGTATTTGAAACCAGCTCCAATGGACTCCTAATTCTAAATTGATTTCACCATTCCCTTGGCATATTCTACCAGTGGTGGATTAAAGACCAAAGGGCCAGTATCCTGGAGAAGACCTTAGAAATTGTGTCCTTCAGGGAGATTGTGGAATTAGGAAGTCTCCGGCTGTACACTGGATTAGAGTGAAGTGTGAGGCAAGTTAAAAAAAAAAAAAAAAAAGAGTGACTTCTTTCATAAATTAATCACTAAGGAGGAGCCCTGAACTTCTTTGAATGTGTGAATGGCTATGAAAACCACAGAGTCAAGGGTGCCTGGGTGGCTCAGTTGTTGAAGCGCTTGACTTCAGCTCAGATCGTGATCTCACAGTTTGCAGGTTTGAGCCCCATGTCGGGCTCTGTGCTGACAGCTTGGAGTCTGGAGCCTGCTTGGGATTCTGTGTCTCTTTCTGTCTGCCTCTCCCCGCCTTATGCTGTCTCCGTGTCTCTCTCTCTCTCTCTCTCTCTCTCTGTCTCTCTCTCTCAAAAGTAAATAAATAACAAAATAAATAAATAAAACATTTAAAAAACACAGAGTCAAGACAGGAAGGAAAACCTTGATGGTACCAGCTAGTTGGGAAAGAACCCTGTCCAGAATTCTACCACTACCTTTTGAGCCAAGAGATGTATCTATCGCCTTCCCTCTTCCTGACATACCCTTTTAAATCTCTAACAGGCACTGAACGAGTTGTATGAGTTGATAGTCTAGATTTTTTCTTCCGTTTTTCATTTTCAGAAAAAAATATTACAGGGTTTCTTTCCCCCTCCTCCACCAATGCTAATGTCAATATTGCTAGGACAACTTTAGATGATAGATATTAAGAAACAGTGAGTTAATATACCAATTTGATTTTACTGTTTAATTTACATGTAAATCTCTAGGCGAGTTCTCATCATTTAATATTTACTTAAAATATTTACTTTTATACATATACACAGCACTTGGTGGGAATGCATGTAAGATGAGTATTGATTTATTTGGTTTGTTCTTTACTAGATAATGCCATCTGTATCGGAATGAGTTAGAAGGGGGTCATTACATCCACTAACTCTTCATCCTAGAGAGTATATCGATGCTATGCCTGGCACCATTTTCTCTACTTCGATAGTGTAAGGTAGCTGGATGTTTTCAAAGTAAATAATTATTTTTAGCTGCATTTTTAAGATTCATCTCTAATGTAGCACTCGGGGGGAGAAAAAACCTCAGGAGACCTGTATTCACTGGGAAACCACTTTTGTGTTGCATTTCGATCCATTTAAGCTAAAGCTGATTAGCACTTTTTGAAAAGTAAATCTAAATCCTTGTGTTAATCAAGGGAAATTGAGCCATGTTGTTACTTCAGAAAGCCAGAGAGAAGAACAGATGTAATAGTAAGTTTCTTTTTTATTAATCATACACATACAGCTTGGTTCCATGCCCACCCCCTTCCCCAACAAACCCCTCTCCTAAGTGCTTGTTTAATAAAGTAACCCAGCAGGTGAATATTTAGGTGTTAGTGGGATGCAGGTAGTTTCATTTCGGTGCAACAAGAAGAATAGAAAAGAATGGGGGCAGGGGCTATTTCCAGCATGCTGTTAAGGAAAGTGTGAGGCCTCTTATACATTACGGACACAGTGGTAATTTGAAGCATGATGTGTTTGTGAATTTGATGCATGTGTTTACTGTAATTAGTGGCTATTCATCCTTGGGTGCTGTTTTATTTGATCAAATGTTTATTTGAGAGAGAGACAGGGCGCCAAGTGGGGGAGGGGCAGAGAGAGAGGGAGACACAGAATCTGAAGCAAGCTCCAGGCTCTGAGCTGTCAGCATAGAGCCCAGCGCAGGGCTGGAACTCACAAACTGTGAGATCATGACCTCAACTGAAGTCATATGCTCAACTGACTAAGCCACCCAGGCACCCCCTGGGTGCTGCTTAAAAAAATTTTTTTTAATTTATTTTTGAGAGAGAGAGAGAAGGAGAGAGAATGAGTGGAGGAGAGGCAGAGAGAGGAGAAGAGGCAGAGAGAGGAGGAGACAGAAGGTCTGAAGCGGGCTCTGTGCTGACAGCTGAGAGCCCCATGCGGAACTCAAACCCACAAACTGTGAGATTGTGACCTGAGCCGAAGTCAGCCGCTTAACCGACTGAGCCACCCAGGCGCTCCACCTGGGTGCTGCTTTAAAATGCACCTTTTAAGGGCACCTGGGTGGCTCAGTTGGTTAAGCAGCTGACTTCGGCTCAGGCCATGATCTCACCTTTCGTGGGTTCCAGCCCCGCGTCGGGCTCTGTGCTGACAGCTCAGAGCCTGAAGCCTGCTTTGGATTCTGTGTCTCCCTCTCTGTCTCTGCCCCTCCTCTATTCATGCACATGTGCTCTCTCTCTCTCTCTCTCTCTCTCTCTCTCTGTCTCAAAAATAAAAACATTTTTAAAAAAATTTTTTAACTTTTTTAATGTTTTTATTTATTTTTGAGACAGAGAGAGACAGAGCATGAGCAGGGGAGGGGCAGAGAGAGGGGGAGACACAGAACTCAAAGCAGGCTCCAGGCTCCGAGCTGTCAACACAGAGCCCGACATGGGGCTTGAACTCATGGAGTGTGAGATCATGACCTGAGCTGAAGTCGAACGCTCAACTGACTGAGCCAGCCAGGCGCCCCTAAAAAAATGTTTTTAAATAAAATGTACCCTTTTATTATTATTCAGATACGGTGGGGCCAACAGGTGATTACTGTTGCTATTGAAAAGACAGTTTGTTACTGACCATTCCCAAGGGGAGGGGGACATGCCCAGGGCCACATGGGGAAGCACCTAGGTTGGTCAGGAGGCAGAATAAGGGGAAAATCTGGACAAGAGTCTTTATTGTGGTTTCTGTTGGAAGGACAGGGTGAGTCAGAGTAAACAGGTTTAGGATTGGCTAATTTGAATAATTTCAGCAGACCCTGGAGCAGAGTGGCTACTTCTAGTTGTCTGGTACCCAGCCCTGGGGGGATTAGGGCAAGGGAATAGTGGCATGCACAGGGTGTAAGAGCCTAATAAAGGAGGTGATTAGCAGTGTGGGCTCTGGGCTGGTTGCTTTGCATATGAAAGACACACTCAGACTGTTTCCTGCCTCTGGGAATTAGCTGGGGGCCCACAGTAGGAATGGGCAGCCCCACTAGTGTCTGCAAGACCCCAGACGTCAAAAGCTTTAGAAGAAAACAACTTGCTTAATCCAGGTGGTGGGAGCTGATGGCCCACTTCATACATTTGACATTGATGATCGTATCTAGGAAGACCGCTCATCTGCCTCTGCCATTTCCAAGTGGGTACAAATGCCAACAGCTGGGCAGGTGGGGGTAGGGGCGATAAATTTGTGGCTAATTTCACTCTTTACTAAGCAGTGATATACCAGAGGTATTTGCTAATCCCTTTCTTCCTTCCTTTTCTTTGGGGGGGGGGAGGGGTTGGGTGGGGCGTGACTCTTGGGAATACCAGACACCTCTTTGTCTTCCTGTTGTCTAGTATGGAGAAACTGATGCCACGGAATGGGGCGGAGAAGTGAGAGGGAGGTATGATAATATTTACTTTTATCCTTTTCATGCTTAAACAGATTTAATGAATTTTCATTTTTTCAATTAGAGTCACTTATTAACCTCTATTTCCATAAAGAGGAGCTCTGGAGTCTCTTTGGAGACACAGAGAAAAGATCCAGCACTCCCTCCAACCCTCTCCAAATCACCAGTGCTACTCAGAGCTGGTTGAGAAGGTGAAAAGCTCAGAGATGTGAAGACAGAAGCAGATTTGCCCTTCGTGGCATGAAAACTTTGATGTCTTCTTACAGGGAAAGTACTCTGTATAATCGAAAATTCTCAATGTACGTTCAAGACTGACGGCAGTTTCCCTGCTCATACTATCACAGTGATATCTCACCTAGACTCCAGCTGATCTGTGGTCTCTGAAAAGACAGCCACGTAAAGCCCCAAGCGTAGCTCCTTACCCCTCTGAAAGGCCTCTCCAGGGCACACTCCACTGCAGCCACTGCTTAGCTAGGGGACCTTCCTAAGAATAGCTCTGGTTTGAGTTTGTCTAGTTGTGTGCTGTGAAGGTAGCAGGGATCTTAGAAAGCCAGAAAGAGAAGTGGTATGGAGAGACGTGCCTTTGGATGAGAGCCCGAATGACTCAAGAGTTAGCTCCAGTCTTTCCAAATTGCCAGTGTTTCATAGCTGTGATGATTTTGATGGGACTTTTATTGTTGCTTTCACTGATAGAACCATCCAGAGGCAATGAGAGTAAGTTCTGTCTGGTGAAGAGCAGTCTCTGAAATTATTTGAAAGTGGTTTGTAATCTCAGGAATGGTAGCACAGGGTCCAGAAAGAAGTTTATAAAGGAAGTAGAAGTTGACAAGATGCCAAACAAATGGACGTTAAAAGTTGATTTTTTTTTTTTTTTCAAATGCTGGGTGCCAAGACCACTTTTTAAATGCTCTAGTACTTAAAAGGAACATTCAAGACCACTTCTGTGGACGCTTTTCTTATGTGTGATTGAGGACAACATGTACACCTCTGGGGTGGGCCAAGTGGATTAGAAGCCTTCACTGAAAATTGAGTTGTAGTATTTTGTATTCATTGCTTTTTTTTTTCTTTTTTAGTCCTTGGTATTTCATGGGCTTAGACATTTTGTTCTCCCAGACAAACCAAAAACGTTTTAAACAAAAGTATAATGCCATATCATATTTTTTATACCCAGAGCACCTAGCACAGTGATAAGCACAAAGGACTGATTGCGAGATCCTGCCTTGGATGAAATGAGTCAACTTACAGCACCTCTAAAGCTGCTAAGTAATGGTCCCTGTCCTTATTCTACCCTGAAGAGTTTACTGAGGCTATTAATGGGGTAGACATCCTTAATAGCAGTGACATTAACAGACAATAGGAAATTAAGGCAGGTTGCTAGACATCTCTCCCCCTGCCCAACAAACAAACCTGCCACTTGCTACTTAAACTAAATAATAACAGTAAAAATACAAGTCACTTGGTTTTGTCTGGTGTGTTTCCTTCAGTCTTGAGGTAAGTGTTAAATGGCAAAAAATTCCCATTAGATTTATCACTTTTGGCTTTTCTTAATTGCATTTCTCAGAGAATAATGTTTGGGGAAGCTACTGTATGCCAGAACAATCCCAGGGAATCTCTGGAAGAAGACATGTATTTTGTGTGCAGCAGCAGCTACAGTTTGGGAGCGGCAGTGGGCGTGGTTTCGTGGTTTCCTTCTTCTCAGGGCAGCTCATCACTTCAACCACAGAATCACTGCCAGCCTTCAAAAGGGGAAAGAAATATATTGGCCAGCCTACATTTTCTTTCCTTTTTTTAAGGACAAGCAGTGACTCGGGTTTTTAGAGACCAGGCAGCTTAGTTGTCTTTGGAGCTCTTCAATATAGTCTTTGCAGAAATGTGGCTTAGTTTCTACATTGCTACAAACCAAGTCGTCTGTGCTAAGGTTGGCCTCTCTCCTGGAACCGCAGAAGTGGTTTGCTTTACCAGTTGACTCATGCTGCCTAACTCCTGTGTCACCATAAGGAACCAGCTCCACTCACCAGACAGTGAAAAATGAAAGAATGGACACTGCTGGCCAGCCTATGGTAAAAAACCAAGAGTTATCCATTCGTTCATTCTACTATTTTTTTTACGGAGACCCCCAAATTAGACAGGCATGACTTTGGGGGCTGTGGCTATAGCAACGAACTGGACCAGCAGTTGCAGACTTTTTCTTTGAAGCACCAGATAGTAAATATTCCAGGTTTTACCATTTCTGTTGCAACCATGCATTTCTGCTATGTTTTGCAAAATAGGAGCCATAGCAGTGTGCAAATATTGGCTGAATGTTCTAATGAAATTTGATTTATAAAAACAGGCAGTCATGGCCCATAGTTTACCACCCCTGAACTAGCCAGCCCATAATATTTTTGTTCTTGATGAGTGTACATTCTACTAGGGCATACGTGCACTTGATTTCTACTAGGTGGTTATATTTTATAAGGAAGATCTGTTCCGAAACACCTCACCTAATTCAAAACAAGAAAAATTCAAAACTTGAAGCTTAGTTTCACAAGGTATAGGATTCCTGAAAAGATTACAGTGTCAATAAAACAAAAAGATTCAAAAATGAATTAAAACAAAGTGATTATTTTTTTAAAATCATGCCGATTCATTTACTAATTATGATAAATAATTTTGGAATATGTTTCCCAGATATTAAACATTCCAAAGAAAACTAAGTCATCTGTAGTTTTGGATGAACGGACCTTTCCTTCAGTGCTGTGTAGACAAGATGGAAACTCATTATTAACATCAGAAATATGAAGTTTTTAAGACTACTCCATGCATAGTTTAAAGGAAGAAGATGGTCACAAATTTGGTGAATCCAGCAAAGTGGTTATTCAACATGCTGTATTTGGTGAAATGGTCATTCATTGATTTGGTAGCTTGGCATGTTGACTTTGAGCAAATCAATTTTTGACAGGTGAAGCTAGAACAAATAAGTGTAGTTCTAGGTACATGTTGTGACTTAAAATGCTCTTTGGATTTCTCAATCCATTATGAATACATGCATGGAACCAAACTTGCTGGTAGAATGGTATTAGTTGTTTAGGTTATAGGGCTTATCAAAAATTCCTGAATGACAAGGAAATTTCATCCATGATTGTGTACAGGAAGTGTTTGCTTCTGGAGTTCAAAGGCTGATTCAGTTCTGGACATACATCTAGTTTTTCCCTTGACATTTTATTTAAAAATTTGACATTTATGAATTCTCAAACATGTAGAAAAGTTGAAAGAATGGTCCAATGAACACCATTCTGAATTTTAATTTTAATTTTTTACTTTTTTTTTTTTTTTAAGATTTTATTTTTAAGTAATCTCTACACCCAGTGCTGGGCTCGAACTCACAACCCCGAGATCAAAAGGTACATGCTCCACTGACTGAGCCAGGCACCCCATGGATTTTTAATCATAAGTGATAGGCTCTTGGTTTCCAAACTAGCTAAAAGAATACCAATGCAGATCTCTTTTAGGACCACATCTTTTCAGGAGTGACCAGAGACTGACCGAACAATTTCTGGTTCTTGGGGAAAACCATGAAATATACCTTCACCTTAGGTTGTCCTTGCTCACTCTCGCTTTCAAAGAGTTAAAAAAAAACAAACCCTCATGTCTACTGGGTTTCTTTGAGTGTCACAGAGTCACCATTGCCAACCCTTACAGTAACTGAAATCGGCATCAAAAGTTTTAATGCCAGGTATGAACTCATATGGCTGAATACTGAAGTGTCATTCCTCAGCATGTTGCTAAGAAACCAGAAGGGCTATGATGGCCTTTTGAATTGTTACGGTATGTCTTTCCCGTATCCCACTTCCATTTAATTGCTGCAGAAGGAAACTCCCAAGAGGTGTGTGTTAACCCAGCCTGTCTCCTTCTACCTGGCAGTGTAAAGTATCACGTGGATCTCAGAACGAATTTACTAGCTGGAAAGTAAAACGCAGTCTTCCACACTGTAATTTCTTGAGTTCCTTTTCCTTCGAGTGGGAAGGAATGATTGAGGGGAAAAGAAATTGTTTGACATCTAACCACAGAAGGAAAAATTGGTCTCCTCAAACTTCTCCGGGCTCTGTTTCTGTTCCATTCTGCATCCTGTGTGCTTTTGGTCTGGTGAGGAATCATGATGTGAAAGGGAGTTATTTCCCTTCAGAAGATTTGGCAACAATCTAATAGTAATCACAAGTTTGGGGAAATTGAAGGGTTGGAAATATTTTCTACATCTTTTTTGGTAGTTGGCTACATTCTGATAAATGCTACAACCTACCCATCATTGATGTTTTGTTCGCCACTCCTGCCTGTGGGATAATAATATATCCTTGCCCTGTTGACCTCATACTGTGTTACCTGCTTTGGCCAATGAAATGTGAGCTCAAGTCACCTGTGCCACTTGTGAGGAAAAGCTTTAAGAGCCATTGAATGGCTCTGTCATTCTCTGTGTTCCTTCTGCCATGAAGGCAGTAATGTCCTAGGGGCAAGCTGCCCTACATCCTGGGTCCCCTAGTGAAGATGTGGAACATAGACCACAGCTGACCCACAATGGACACCTTGTAGAAAGCCATTGATGTAGATGCTGTGGTTGTTTGTTACTACAGCTGCCTAACTTCACCCAAGCTGACTGGAATGCCACCCATATGTGGTAGTGCCTGTTCATACTTCTGTGGTCCTGGAATAGAGTCATGGAAAGATTGGAAACCTGGACTTGCATGAATGTGGGAAGAAGGGAGGGCTTTGGGCCATTGCCTTTAGAACAGTGGATTCTTCTGTGTATAGTGATAGGTGATTTTAAAAATCCTCTTTCCCCTTCCCTGATTCTCCTCAAATTAGCCCTTGAGAGACTTTAAACTGAATCACAAGAACTTGGCCATCCTATGGCAGGACACCTAATTTGTAGAGGATCTTTGCGTACGTAATGATTGCCTGTGGGCAATCCATGTGTTCCATGTGGGCGGGGCACCTGGATGGCTCAGTTGGTTAAACATCTGACTCTACGTTTCGACTCGGGTTGCGATCTCCTGATTCCTGGGTTTTCAAGCCCCACATCAGGTTCTACACAGACAGTGCAGAGCCTGCTTGGGATTCTCTGTCTCCCCCTCTCTCTTCTCTCTCTCTCTTCTCTCTCTCTCTCTCTCCGTGTTTTCCTCACAAAAATAAATAAACATTAAAAAAAAGTAAGTTCCATGTGGGCAACAGCTTGGTTACGATGAAGTGTCTCAAGTGCCTGGTGTAGAGTGTGGCAGGATTCTCACACAGAGAGTCGTGACTCCGAGGCTGTTCTTTTCAGGAAGCAACTTTATTTGTGCCAGCATAGTTGGCAGTTGGGTTCAAACCCGAAGAACTGAGCCCTGAACACCACGTGGCATAGTTTTCTATATGTTTTCTACTTCTTTGTCTGCCATATGTGGTAACACACAAACATGTATTCTGACTAAGTGGTCTCCTGTTACAAGGTTGTGAGGGATGTCGTCATGTACGCGTATAACCAGGTTGCCTTGAGGTTTTCTGTTCTTTTTCCCCCCTTACAGAGAGGACCCTACCACAACAGTACATGCTCACCAGATATTTGGTGAATTAATGAACTACGTCATTTACTTCCAATGGGTTTCTCTTTTGATTTTAGTGAGTGTGTAGTCAAAATAATCACATTCCTTAACTATTCCTCTGTGCCTCTACTAGAAAATCAGATTCTGGTTAATAAGCCGAATATTTATTTTTCTCAATAAATGAATAGATACCACAAGGTTAAGTCACCAAGATTCATGACCTCAGTTTATTATAACCGAGGTATTGTCAATTGCTTGAAATATTGTCTTCGCTTCATCTTGGCAAAAAAGTTTAAAGACTGGTAGTTTAAAGGAAGAGTTGATTCTGAACGAGTACCTTTCCCAGATTCTGCTTGACTTTGGCATTCTAAAGACTGAATTGGATCAGGAAGGAAATATACGTCATTATATTGTATTCATGGCCTTTCTAAGCCATGCCTGTCATTTAAGGGTGAGGGGCCGGCATATTTCCGCAGACTTTTTAGCACATTCACTCATTTCCTCTGCTTTGTCATCGTTAGGCTGGTTTTAAGTAGCATTTCTGTAAGGTTTCCCACTGTGAAATTTCAACACGAAGAGGTTTTCGGATCTCTTTAAAATAAAATGGTTAAAAATAGACCTTGTGGGAACAGTTTTCCACTTCAAGAACAAAATCCTGCAAAAATGTTTTAATGCAGATTTGGGACCTAATTATTTTTTCTCACCTCAGCTTAGCTATAGTTGCGCTGCAGTGGGAACAACAAGCCTCAACTTTATAGACTCTGGCCAGCGAGGCTTCCTGTGGTTTCCTACGGAGCTGGCGGGGCTTGCTTCCCCTCCCCTCCCTGTGGACCCTGGAGTTCCTCATTCATTCAGGGACCTCCCCGTCGGAGGCGCACAAAGGCCCAGCCACGTCAGCTGCCCTGGTCTCCGGTGACTGCACACCTTGACATCTGCCCTGGGCAAAGTTGAAGGACTGGGAGGGAAAATAGCGAGGAGAGACTGTAATTAAGGTCCAGGATGCCCCGTTGGCTCAGTCGTTAGGGCTGCTTAAATCAAGCCTCTGTGACTTGGTTAGTTTGGGGCAGATGCAGGGGGCTCTCTGTGTACAAAAGTAGACTCCTGCCTGGCCGTATCATGCTCTTATTTTAATGTCATCCCCTTCACCACGACCGAGGGGCACCACTATCTATGGACACTGGTTTTCGTCGTTGCTGGTGTAGCTCTGCTACCTTAGAATAGCGCCTGGCACTTAATACATGCTCAGTAAATAGGTGTTCCATGAAGAGTGCATGACAGACCGATAAATGAATCTCTGACTCCTGGTGATGAGTCGTCATTTTAATTCTATGTCTGTGTTCAGTACCTTACTGACCGTGGGGTCTGATTATTGACTATATCAGGAAGAGGACTCAGACAGAGTTCAGATCTTCTGCCGCGCGATGATTCATTCACCGTGACCCACATGCATCATCATCCTCATCATCGGTCATTATTTACCCTCTGCCCTTACCTCGATCAGCAGGTAAAAATCCTTTGTGAAAAATGGCAGATGATCCCAGCACTGTCTAGTGACAAGGACTGGAATACATTTCTCTAAACTCCCGCTGGACCACAGGTGTGGGGCATTTTTACAAAGCAGTTTTATAAGAATCCATCTTCAGCCAGTGGGTCCGGGGTGTAGTCTCTCTGAAAATGAATTTGAATGCTTCGGAAATAAACTGCTGTCTGCTTCTGCCTGTTTCTGGTGCAAAGTTCTCACTTCTCTTGCGCTCTTTTGCATTCTCTCCCACTGCACAAGTGTGTTTCCTCCTTTCCCTGTCCTGATAGTCCTGTCCCTTTAAGATCCCTATCCTTTTAAGATCCATTTCAAGTGTCACTTCCTTTGGACACACCCCCCTGTGAATTAGATGCTTCCCAATCTCCATGTCTCCCGGTACACTGTGAGTACACTTCCAGCATTGAGTATTTATCACCATTTATTGTTGCTGCTTGATTAGCAGTTAGATGGTGAGACTCTTAGCTCCTGTAGGTCATGGCCTGAATATTATTCATTTCTGTTTGGTGGGCATCTGGCATGCTGCCTGGCACCTACTGGTGCTCAGAATATTTGTTGCATGAATCGAATTGTTTATGTTCTAAAGAAAGCCTCAGTTAGGTGCTTATCGCCCTTAGCATCTGTCTTTAGGTTAGGTAATCGCCTTCTTCTATGCCTAGGAGGTTTGAATTTAGGGCTTGATAGTACTTGCGGCCGCAGAGCCCATAGCTACCGCTGTGTGGGAAGAAGGGCCAGAGAGGCATTTGTTGAATGGAATCCTGGGTCCTGATACATGTTGCTCGGCTTCCAACCATATTTTTCCCTGTCCTTTTTTTTTTTTTCTCCTCCCCTCAACTCCTCTCCCCTTAGTGGGGCTTGAGAGCTGATTATTTTGCTCACTTGAATGTCACAGAAATACAGCAAATTAAAGAGTGACCCTGACAAAGTCACTGAACACAGCTGGAACATTGCCTAAAACAGTTTTGCGTGTGGAATTAGTAGTCAGGGCTCTGAAATCCCAGCTGTTGCTTTCGAAACAAGAGGCTGGAAGGGACACATACAGAGGCTTCTTCCTTCTTCATGCTTTACTTCTAGCTGGTCATCCTGGGCAGGTGATTCTCAGCCTTGATATCAAAGCATAGGGAAGACGACCACCATTTCTTTTGACAGTCTCCTTAGCTGTCTCATCCGTGGAAAACCTGACCAACATCTTCATTTTTTTCCCCTCAAGCTACAGTTTAAAATCTTTCCCTCTTGCAGCTTCTATATGTAGAAAAAATAGCTAGCTGGGTAACTCTGTCGTAGGAGCACCTACTGGACCGTTGGAGAGAAGGAATTCAGGAAATAAAGCAATGTTAGAAGCTGGATAAAGTAATTTTTAAAATGCAGCCAGTCACCTGTATCTGTGACTTGACACTAAGGAAGATGGAAAAGGAACATATTTACTAATTTCTGTGGTCGTTAGTATTGGAATCCATTTGGCTGAGAGACCTTTTGAGGTTGATGTTGTCAGTGAAGTCTTGCGTACATTTTTATGGACACCTGAGTGAGGGTCAGGAGATCAATTGGTGGGGCTGTATGAAAGTTCATGTAGCTAATGACCCAGGATAATTGGGGGAAAGGTATAGGGTTTTTATTTTAAAGATGTAGTAGGAAAAATCGCCAGACTTGTCAATTTGCATTCACTCCTCATTATGCATTATGAACTGGCCTACTAAAACTATTTTGCACCTCTCTGTTCATTTCTGTTCGAAATAAATGCTTACTTAAAATTTGGGAATTCCTCACAGAATCAATTGGGCAAACTCCTATCCAGATCTACTCAGCCACTGGGGATTAACATGTAAATTAATGCTGAGGTTAACAAGGTTGAAGAGGACTGGAGTGAGTGTCTTGAACAAAGGAGATACCTGAGAAGCTGGCCCAGGCCACCAGTAACCTTACATTCGCTCCCACCTGTCTTTCAAGATGGAGGGAGATAGGCTTTAGTGTGTTGTGTTTTCCTGGCATCCTAAACAAACCAACTAGAAATGCAGCCCAGAAATACAGAGTGAATGCCCTTTCGGGTACTGACGAACTCTCATCCGTATGGATGTCAAAAGTCACTCCGATCCTGTGGGCGTGCACATCTATAGATACCACTTTGGTTCTCTTTTTGTAAGTGAGAGAGAGATCAGTCTTGGTCTTAACTGTGCTTGCTAGTTTTCTCCAGTTCCTTAACCTCTCCCAGTTTCAGCGGAAATTATAGTTACCTTCAAAAAGAGTTTTGTGGTCAGAGATTTCTCTTTTAGGGAACTAGTGTGAACTGAGCAATCCAAGTATTTACTCTAAAAATGAGAAAACCCTCTTTCTTTAACTTCTCCCTAGTCCTTGTACAAAATTCAGAATCTGTTATGTAAAATTCCATTTGGCTTCCTCAACCCTAAACTGGATATTCCCTTTCAGTTTTTTCACTACCTCAGTATTTGATTTTCATGTGCTTGGAAATCTTAGAAATTGAGTAAATAGTAGAAGAATGTATATTATAGAAATTAGATACCAAATGGCATCGTATGATGTTGCCATTTCTTTCTTTTCCACATTGCTCACATTAAAAATAATAATTTATCTTTTGACTAAAATACCAACAACCAAAAAGAAGGTCAACTTTTTTTTTTTTTAATGCTGCACAATTAGCAACTATCCAGACATCTTGTGGTAAACATGTTAAAATCCACACTCAGCATTTAGGTAACAAAATGTACATCAAGACACTCTTCATTTTGTAAATTAGGCAATCCCCTTAACATTTGATATTGTTATTCTCAATTCTTATCTGTAGCTATACAGTCATTGAGCTGAATAAAATGTCGCAGTGTAGCAATTAAGAACACCCTATCCTTTTTTTTTCTTTAATCCACAAGTTCAGTAAATTACGACTTGATTGTCTGAGTAAACAATGGTACCGGCTGTGGCTGCTTTGTTATAGAACAGAGTTCTGCATGCAAATTAACAACAGTCAGTAATTCCCAGTATGACGGAGCATACTTTTTCTAGAACTTAAATTTCCCCTTCTCCATCCCAGGAAAACAGATTAAGACAAACGCGTCGTCATATTATCCTTTTTCTCCACAATTTCTTGGCCACAGCCAGCCATGCCTACCCCAGCACTACCCTGGGGGGCACTGTGGAAGCACTGTCGGGAAACATGCTTGAGTGTGCTTTATCAGCCCTCCGCTCTCTCAGTGGCATTGAGCAGGACTTCACCAAGACATACACAACTTAATCAGAGTAGAGGAAATGCCAACTCGTTTTCTCATTAGGGGATAGAAATTCTTAGGGACTGGAGTATGCGTAGTCGTTCTTGCATTGGGGTAACCTGTGGTATTTCAGTGAGGTCCCGCTCTTGTGTACCGCATATGGTTCGCTGTCAGATAATTTAACACCCAAGAAAATCTTCCTTGAATAAATTAGAATATATTTGCAAATTAATTGGTTAATTAGATTTTAGACATCTCTGGGGGACTGAGCTGAAACAGATGTGTGCAAAAGCCCCTCACAGAGCAAGGGATGAGGGATTCTTGCTGAGCTTTCGGAAGGAGGAGCTCTCCTGTCACTTGATCCTGTTGTCGGTGCCAGTGTATTCCGATATGTGCATTTATGCAGCATAAAGCGGCAGAACTACAATTCCGCCTTGGGAGTTAATTGTTTTAGGGACATGCTCAGAAGGTACCAAACTCGTCAAATAACTGGACTGTAAAATAAAGTACTAGTAGAGTGTTGATTCTTAATTATGTCAGGAAACCATATGGGGATCCAGTTACAGCTAACAAAAGGCAGATTAGAGGATGCTTTTAAATAATTCCGTAAGACATGGGCAATGCATGTGAAAATACCATTAAAAAGCGAAAGCTAGAGCTCAGGCCTTGGAGTTAGCAATCAACTCAACTCATATTTGTCATTTAACTTTCTTTTTCTTCTCTATCGCTTTACTATAGAACAGAAACTGAGTTGGCATTCCTGCGAGTACTGTTTATAATATGTGACTTTAATCACTGAACCATTAAAGTGAATTTCATTTTGTTCCTTTATTCGTTTTCCTCACGAAGCAGTTAATATTTATGGTGCACCTGATGGGTGCTGAGATGGATGCCGCACACAAAATAGACTGACGTAGCCCCTACCTTCAGTGGGCTCCCAATCTCTTGACGCTTCCTGGAATGGTGAAGTTGGTTTCTATTTTCTAGCACTTGCAGTGGGAAGAGGCGACCACCCTGCAGCAAGTTGCGTAACAGGAAAAAAAAAATGTAGAGCTAAAGACTGATCATAAACGAGCCACGTGTCCACAGTTACAGATGCACTGTTAGCATGAGCCACTCAGCGGGGACTAGTATAGGCTGTCGGGCAGTGTGCTAGAAGTAGGGAACTAGTGGCAGAGCCAAGCTATAAACACCACCATTACACCTTTCCTTCTTTCTGCTTGGTGCCCACTTGCTCCATTAATTGTCAGCTCCCAGAGGACTGACATCTGTGTGTCACCTGTGCCTAGAAAAGTCCCTAGCAAAGAACACCCTGGCAGCAAATATTGAATGTGAGCAGATGCTCAGACATAGTGATTCTCAGATGTTTGAATAAAGGGGACCCACACCTTGAAAGTCACAGGGGAAAATTAGGGGTCAAAGATGGATTTTTAAGGCAACATGCATCCCATTTTACTGAGATTTGAGAGGTATGTCATATTGTCATAATTAGTTGCTTCGATTTTAGTTTTGCTTACGCGTTAAGAAAAAGGAGTCATCATGGAAATAATTTATGAATAATTGGGTCATCTTTAAACAAAGTGTCCATTTCCTAAATCTGGTTTTTATTTTTTTTTAGGTAAGAAGTAAAGCCCTAAAGCCCTCAATAATACAGCAATGATATTCTCATTTGAAATCAGTAGTGCTTGAGCTTTGGGGGCCGTTGTTTCCTGTAATCAGGGTAGTAATGTCACCTCATGCTGTATTCTTGCTTTATCTCACATGGTAAATATTTTTTTCCCTAAATCTCAGAAAATTAGTTCATAGTCTAAAGTACTATTACATATCTGGGGCACCTGGGTGGCTCAGTCGGTTAAGCATCTGACTTTGGCTCAGGTCATGATCTCATGGTTCGTGAGTTCAAGCCCCACATCTGGCTCTGTGCTGACAGCTCAGAGCCTGGAGCCTGCTTCAGATTTGAGTCTTCCTCTCTCTGCCCCTCCCCCACTCGCACTCTGTGTGTGTGTGTGTGTGTGTGTGTGTGTGTGTGTGTGTGTCCCTCTCAAAAATAAACATTTAAAAAAAAATTAAAGTACTATTACAAATTTTTGTAACTAAAAAAAAAAAAAAATGTTTTTAAATAATCTCTACACCCAACATGGAGCTCAAACTCACGACCCTAAGATCAAAGCTCACATGCTCTACTGACTAAGCCAGCCAGGCAGCCCAAAAGTGTTATTATATTTGATTTTATTTTCTCAGAGCTACATTATTAATAGCACTATTCACCGAGCATAACCTTATTTCAAGGAGAAAATCTCAACATGCATATTTTTTTTAATGTGAGGGACAATAAATACTTATGGCAAAAGAATTTAAATTCCATTCTTTTCCAAACAATCCATTAAAATGTAGCTTAATCAAATAAGATTATTTTAAAATCAGAAATGTATGTGCTGGTTGTGTTTATATTTGACATTAAGATAGGAATAGCATAAAATGAAATATTGTATTGAAAATGGGCTTTGTTCCTGCTATGCTGTCCTTCAGTAAGAGCCAATGATGACCAGAAAAAAAGGAAATTTACTAAGATATTTTATTTCGATTTCCAGGCATGGTTTATAAGGGAGGGAGGGAGACGTTTTAGAGGATTTAAAAAGTTTCTGGTAATTGAATTCACTCGAGACTAAAACATTCCTATGCACTCTGTACTCTGGAACAAGAGTTGCCCTTTAGCCAGTCCTGAGTGGGTTGAAGAGAAGAACTGTTCACAGGCAAGATGGAGCTTCTTAACCTATGGGAATTTCCATTTGAATACCACGGATTGGCAAATCGGGGTTCTTTCATTTAAGTTCTTCCCCATTCTGGATGTGGAGGCAGGCATGGACAGCATTCTGGATGTGGAGACAGGTGTGGACAGATTAGTTGAGGGTCACAGAGCAGACCAGAAATCCTGCACCTGGAGAGAAGCCTTACCCACTGGAGAGGGACGGGGTGGACATCTACAGGTGCTGGCAGCAACTCGAGCCCACCAGGCAGAACACACACAGCAGGGAAACCAGAGTTGTGCAAAAAGTGAGATTTTTGGCAGGCACTTGGCACTGGGGAGGTCCTGAGAGCCCCAGGGCAGGTGAGTGGAGGAAGTTGAGGAGCAGAGGTATGGTGAGAATGCACATACTCGGCTGCTTTTCATCAGCATTAATATGGTCTGACATTGGTATCAGGCCCTACTTCCTGGGATGGGATTTTGGCAGGACTCCAGAATTTGTTCTGAGACATGTTTTCATGGTAACATACCACTTGATAGTGAGGATGTGTGGAAAGATGTATGTATAGTTTCTTCCTACACTCTTGCAGATACTACCAATATTGAGTAAAAGAACCTGACAAGAGGAAGCAGCCATATTGGCTTAAAGGATTCCCAGCACCATACCTGGAAAACCGTGGCCTGGGGAATGTGGTTTTGTGCTGGTGGCTTACACTTAGATCATCAAGGCCCCTAAGGCTAGGAATAAGGATCAGTCCCACCCACCCCAAAGGGACTGGGTAGCTCCCCAGAGGAGAAATGGGTATTGGAAAGGAAGGAAGTGAACAATTATTCAATGTAGGATAATCCCACCAGAATTCCACATGTGCTTTGGACTGAAATCTACCTTGGACTCTTTTCCTCAATGTTGTTCACCTCAGTGGGAGGCTCCATTTGCCTGGACAGATTGTGGACAAAGATGTTGTTGGCTAGTGGGGGGTGGTTCCTGGAGCCAGCGTCTTGAGCCTGAAGTACAGAGCATAGACTTGGAGTCTGGAGCAAGGGGAAGAAGTCGAGACCAATAAGTAAAAAGAGCTAATGGCATTGGTTGTTTGCTGAATCCCTCAACTTGAATTGAACCTAAGTTTCTCAGGGCTTCTCTCAGAGGAAGGACTGGTTCTAGAACCTTGTAGGTTTGGTGGTAATGGGTTTCACTATGGGGTTTTGAAGACTACAGGGATAGGGGACTAAAAAACTTACACGCTACAGTGTACAAATTATTATGGGGTTCGTTGGTCAGTAGGTATGGTTTTGTTCAGAAGAACATACATCCTCCCAATTAGCAGGAGAGCATTTTAAAAAATAGAAGTTAAGAGAGAAAAGAAGGGAAAAGAAAGAAAGGAAAAGAAAAGGATATGTTTAGAGGAAGTAGGTAGGTTTGAAGGAATCAAAGTCCCTCTGAAGACTGTTACATTCAGCCTTTTTACCTCCAAGCCTTCAATCCAGCCAGGGTGTTGGTGACTGAAAATCATTATTTTATGACCATTTGCTATTTGGTGGGGTGTTTGGAATAGCTAGTTAATCCCATTCCAATTCATAATGGGCAGGTAGCCAATTCATACAAAACACCTTGACAATCCATACTAATTGGTTTGTCTCCATGGAGCAGCCAAAATTGAATTGCCCGTGGAGATGGGCATTTCCTTCCACCCACCCCCTTCTTTCAACTCTCCTCCTCTCCCTGACCAGCACCACCCACACCCACACACACACACACACACACACACACAGTGTGCACACATACACAGCCTGCTAGAGTGATTTTGCATTTAAATAGCATCATTTTTCCACCCATCTTCCTGGGCTATAAATTTCCCCAAGCTTTCTTTCTAAAAGAGGGAGCAGATCAGAGGTAAGAAAAGTAAACTGAATGTCCTTGGTACATTTTCAGGGTCATTTGTATTGTCAGAATTGGTTTCATTGCAAAGGATAGTAGAAGGGAAGTTATCTGTGAACAAAGCAAAATGCACTTCATGTTTTGGATGGCCAGGGAAACATTCCTAGACAAAGATTCATACCACCTAGAAATAATTCCAGAAAGATCTACTGACCCACAAAAACAGCCAGCCCACAGAATCATCTCCAAGAATGTCTAATCATGTACTACTGAGAGGACCCCCCCCCCCAAATATAAACATATGGGTTTTTATAACTGTGCTATCTGGTTCCTTTACACCTGAAAGTTGGCCTTATCAAGCACTGACTACCTTTGCGCTCAAGCATTTCTAAGGGGCAGGTGGGATCAATAGCATTCCCTCCATTTTGTTAAAGGACCTGTTCAGTTAGCTAGCTGGGAATGCAGTAAAACAGTGGAGCTGGGCAGAATCCTGCGGGTGCTCCTTACCAGCTGTGTGACCTTGAGCAACCACTTAACCTCCCTGTGTTTTCACGTTTTTTTTTTTTAAACCAACCATTCTTGAGGTAAGGTTTCTACTTAATTGGAAATTGTATATTATAATTAAATAACATCTTTATCTTCAGTTTTAAATGGCTTAACTTTTTATACATTTGGGTTTTACATAAAGAAGGGAAACCTCCATGTAATAAGTTGTAATACTTTCTTCCTTTATTAATGTGATATTGCCCTCACCTTTCTCCCCCCGCAACCGAAGGAAAATTAAAATAGTATAGCTCAGTGCAAACATTTGTCAGCCCAAATGCATTTCTAGATATTCAGTGTGCACAGACACCTGGTTATTTACACAATTTATACAGTGAGTGCCATCATCTGTAGGTCGCATGAATATCTATCAAATACCTGCTCCTAGTAAGCCTTGCTGTGAGTTTTGACAGTCAGAAATACATAACTTTACCCATAATTATCTCTGCCTGTAGAATGTGGTAGATAGAGAACAAGGTTATGAAACACTCTAGCCTCCTAGGGTCAAGAAGGATGAAGGAAATAGAGAAAGTTTTCATAAAGTCTAAGACAAAAAGTAAGTCATTTCAAAGTAAGTTCATCTGATACTTTTCTCGCTGTGTCATCTGAAGGCCTAGCTACCACTGAGTGGAAGATGATCTGATAGACTTCCCTTCACCACAGGGTGAGAGTCAGGGAGGTTTGATTGGAGCCTCCAGGCCTCCATGAAAAGTCAAACTGGAAGTGAAATTTACGAGGAATTGTAACAAAATCAACAAATGTTTGCTTTGGGCTCACATCACAGCTCACACTCTTTCTGGCCTGCAGATGTTCTTTGGGCTTCTGTCGTTGTAATTGGTCTCTTACGCAGATGAATAGATACTAGAGGCCTGGAATCCATAAAGAAACCCGGCTTCTGCTTTCTTTTTTTTGTTTTGTTTTGTGTTTTTTTGGTGGGTTTTTTTTTTTTTTTTTTTTTTTTTTTTTTTTTTTTTGGAAAAGTCTGTGTATCTTTGGAGAAAAGGGACTAAGGGAGGGAATCTCTAGACTTACCAAAAGAAAACAAGCCAGGCTTGATAACCAAGCTCTGCCCCTTGGGGTTCCTTATCACCCATGTGCACAAATCACTAGATAATCTCAAGGATACTTATAGGAAGAAAGAATAGTGGGTAAACCTGTTCCTTGGTCTGGGAGAGAATGGATTTTTTTTTTTAATTTCAGATTTTTGTGTTTTGGCACTTGGTTTGGAACGTCTACTTAAGCACTTTTTAAAAAACGTTTTGCTGTAATCTGTTTTTCAGGATGACTCTTCACCCTCTTGAGAGGATGGGGGTGGGGGTGGAATTGTCTTGCGATTATGTCAATATAGTAAAATTCCGTGCAACTTGTTGCCTATGAAAGAGGTTGGAATATATCATAGCCGACCCAGACTCACTGGCAGCAGAAACTTCCCCCAACAAGTAAAACAACTTCATCTTTTGGAAAATCGTACCCAGGTAGTAAAGGCTGACAGTGATTTATGCTGACTCGGCTCTCGGCTCCTGATACGCATGTGTGAAATACCGCTGGGCTCCACTGCGTTGCTTAAAGAACTGCTCTGGAGCTGCTCCTTGCAGCCTTCTTCCTCAGCCTGCATTGCTGACATGTCTGAAGTGTGATTTGAGGGTCTGCAGAAGGAAAGAGCCAGGATCTGGAGCCATCTGGAGCCTGGGAGAGTAAGCACAGGGTGAACATCTGTTTGAAACCTCATGGAGATATGTAGCACACTGATTTACAGTCCTTTGGGGAGCCTGTGTACAGAACCCAGACTCATGAGGAAGCTGGCGTCTGGCAAGAGTCGGGGTACACAATTGTGCTTGATTATCAGGACGTTTGATACGTCTGTCTAGTCTTGTATTCAGTGCCAAATTGTAGATTTCTTATTTGGGGCCACATCGGTCCTCTGTGCCACCAAAAACAAAACAAAAATGCAAAGAAAAAAAAAAAGCCCAGACTTATACATCAAAATATACACGGCAGTAATGAAACAAAATGATGCTTCTCACAGTCTTTAGAGTGTAGAAGTCAAGAGCATGCACTTTGGAGTCAGACCACCGGGGTTCCTGTGGTCACACAGTAGCTGTGTGACTGTGGGCAAGGCACTTAGCCTCTCTGTGCCCTAGTTTCCTCATCCGTAAAAGGGGGATGATAGTATTTACCTTTTAGGGTTATTTTGAGGAGTAAATGAAGTTTATACATGTAAGGAACTTAAAATAGCACCTGGAAAATAAAGCTCTATCTAATTTTGTGTGTGTTTGTTTTTTCCCTGGAAGGCGTGAGTGTGCATCAGAGTGAGGGACGCCCACTGCCCTGTTGGACAGATGCCTTTGGTCGTTATCACGTACCTTCCTTCTTCTGCCATCCCGTCCGCCACCAGCACCCTGACTGGCATGGTTTCTTTCCCTCGTTCCTTGAGTGCGTCAGGAATGTTTGAAACTGGGGCTCTGTCCAAATGGCCCCCACTTGCTGAATCATTCTTTCCACGCCACTTTTAGGACACTGGCTTCTCTTCAGTCCTTAGGCCCAGTGTCAGTGTTGCTTCTTCAGAAGGGCTTTCGTGATCACCTCATCTCCACTTCTATGCCTCTGCCGGCTCATAACTGCTTTAACGCCTACCTGTTCTACAGCGTCTTTAGGATCTGTAGCTGTAGCTACCTATGACCTGCATGTGTATTTTAACAGGGCTTGCATCCCGCAATGGATGATGGGGCACGTCCCATTTCTGTTTGAGCCCCTGTTGTAGATTTAGCATGCAATCCAGTATAGTGCCACCATATATAGGCACTCAGAAAATATTGGTCCATAGTTAGAGTAAGGGACTGACTGTATAACTGATGTACTTTCTAGAGTATATTCACAGTGTGTGGGCAGGGAGAACATTTCTTCCTTTTGAGCTGGCCAATTCTCATTCTCCCCAGTGCAGCTGGTCTTTACCCCTTTTTATTTACATTGTAATAGGAGTGCAAGAGAAGTCCAGGAAATAATCAAATGCCTCTTCTAAAGATGAGCTATATCCTCCCCCTCCCCATGTATCTTTTTGACTATTTGGGAGCTAAGGAGGGGGAAGCAGGACCTATTCCCCTTTCTCACCAGGCAAGTTCAGTGGGAACACTTGCATGTGGATGTGCCCCATCTACTGGTTGAATCCAGTGGCTACATTCTTCGTGGATGGCATTACCCTGTGCAGTCAAGGTCTTTAAAAGCAGTTGAGATGATGCTGGTGTTTGGGTCACACGTTGCTATCCTGCTGGCAACGAAATTAAAGGTAAAGCACAGTTTGTTTATGGAGCACGTGTTCTAGCATCTCTAGTGCCTAGGTATTTATCTGAGTTGCACACATTCTGTCATGTGGGTTTTGCAAGCTTGAAGTTAGTTTCACGCTTGTGTCCATGGGTTAAAATCCATTGTTTAACATCTGCGTACACCATTTTGTTGTTCCCTGTGTGCATTATGCTTGTGTAATTTATGGATTAGCTCGTAAGTAGATGTAGCAATGGCTGCCCAGCAGGTCTGTGGCCTGAGGGCTAAGTGGGCAGCGTTTCTGACACCCTGCTGCTGTTGTATTGGGGATGCCGCTGTCTGAACGTGGAATTCAGGTGGGTATTTTATAGCTTTTTATAACTTGTGCTACCTTCCAAGGATTTGTCTAACATACCCATCCAGAAGCATCTTACCTCACACCACCCCCTCCAGATTGCCACATCAGAAATAGCAAAAGCATGAAACCATCTTAATTTTAAGTTTTAAGGCCACTTGCTGTCAATTACGGGGTTTTTTTCTTCTTTTAAAAATTATGAGGTAGTTGTTAACTTACTCTTCCTCACTGTTATTCTGTAGTCTCCACTCAGTCCCCAAAGGGGAAGGTGTTGAATGCAGCTGGGTTTTCTGAGCCTTTGTGTTTCCGTCGCTGAGTTTAGCACGAGAGGATTTCACAGTGTCAGTGCAAAGTGAACAGACCAGTAGCTTACTTTGGTTTCTCATGGTTCAGGATGATTTCAGACACCTGAGAGTGCCTAGCACCCTCTCAGAGCAGAGATGTAAAAAACGGAAAGCCAAGCAACCAATGCATTAACTTAACCAGAACGCAGCCATCGGGAAAAACCTCAGAATAAGCCATTGTAACGTCCGCGCGCATGTAAGGTCTGAATGTTAAGGTTTGGTAATACTTCATTGGAATTGCCTGTTGGAACAAGCATCAAAATATTTCCAGTGCTGATGCTTTGAAAGATCTCCTCTATGCCTCTTTCTTCTGGAGACCTCAAATACTGCCAGTACAAAACACCGCTGAAGAACAATAGGCAGGTTCTCAAACTTCTCAGAACACACTTGAATTCTGATTGTCTTTATTTACCGGCTTTATAATTCTGGGCAGATTATCGAACCTCTGTCAGCCTCCGTGTTCAGTTGTAAAATGGGGGTGATCGTACTGACTTCCGATTGTGACCCCCGTCTGTCAAGCAGTTAGCATGGTGCTTATTAGCATACACGTGTGCTGTCAGCTGGAGCAATTGTTATATTTTTGCCATTATTGTATTTGAGTATTTATTTTTTACCGGGAGTCTTTCCTTGGACTCTCATCATCACCTTTCTTTTTCTAGGCAGGATTCTGATTTCAAGAATGGAGAATGTATGTTGTGATGTTAGACACATATATATTTTTCCCTCCAACCTTTTCTTCCAATTCTTTCCTAAGGGCTTAGCAGCCTTAAAGATACAGGTGGCAGCGGTTTGCTCTGGTCTGACCTCACGATCCGATCTTTATTTTGCTGTGTCGGAGGTTCTTGGTAGGTCCTGTAATCCCTAAGTGAGACTAGGAGGCAGATGCATGAAAGCCATGTCTTTGTTGGGCAAAGCCCAGTTGTGGCTTTTCTTTTGTTCCCGGCTCCAATCCAAACTAATGCCTTAATAACTGAAATTCCCTCTTGCACCCTTCACCTTAAGGACTATTAAATCAGCAGGAAGGACGTATCACAGTGGCAGAAAGATGCCTTCACAGCCCTCCCCACCCCCCACCCGGCCACGGGCCCTGGGCCAGGCCACACAGCAGTCAGCACGGGAGGACGGGCAGAAGCCAGACCCCAGGGGCCAAGTGCACCCTCCCGGTGGGAGCTCTGTCTGCCTTTTCCTCTCCATGCACTTCGACGGCACTGTGAGGCTGCCTTTTTCTGAGACTGTGTCACCTCTGCCTTTTCTCTCATGATTTCCTTCCCCCTGGAGATGTTCGATGGTAGGGCAAAATACAGGCATTCAAGCTGCTCATAGCATTTAGGGAGTTGGGGAATTTGCCTTTTAATTACTGTGAAAATATGATTATTTAGGGACTCAGCACAATCTCTACAGGCTTGTAGAATTTTGTGACGACAGGAAAAGGGGCTCACAAAAGCTTGCTATAATAGGTGAGTTGGCAGGTCCTGGGAGGGAAGAGCAGGTAAAACGAACAGAGCAGTCCCACGTAGCTTTCGTTAACTCGAATCAAGGTGTGAAGGCTCTTTCCTGCCACAGCCTTCCTTCTGTAACACAAGTTAAGACCCGCTGCCCGGTGCCATTGCCGAGAGGGTGCGTGGCCTCTAGAATGCTGTGCACAATGGACGTGTTTCACGGAAAGTGCTTATCTGCCAGGACAGCCAATCCTTCGTTCCACTCCATGTTACCAGGCAGCAAGAAGCCCCAACCTTTGTTTTACACACACATCCAAAGAGTTCATCTTTGTCACAAGACGTTTTTGACTTGTTGAGGTGACAAGATGTAGTATGTGTCTTTTGCTTGCCCAAACGTATTTTAAATTTCTCTATGGCCTTTGACAGTTTTCTGTCAACACTGCCCACAGCACTTCATCTCAACCCCAGGCCTCCTGACCCTTACGGGGTCTCAGCTCAATCCCCTCCTCCTGACAAGGTCACTCTCCTCTTTTATGTGCTCTTGTAGAACCATTAGACTATCCTTTGAACACTGATTAAAAATTATTTAATATCGGGGCGTCTGGGTGGCTCAGTCATTTGAGCAGCCAACTCTTGCTATTGGCTTAGCTCATGACCCCAGGGTTGTGGGATCAAGCCCCACATTGGGCTCCACACTGAGCATGGAGCCTGCTTAAAATACTCTCTCTCTTCCCCTCCCCCTCCCTACCCCCATCCTTCTCCCCCACTCATGTGCATGCTCTCTCTCTTTCTCTCTAGTAAATAAATAAATAAGTAAATAAATAAATAAATAAATATTTAATATCAGCCCTCCCAACAAGTCTGGAAATTCTGTAAGGTAAAGAAATGCCATGATGACGATGATGAATGTTTGTTCCCCATGTACTCCCCACTCCTAACAGCAGTATGCCTGGTTCTCAGGTGGCTTCATAAGAAGCATTATTGGTAAATGGGTGGATGGATGAGTAAGTGAATGAGCGAGATGCCAGTGTCTCCTATAGTGTTCATTTTGTGTCTCTTCCCTGTCCTATTCACATGGCCTTAGGGATCTGCACACATAGGAGTTCCAGGGACCTGCACACATAGGAGGGGTTCCACACAGTTTCCTAGGTAACCAAAGGATGCATTGTGGGTCTTGGTACCAAAGCCCTGTGGTGGATTGGGGATGTAAACTTATCTAAGTTCTTAGAAAGAGGCCTTGAGGTTCACTGTTCTGACAGTGGTCCTGACCGGGATAAAATACAGCAGACGGGCAGCCATTTGTTTCTCACCTGCTCTGTCTACTCCCCAGGATCTGGGAGTAACACTTCTCTTGGGAGGGGACCTCAGGAAGGATGCCTTCTCTGATTCAGAGCCAGATAAAAGAACTGCTGTAGTGCCAGGCCTGTCTCTAGCCAAAAGACCATGAATCTACCCAGAAGATTCCATAGTGGTTCTCATGGTGTCTCTCAAGACAGACCTCACTTAGCTAGTCCCTGGGCCATCTCCAAGAAGCATTATAGAAGCAAGATATTGTGCTACTATATGTTAAGTTGGGCCCTCCAGTCAGAATGCCTGAGTTCAGGGGCACCTGGGTGGCTCAGTCGGTTAAGCGTCTGACTTCGGCTCAGGTCATGATCTCACGGTCTGTGAGTTTGAGCCCCGCATCGGGCTCTGTGCTGACAGCTCAGAGCCTGGAGCCTGCTTCGGATTCTGTGACTCCCTCTTTCTCTGCCCCTCCCCCGCTCATGCTCCATCTTTCTCTGTCTCTCAAAAATAAATAAATGTTAAAAAAAAAAAAAAAAGAATGCCTGAGTTCAGATTCTACCTGCCTGCTTATTAAGTGAATTTAGACAACTTAGGTATAATCCTCAATTCATTCTTCTATAAAGGAGGAGACATAATATTATCTATCTCACAGGGTTGTTGGAAGATCAAATGGCCAAATATAAAGTGCTTTGCAGAAGGTTGAGCATGTAAGAAGCTCACAAGAAATGTTAGCTCTAATTGTTATCATCTTTTCTTGAGAGAGGGAGAAAGAGAGAGAGCACGCGAGCAGGCAAATGGGGGGGTGGGGGTGGAGGTGGGCAGAGAGAGAGAGAGAACAAGAGAGAATTGCATGGAGCCCAACAAGGGGCTCAATCTCAGAACTGTGAGATCATGACCTGAGCTGAAATCTAGAGTTAGACACTTAACTGACTGAGCCGCCAGGCGCCCCTAATTGTCATCATCATTTTTATCGATAGCAAGAATTCCATTGCAATTCCAAGCCAGTCCCCCTGAATGCTTGTCCATCCAACCCCTTTTAGTCTGTGCTGGGACCCATGTTTTCTTGCCCTCCCTGCTCTGCCTACGTGTACTGAGCTTCCATTTTTACTATGAGGCCCCAAGCACAGTGTCCAGGAGTGACACCAGTGATGCTGCATTTTGCCTTCTAATACCTCAACCACTACTGTAAAGGCCAACTTGGACCACCTGAAAATCTGTACTGTATGGTGATTTGCCGGTGCGCACACACTGTGTACAGGTATTAAATAAATTTTAATTTATTAAATTAAATAAATTTAATGTGTGTGTGTGCCCCACCAGATTGCCCTGCTTTCTTAAAGCATTTAAGCACACTTAATCTCACGGAACATATTATGACTGCAGCAGCTTCTGGAGAAAAGTTGGAGAAAAAAAAATTTTTAACGTGGCACCAACTAAAACTCCCATACGGTTATTTAAGGCAACTTCGGCACTTCCACGGAAACTGGGCTCTGTTGAAGAAATAGCCACTCCTCTTACAGAATGATTTTTTTTTTCCCTTTTAAAAAATTCCTTCTTTTATTTTTAGAGTTTGGATGAGATTGGAACTCCAAATCTATTTTCAAGCTGTCTCTTTCTTTCTCCGCTTGCTCTGAACTAACCTTTTTATCTTGCTTCTGCCCCTGGTGGTAGTATCTTGGGCAAGTTACTTGACCTCTTCCTAGCTTCGCTTTTTTCATCTGGGATGTTTGGAATGGATGATCTTTGTGGTGCCTTCTAGCTGTTAACATTTTTTTGATTTCATGATTTCTCTCCCTTGTTATTACAGAAAGCACAAGTGTTGTGCCGCAAGCATAAGATAGGAAAGTATTCATTGATCAAGTTGAAAAACCTCCGCTTGCCACGTTCCAGGACTCTGAGTTTGGCCTTAGAGAGTTACAGTTGTTTTCAGGCAGTTTTTTTGTGCTAATGGTGGTAATGGTGGTTTGGGTTTTATCCCTGTTGTTGTTGTTGTTGTAGACCTTATTGGACATGTGGCCATTCGATCTTGGTAGAGACCTACTGTGTCATGACATACACCATTGCCCTTACCCTTGGCGTGTCTTGGAAGCCCACAGGCAGGACCTTAAGGCTGTCTGAGTCACTGTTAATGAACCAGGCCGCCTAAAATGCTGTGATGGTCGCCTTTCGGCACTTGGCAGGAAAATCCTTTTCATGTTAGTTTCAAGGTTGTCAGATATCATTATCTCCAAGTATTAAAAATTTCAAAGAAAGGAGGCAGTGTGTTTGATTTATAGAATAATTATCTAGCTTTAGCTCTCACTTGGCTTTGGCAATGGTTTTGCAGGCACTCGAAAATTAAATCCATTTTTTATGGCACTACAAGGTATTATCTCACAGCAAATGATAATTAAACACCTGTGAAATCAATTAGCCCTTTAAGCAGGAAAAAAAAAAAGTTTTCCAATTATGTTTTCACACCTCCAAAACTTTTATAATTCCAAAACCAACACTCGTGAAGAGGGATGTGGTCGATCGGCGTTGCAGGGTTAACTTTCCATAAAGAGCATCCCTAAATTTTGCTTTGACTTAACCCCAAGCAAGGAAGGCAGTTTATGGTACCAGCTCCCTTCCAGAGAGGATGCAGCCGCCTTTGGAGCTGACTCTTAGCAGCTATCTATCTGACACACCACCGAGCTGTCAGCTCTTCTACAAAGGAAGTTACTCACTTTGTGTTTTGATGCCAAGTTTTACTTGACGGTTTATTTAAAAGCCAAGATACCTTAGTGGAAACTAAGCAACAAGAGGTTCCATGTGACAGAATTGCTCTCTCTTTAAGGGCCCTGTAGCCAAGAGTTCTGAGCCATCTTCATTACAGATTCATACTCTGAAAACAGACTGATTGGCTAATTGCTGAAAACTAACACAGAAGAGCACTGGGAATCATGGCCGGTTTTCCAGACCCTTTTAGGGTCCTGCGTGTTTCATCATTGGCTTTGGTAACAAATTAGCTATTCCAGATGCTTCTTCTGGAAAATGACCTGCACTTCTGAAGCATTGAATGTGTTTGGGGTGGAGGCCATAATAATTGGGACTCAAAAAAGAGGAAAGGAAACGAAACAGCACCAAACCTCTGACGTCCTCTCCATTATGCCTCACAATATGCAGACCATTCCAAGAAGCCTCTTTCCTTGTGTTCCCTGATGTTGCTACGTGCTTTAGTTTCTAGAAACTTCTCATGCACTCTGTCCCGTTAGATCATCAGTAGACCTCGTTAGGCAGGCAAGACTAGTATGATTGCACCATCTTACAAACAAGTGCGCATTTAGAACCAAAGCGCCTTGCTTAAAATCAAGCCGTTAATGCCAAAGTCAAGACCAGAAACTATAGTTTCTAATATTTGTTCATGCAGGTTTCATCCTATCACTCTACATAAGCCTCTCTTAAAGACATTCTTTTAAAAAAAATTTTTTTTCTCCACAGACATTTTTAATGAGATCTTGCTTTCATAGAAGATGGCATTTAGAGCAGTTGATGAATCTTAACATTAACCGGAGAGATGAGGCTGGTATTGCACACACACAAAAAAGACGAACAAGAACTTCTCTATGTTCTTTTAGAAGGTTGTCCTGTGGGTTATCGCCACAAGCATGGCCAGCAACTGGGACACTTTGTGGCCTCGTGAGTATTATCCCTTGAGGAATGAGAGATATGGTATTTATGCAACAACAAATTTTTTTTTAACCTGTTAGCGTGATCCAGGGAGAGACAGAGGGAGAGAGACAAAGACAGAGAGAGAGGGAGAGAATCCTAAGCAAGTTCCACACTCACTGCAGAGCCCGACACTGGGCTCGATCCCACAACCCTGGAATCATGACTTAAGCTGAAATCAAGAGTTGGACGCTCAACGGTATGGGCCACCCAGGCAGCCCAACAAAAAATATTTCTTAAGGTCACTACGGTCCAGGCACAGGTCTAGGGGCTGAATAAGAGCAGGTAAACCCCTTTCCTCATTGTGTGTGTGTGTGTGTGTGTGTGTGTGTGTGTGTATATATATATATATATATATACACATACATACATGTGTGTGTATAATATATGTGTATATATGTGTGTGTGTATAATATATATATTATACACACACACACATATATATATATTATATATATATATATAGTATATATTATATTTAGGGAGAAGGAGAGTGACCCTGTAAAACAACAAAACGGGTGAATTCAGACCGTAGTAAATCCTAAGACAGAGATGAAACACAGCAATGGGACAGTGAGTGTTTGGAACACAGGCTAGTCTGTGAGGGCCTCTCTGAAGACGTACTGTTTATCTGAAGGCTGATTTGCATCTGGGGCAGACTGGGGAGAATGTTCCCAGCAGAGGGCGTAGCAAGTACAAGCCCAGGAGATGGTGATGAGTGATTTGTGTGTAAAGAAGCTGAGAGGGCAGTATAGCAGTAGCTGGTGAGTGAGGAGAAGGGCAGTCTGAACTGTGGGCAGAGGCCAGTTCTCACGGAGTCCTGTTGGCCATGGCAAGGGTTGTGAATATTATTCTAAGTGCCATGAGGAGCCACTGGGGGGTTTTCAGCCTTGGAGTTAACATTTTAAGGGTAACTTTGGTTGCTCTATGGATTGAACCCATAAAGATTGAACTTACTCTGACCTGAAACTAACATGAACCAGAGCATGCTTCTAATTGCTCTGTTCATGTGGAGACCCAAAGGAATAGAATTAAGGGAGATCTAGGGAAGGGCGTGAAGAGACCGGGGGGTCCTGTGTAATTACAAAAACCATTGAGGGCACCATTGTTTCCCCTGAGCGCAGTGTGCTGTCTGGCACAGAGGAGTTGCTCAGGATTCATGTGTCCAGTGAACAAATATCAGAGCAAGAAGGCATCTTAGGGCCATCTGGTCTACCCCTCCCCTATTAAGTGCTTAAATTTCCTCTGTTTCACAGCCTCTTCCCAAAATGAGGCCACCTAGGAGCTGGCTAGCTTCTCAAGAGGAGCTGAGCTGACCAGAGCCAGCTGGAGGAGGAAGGAGGAGTGACGCTGAGCTCAGACTCTATCCCCCAGGCACTATAGTTCTTCTTCCAAAGGAAGAAGAATCTGAGTTTATGGGCCTTTCCAGTCTCCAATGACCAACCCCTCATGGGAGGGTGTTCTGGTAAATAAACAATATGCACCGTCAGGTCATTAACCATAACACACATTTGTATGTCCCATGGACCCATATGCACCTGGACATTTATACATTCTCATACCCAGAGGGAAAGAATAAACTTTCCCTAGTTAACTAGCTTCACGCAGCTTTCATATTATGTTGGTGTCCCATAATTTCTTGAGGATGCACCGTCTTCACCTGTGCAGAATTCTGAGACCTCATTTGCTTATTCAGCATGAAGAGTCCCAGAAGTGAGCTGGCCCTGACTGTCAAAGTCAGAAGGTAGATGCCCAGGAATGGCAAAAATAGGAGCAGACTTAGGAAGGTGAGGTTGGCCGAGCCAGCTGTTATTTCATTAACTGTAATTGGATTCTCAAGGTATTTTATAATCACTTAAGTGCAAGGACCAGACGAAAGGCTTAAGGGCTGACGAAGAATGCAGGGCATGTCGTATTCACCACTGGGCAGCCACTCCGTGGTGACGAGAACAGCCCAGAAGGAATTCCAGACATCCTCCTAATCCCAGGGCTGACCAAGTCCGGCTGGGCAGGAAAGAATGTTTTGGCTCAAGAATGGAAGTGGTCAGAACACTAGGTTGAGCCCAGTTTTCTTTGGGGGATGGGGAGGCCTTGCCTTTGGACCAAAGTAGTGTTTGTCGTGATGAAGCCAGGAGGAGGGTGGACCGTGTTTGTTTTTTGGTTTTCGGGGTTTTTTTCCTTCAGCTCAGACGTGGAGGAAGACCAGGAGAAGGTTCACTTTGAATAGCACTGCCCATACATTTGACTCGATTTGCAAATAATGCTATTTATCAGGGCTGGTGAAACACAAATCCCCCACCCTCACCACAGTGCAGAAAGAAAATGAAACTTTTAACAAACTGCCAGGCCTTTAGAAATAAAGACAAAGAAGAAGGGATAGAAAATGTACAAAAGGAAGAGAAAAAAATAGTTAAATAAAAGACCCTGTTTTCCACTGTCTAGCTTGGGCTCAGCCTCAACAGAGAAGTGCAGGTCGTCCTCGGAAGACCAGGCACACACAGAGATGTTTGTTACAGCTAAATGGAGATGATCGTAATGAAGAGGGGCTTGCGTCTCTTGGTCTCTCTGTTGATCTCGCACCCGCTGCACCCGAAATGCAAACCAGTGCATGCTGACACTTTCCATCCATTTACTATTTTTCAAGTGGCTCCTGTAGGGCCAGGCCCTGGGGGAAGGGCTGGTTCAACAGCAAGTAGGACCGAGGTCCTGTCTCCTGGAGTCCAATGAAAGGAAAACAAGAAAACAGGCAACTTAATACAAGGTGAGCAGAAGACAGGTCAGACCAGGGCGCTGGGTGAGCAGCAAGAGGGTCTTTGGCCAAGACTCAGGGTTGCAGCGAGGCTTCCTCCAGCAATGCATGTAAAGCAGAGGAAGGAGAGAGGGCCGTGCTGAGGGGACGTGCCCCTGCTTCTGGTCCCTAAGACTCGGTTTGTCCGGGGTGGGGCGGGGGGGACGCTGGGGGGTGGCGCGGGGAGCTGCCATTTAGGACGGATACTCCGTGCTGGCACTCTCAGCTTCAGTCCACACTTCCTGGCCCCGCTCCCGTTGGCCAGTCTCCCTGGTGCAGAGCCTGGTGAAAAGTTAATGGTAAGATAATAACCTCGGGATTCCCAGTGGCCCTTGGGAACTGAGAAGACATTTAGCTCCTGCAGCCAAGACCTTGGTGTACCTCTTGTGGACCCATTTATCCACCTGAGGTCATTGTTGCTGCTGGCTTTTTTTATGGCCTCTCCCTTTTCTGTCCCCCTGTACCCAGGTAGCACTTTGTGTAGCATTTTCAGAAATGCTTTCTTTCTTTCTTTTTTGTTTTTAATGTTTATTTTTGAGAGATAGAGTGCAAGCAGGGTAGGGGCAGAGAGAGAGGGAGACACAGAATCCAAAGCAGGCTCCAGGCTCTGAGCTGTCAGCACAGAGCCCAATGCAGGGCTCAAACTCACAAACTACCAGATCATGACCTGAGCTGAAGTTGGAGGCTCAGCTAACTGAGCCACCAAGTGCCCCAGAAATGCTTTATTTCTAACCAGAGAATTGATGAGACCCACATGTCCTGGAATTGCATTTACCTTGGAGCCGTTTGAGTTTGGCTATTGCTGAGCACAGAAACCGGTGCTCTAAAACCTCACCCCGCCAGACAGCTGAGATCAGGGTCACCTGGCACAATGTGGTGGAAATTCTTTGTTTTCACCCTTGCTGTCCCCGTGTTACTCCTTCCTTCTAGGCAGCCCTGAGAGACAACAGAGCATATTGTGGATTCTGCCCTCCTTCTACAAGTCTCATAAAACTTTTACTACTGTACTTCATCATCTGTAAAATGGGGCCATTTCACGTGTGCTTGTAGAGATAAAGTGCAATAATGAGCACAGGTTGTTGCCCTGCACACAGGGAACATGTAATCAGCATGTGTATGTGGCGGGGGAGGGGGCAGGTGGTCATTACTGTAATGTTACCTTTCACGACTGTCCTATTTTATCACTTTTACATATTAGCCGTTGTGCTGCTATTTAATGACGGGGAACCAAGATGGTCTTCTTCCCATCTTGAAATAAGAGATGCATCTAGCACTTGTTGTATTCATTAGTATATGCAGGTGGCGATTACCACATGGTCCAGGTTTACAGTTCTGAGCTGTCAGTAGCTAGGGTAAAGATGGTGTAAGGGAATTTTGACATGATAAGGGGTTAGGATCCAGCGTGTTCAGATGGGGTGTTGGATTCCAAGTGTCTTCTGACTCCTGTTCCCTGTGAGAAGCTGGCATAACCATACTTACCTCCTAGTGTGGCTGCGAGGCTTAGGTGAGAAAATGTGTGCAAGAGTCCGGCTTCCCATGGGGCCTCATGCCCCAACGAGAGCCTGCAAAACCTTAACCTCCATCCCTTCCCTACATTGAAATGGATTTTTTTAAGATTTTATTTTTAAGTAGTCTCTCCACCCAACGTGGGGCTCAAACATGCCACCCCAAGATCAAGAGTCACATGCTCCACTGACTGAGCCAGCCAGGCGCCCCTGAAATGGATTTTAAATGGACAATAAAGAGGAGATGGTCTTCTCCTTCAAGTGTGAAGGATGCCCTTCAAGTGTGAAGGATGGATGTAGATGCATGTCCCTCCTTGTAGCCAACCACTGCTCTCTGCATTGGGAAACTTGGGGCCAGCAGCATCCTTTTGAGAAGCATTAAAGAGAAATCGCATCCTAACCTATGGCATGACCGGGTGCCCCTGAGGTTCTGGCAGCAGGCAGCGCTCCAGGCAAGAATCACCCATGTACCCATGTGAGGAATCACAGCACCTCCACAGCAAGTGCCTTCCGGCTGCGGGGCAGTAAATGTCCCTGAGGCTGCAGCCAATCTGGTCAGCCTGGGCCAGTACCACACATTAGTATAGCTCTGGTCATTTACCCAACACTGGAGCATATGGAGTTCATTCATGTGCACAAGAGCTGTGTGAGCAAGTGGTGAAGAAACTGAGGCTTAGCGTGTCCCACGAATTCTCAAAGACCACGGGGGCCTGTTCTCCTCTGTATGTATGCTTACGTGACAACAGATAGCCATACTATAGTGGCCAACTGGACCCATTTTCTGACTGAAAGGTATGTTTCTCAGTTCAAATTTGTGTCTTGGGCCAATTTCATGTTATTACATGTTATGGGCTTTGGGTTTTCTCAAAAGTCATTGAAATTTTACGTGTTGAATCTGTGAAGTCCAAGAAAGGGTCTAAGGCAACATGGTAAATAAAAACAGAGCACCATCTTGGACCGAACTGCTCACGTGACATGATGCAGGGCTTTGAGTAGAGGAGAAAGGGTCCTCTTAGCGGTAGCCACTTGTTACCAGTGCTTGACACTAGATGAACTGCTTAGGGATTCGCTCCGTAAGAAACGTTTCAGGGGCGCCTGGCCAGCTCAGTCAGTGGAGAGCGTGACTCGTGATCTTGGGGTGGTGAGTTCGAGCCCCATGTTGGGTGCAGAGATTACTAAAAAAGAAAGAAAGAATGTACTTTCAGACCTTGCATTTGTGTGAGCTGACCAAAGAGGCAGCATGGTGTGGTGGAAGGCAGAGGCTCTTTGGTATCAGAAAGCGTGGAAGTGGAGCCCTTTATGGCTCCATAGTTGTGACCTGCATTGTTGGCAAGGTTATCAGACTGTCTGCACTAAGCACTCGCCTGTGAAGTTGTGTTCTATCAAGTTGTAAGAATGCCATTGGGAGCGTGTCCTTCTTCTGCTTGAGCCCTTCAGTGACTCAATCCACCACACAGGATTATGTCTGAGCTCCAGGAGATACCACACATTGTCCTCCCAGTGGGACCCCACCCTACTGGTAGTTTGACTCCCCTCCCCCCTCCCCCACTGCCTCGCCCTCCCCAAACTGCGGTGGGTTCTCTCATCTTGGTGTTTGCTCCCGCTGTCTGTTTCTACCCCCAGAAATGCCGATTGCCTCCTCTCAGCCTTACCAGGCTGATTCTTGCTCTTCCATTAATAATTAGCTCCGTCTCCCTTCCTCCTGGAGGCATCCCTGCTTCTCAGTCTCCCCACCAAAGCCAACTTGTCGCTGTTGTTTCTCTGCATAATCTCCACCTCGTGCCTCCATCCTACCGATAAATAATAATCATTGATCATCATATTCCCTCACTGAATAACAATCAGTTGATAACACATCTGCCTTTTCCCTGGACCGTTGGTTCTTTGAGGAATGCGTGACACATGGTAGGCATTCAGCTAATTAATGTTGTTTGAGTGAGTGAAAGAAAGCACAGGGGAGGTGCTAAGGACCTTGTTTTATTTCCCTCATCCAGTGTACTTAATGGAACTACAGCGGCCATACATTGGTTTTGTTTTCTTTCTTTTTCTCCTAAAGGATACAGTTCAAACCTGGGTGTAAGCAAAGAAGATTAAGTACTTATGAGGATGGGGACTGGAGGGAACAGATAGCGTAGATGTTCACTTTATAAATAAATACTTGAGACAAACTGTAGCAACATCACGGGGAGACTGGAATTGCGTGACTACAGAGATGAGAGGCTGGATCGCTTGGCTTCTTCCCTACCCTCTTTGATTCTTTGATTAGCAAAAAGCAGGCTCACATGGCAACTGTGTGTGCTACAGAGGGGTTGAGGGAAGCACGGGACGGCCGGTGGGCACGCTGCACCGGCAGCATCCTTGTCTGTATAGCTTTTGAAAATAAGGCAAAATCCTTTCAATTAGAAGCTGCTGTTCTGTTGTGATTCCCAGCTTCTGTTTGCATTTTATTTTAAAGGGTCTGTTCCACATTTGTCTCTGGCTCTGTCTTGAGGAATCTGTTCTTTCTTTTCTTTTTTCATTGTTCTTTTTTTTTTTTTTTTAATGTTTTTATTCCTCTGGTCCCGATGTAATTTACCACAACAGCTTACAGTTTGCCTAGTGCATTGCAGTTTATAGGGCACGGACTCGATCTCATTTGATCTTAACTGCTTTGGAGCATGGAGAACTTCTTTTACACAGGGCCATACAGGAAGTGGCAGATCCAGAACCCAGGTTCCTCAAGCCAGGTCCTCTAACTTTTCAGGTCGGCTTTGTTTTCCATTATATCTGTTGCCTTCCTTCAGCTGTAATGATAATAGCTACCATTTATGGATGGGTTAGGATATGCCCGTGCTTCAGTTAAATTGTACCAGCTAAGCCTCACAGTAGAAGTATCTCCATTTGCCCACCAGGAAACCTGAGATTTCGTCAAATAACTTTCCCAAGATCACCCAGCTTGTAAATAGCAAAGGGGAACCCAGGTTTGGCTGTGTCTAAAGCTGCTTAACCCACAAAGCTTTGTGTTCCTGACCTCTTAACTCAAATTTTCTGTGAGCTTTTCGCACAAAATTTAGGATGCGTCCTAATTACCTGGAGGGCTTTTGGCAACAGGATTCTGGGCCCTTCCTCTGGAGTTTCTACACCAGTGGGCCTTGGTGGGCTGAGCATTCCCATTTCCACAAAGTTCCCAGGGGGTGTGGATGATGTTCCTGTGGGGGAAGGCACTTGGGGAACCCTGCACTTGCCACGCTGACCCCCCCTTCTTCGGGTACACTGAATTGCCGCCAGCTACAATGTGTTTCATATGGGCGGGAAGGACTTCAATTTTGCATTGTTACAGGGCCCATTTTAAATGGGGTGTATCCCATCCATTATTCGGCACAACTTTAAGGCAAAAATTATTACGGCCATAGAGTGGTTCCTGGTTTCTAGGTTAAATTCAGGCCGTGTCACTTTATTGCGTTTTTCTTTGCAGCCATTTATAAAAACTGCTCTAACTTCTGTATCACCACCTACACAATGGGGAACTTAATGCCCATCTGAAGAGGGTAACAAAACCATTTATTGACTTGAAGTGGAAAGGTGTCTGAGATTAGTTGCCTGCCCTATCTACTTACCTTTTTGCTTAGGATATCATGTGTTAATTACCTCTCATTTTGAAGATGTTTATGATTCCGATGTGATTTACACTTCTAAACTTAATAGGGGAGAATTCATCCCTCTGAGAAGCCGGTCCCCCTCACTTGACCTGTCCTCTCTCTGCCTGTCCTTCTCCCCCATCTCTAACCTTTCGTAACTACTAATCTGTTATGTATCCCTAAAATTATGTTACTTCACAAATGCTATATAAATAAATAAGGCAGTATTCACCTTTTTGAGACTGGCTTTTTCACTTAGCATAATTTCCTTGAGGATGTTGTGTGTATCGATAGTTCATTTCGTTTTATTGCTGAGAAGTATTCTAGGCTGTAGATGTACCACAGTTTGTTGAATTATTCACCCATTGAAGGACATTTGGATAGTTTCCCGTTTGGGGCTATTAAGGATAAAACTGCTGTGAACATTCATGGACAAGTTTCTGCGTGAAAATAAATTTTCATTTTCTCTGGGCTAAATGCCCAAGAGTGCAATTGTTGGGTCATATGCTAATCCCACTTTTAGTTTTAAAAGAAACTGCCCAACTTTTTTCCAACGTGACTGCACCATTTTACATTCCCGGCAGGAATATGCGAGGGTTCCAATTTCTCCTCAGCCTCATGAGCACCTGTTCTCACCTGTCCTTTTGATGATAGCCATCCTCGTGGGTGATTTGCATTTCTTTAACGGTTAATGATGTTGAGGATCTTTGTGCTTATTGGCATTTTGTATATTTTCTTTGGAACAATATCTAGTCAATCCGTGGCTTGTTTTAAGATTGGATTATTTGTCTTTTGATTGTTGAATGTCAGAATTCTTTACATATTCTGGATAACAGTCTCTTACCAGATCAATGATTTTCAGATATTTTCTTTTTGCTGTGGGTTGTCTTTTCACTTTCTTGATGGCAACTTGTGGGAGAAGGAGCCCAGCCTTCTTGACTGAACTTGCCTGAGATGGAGCTTCTATGAAGCAGAGCTGGGAGGGGTTGGTAATGGAGCAGACCATGGTTCAAACGCCACAGACACTCAGTGTTCTTGCCAAGATTCTGTAGCTTCTCCCGAACAAATGTTTTTCCATTTGTCATTAGACCTTTAGGACAATTTCCAGAAAATTTAAATGAATGAGGTTTTTGGTTTTGGGGTTTTTTTTTTAATATTTTTTACCAGTTAAACTGTTGTTTTGTTAGGGAGAGTGTCCAGAGTTCCTTAGTGTCTCCCTTTGCAAGGCCAGTCTTCTCGAGTGTTGTACTTTATAATGCAGATTTCCAGGTAATTTTACACCTGGAGTTCTGATCAGCCTCTCCTAATTATCAGATGATTCCTTGATGATTCCTTGATAAGCCTAGTGACTGGAGAAGGGTCTTCTCTGCACAACATCTGCAGGACTAGAACAGGGCCTGGGACATAGTGTTTTTTGAGACAGTGACTAAAAAATTGAATGAGTTCAAGCATCGAGAAGGAGGTAGATGTGGGTGTGTGAGAACACCAAAACGGAGAGATGGGTCCCAGAAAGGCTGAGTGGGAGGGCACCAAACACAAGTGCGGCCCGCCTGGGAAAACTACCCCCCCTTTCAGGGTATCATTACTCCCTCAGTTAGAACACACTTATCCATTCATAGGTTCCCTCTCATTAGAGCCCAGAAGAGAGGCTGGCTGACAGACTGAGCATGGTTAGAAGTCTGAAAATCATTGTTCTAAGTTTTGTGTGCACATGTTCCGTATATGTCTTTATGTGTTAAACATACATTGTATACACATGAGCAGATATTTATACATATATATGCATATATGTATGTGTATATATATATATATATACATATATATATATATATATATATGCACACATACATTTATACAAGGGATTTGGAAACCTTTGGAGCAGTGGGATATTCTGAAAGGACATTCTTCTCTCTTTTTTTTTTTTAAGTTTGTTTCTTCATTTTGAGAGAGAGAGAGTGTGTGACCATGAGCAGGCGGAGGGGCAGAGAGAGAGAGAATTCCAAGCAGACTTCACACTCAGTGCAGAGCCCTACACTGGTTCCATCCCATGAACTGTGAGATCATGACTTGAGCTGAAATCAAGAGTCGGATGCTTATCAACTGACGGAGCCACCCATGCACCCCAGAAGATTCTTCTTCCTCACCTAAAAATAACATAAAGAATAATGGAGTGTTCAGACAATCTCTAGTCATTTTGCTGATGAGGAAAGTAAGGTCCGGAGTGCTCATGTGTTTTATTCCTAATGTCACAGCTACCTAGTGGCAAGGATGTTCATCCCACATCTCCCTTTACCTGCTGTATGAATGAACACAAGCTTCAATCATGTAAGCTTTATCCCCTACATCAGCAAATACTCCTGTGCCACCACTTAAAAACCAACACCCTAGAATAACTGTCAGGTGATTTTTTTGCTGTAAGTTTTCTGCCTTCTCTCTACCTCTACTCCTTCCCCAAAGTAAATTCTGCAACTGGCAACTTTGAAACTTGTTACAATCCAGAACATTAATAGGGTTCTACATTTTTAGCAGCCTAATGATGAGGGTGTAGGACCTTCTGTGCTAATCCCTCAGGGGTTTCTATTCTGGGCACTTACTAAACTTTGCTGTAGTCTGAAGTATATTTGACCTTTTTATATTAAAACAATTTGAGTTTAAACTTTATAAGTATATGTGTGTGTGCACATATTTCCCTCTTCATTGGTTAAGGGAGAGAGCCAGACATTTTTTAACAGTTGAATTTGAAGATACTTATCAATTACTTCCCCGTGTTTGGTGAGCAAAGGAGAAGGCATTACCATCATAATTTAATATTTCTTATTTAGCCAAATTTGAGCCCTCTTAAAAATCTTTTCTACTTTCAAGTCTATTTTGCAGTTTAATTAATGCAGCAAGGGTTTTTATTTTACTCTCAATGGAGATAATCTTAATCCATTCATGGTGACCTTTTCTTGTGCAAATTAGTTGTACAAGCTTGTTTAAGCAAATGGTCCTTTGCATGATGTCTCTTCTTAATGACGGGTTTATAATTGAAAATTGGCTTACTCCCATATGCCTAGTTTGTATGAGAATATAAAAATAGATGTGGACTTTAAAAATATAAATGTATATATCAGTATCCCAAAACGAGGAGGGAAGAATCCGATGCCTTCAGGCTATGATTAAATTAGACTATTAGAGTCAGAAAATGCTGGTGACATATGCTACTGTCAAAGTCACACCTGTCTGCCGAGCATTGCAAGCTCTTGAAAAATGAGAGTGATTTCATCTTAGCTCTGAGAATCTAGGCTTGCACAGGGCACGAGCCATTTCTGCTTCCCCAAGTTTGCTTAAACTCATAATGAACCTGAAACTGCGTGTTTAGGAATGTGTTTGCGGAAGCCACTTTTAAGGGGATATCCCTAAACAAAATGAAATGCTTGTCGCCTTTCCTGCACCTCCCCAGCCTAAAGAGACAGCCGGCGCTCATGTTATATTTTGCCTTTTTTCAAGCGCAAGAACCGTGTTGCACCGTCAAGTGGTATCTGAGTAAAAGAAACGATCCTCTCTTCTGCACCCTGGTTTTCCGCACCCCACGCTATGCTTTTTTTTTTCTCCTGTTATTCTTATTTTCACATTTCTTAGGCCAGCTCCTTCTGTCTCTCTTGTGTTTCCGCTGTAAGTTATGTTATCCATTCTTGTATATGAGTATTTGTCTGGCATCGCTGCATATTCTTGGTTAAACGTAGAAACTCCAGCTTGAAGGAGAAAGTAAATGTTCTGTGCTTGTAATGGAGGTTTCCTGGGTAGGTTTTAACAGCATGGTTTTGTGGGGTGGGGAACAAGGACAGTCTTAGTTTTGCTGAATGACATGGCATTAAACAAGAACTACTCGTTGTGATCTTTTGCTTTTAAGCTCATGGGGACAAGACATTTCATCAAGACACAAAAAATCTGATTTTTGGAAGCAAACCGTGGGCAAGCCAAATTGTTACTGGGAACATCAGACTTGCCTTTCATGTACTGCTTGCAAAACACCCTAACTACTTTGCCCCTCGTGAAAGTTCACATTTGTTGTTCATGTAACACCCCCCACTCCCCAAAGGGGAAGTGAGAACTGCCTGCCCAGCGTGTCTCCTGAGCTGCTCTGGGTAATTCCATGTTACGTATACACCCGCAGATGTTCACTGACCCCTCCCCACACCCCACCTCTCCTCACGGGTCTTCGTCTGCTGATTGTTCCTGATTGTTCCTCCTCTCTTTCTAGGTATGATTATCGGGAAATGCTGCACAATGCCACTTTCTGTCTGGTTCCTCGTGGTCGCAGGCTTGGGTCCTTCAGGTTCCTGGAGGCTCTGCAGGTAAGAGACCCTGAGACCTCCCCAGAATAGGGCTGAGGGCTGAAGTCAGGGTGGGTTTAACCTTAACCCTTCTGCAGGGATCTAAGCAGAATGCATAGTTTGCCTTGAACACCTGGAATCTGTTTCCCCAAGAAAGTCTGTGACATTTTTTATAAGAGAGGGGGCGGAAAGAGGATTCACTCCTTGTCTTTGGACCTGAGAAGATTAAACGGTTTCACTACCAAGGAGGAGGTGTTCAGAGACATGTTTGCCGACAGAGGGTGGATCTGACTGCCCAACAGCAGCCTTGCAGACACTATTCTGCTCCTGGAAGCCGGTCTCAAGAGCACTGGCTTAAGAAAATGACTTATTGGGGGCACCTGGGTGGCTCAGTTGGTTAAGCATCTGGCTTCGGCTCAGGTCATGATCTCGCAGTTTGTGAGATTGAGCCCCACATCGGCTCTCTGCTGTCAGTGCAGAACCTGCTTCAGATCCTCTGTCTCCCTCTCTCTGCCCCTCCCCCCACTCAAAAGTAAGCATTAAAAAGAAAAGGAAAGGAAAGAAAAGAAAAGAAAAAAGAAAAGAAAAGAAAAAAGAAAAGAAAAGAAAAGAAAAGAAAAAAGAAAGAAAATGGCTTATTGGTGGTACTTCCAAAAAATAAATTGTCTTGGGGCACCTGGGTGGCTCAATCAGTTGAGTGTCCAACTTCGGCTCAGGTTATGATCTCATAGTTCATGGGTTCGCTCCCCATGTTAGGCTTTCTGCTTACAGCTCAGAGCCTGGAGCCTGCTTTGGATTCTGTGTCTCCTTCTCTCTTCTCTCTCTGCCCCTCCCCCACTCATACTCGATCTCTGTCTCTTGAAAATAAATGTTTAAAAAAAATTTTTTTAATTAAAAAAAAAAGCAAATTGTCTTTTCTGCCCATCCTCCTCAGTCATCTCTTGGTGCCTCTAAATTCCAAGAGTGATGCACAATGGGTCATGCTATTCACTTGGCCCAGCTATTCTGAGGCTCTGCAGCTCCGGGGCCTGTGTGAGGTTCTGCTCATTAACCTCACTCTGCAGAAACGCCTCACCTGATGAGACACTTGTCCGACATTAACCACCTGAGAGTTGCAACCAGCCCTCCTGGATCTCGAGAAAGCGTGCTCCCAGCTAAGATTCTCCTCCTCCACTCCTTACCTCTTGGCCTCTCTGTTCTTCCCCCTCTATGTTCTGCACCTTGCCAGAATCTATGCTTTTTGCACAGTACTCCGTAACGTATGCCATTCTGTCATGTCCTTCAACAGAAGAGCTTCCTTTTCTTTAAGGTCCTTTCCAGTGCGCTCTGTGTTCTGTGAAGCATACGGTCACTAATGTTCTGGTAGCCTCGTTCGGATGTGGCACGAAGCAAATTGTTCTCTGCTTTGGAACCAGACCCGTGTCCTTAGCCTGGCGTTTCTTGGCTGTCAGATCACTGTGCAGACAGTACATTGTTACGACAGTGGTTTGGATCCCTCCACAGTGACACGGAACAAGGTTCTGGCTCAGATATTTGCACAGCAAGGGAAAGGTGAACACCCTGTAATAGTTAAGTCCACAAAAAGCTTCATGAGGAATGCCAAACCCCATTTTGCTCTTTGTTGCACCTGACAGTGGGATAAACCACTTCACAAGCAGACTTGTGGCAGTTACATTGACAAAACTGTTTATATTCAAGGTTGGTTTTATGCTAGGATATTGTTGGTGCACGATTTTGTTACATCAATAAAACTTCTCAAACAAGGCCAGCCGTCTCCATGGAGGTAAGGTCAGCCAAACCATGTACTAGAATAGAAATGGGGTTTTAGCATTTGAGGGCAAGACTTGCAAACATTAAAATCTTGGCTGGATATGTACAGCCTTCACATGACTTGATAACTCATATAAGCTTACTTTTCCTTTTTGGTTTTTTAGCTTTCTTTATTTTGAGGGGGGGGGGGAGAGAGAGAGAGAGAGAGAGAGAGAGAGAGAGAGAGAGAGCATGAGAGAGAGAGAGAGAGCATGAGCAGGTGAGGGGCAGAGAGAGAGAGACAGAGACAGCATCCCTAGCAGGTTCTGCACCCTCAGCACAGAGCCTGACATGGGGCTCAAACTCACAAACTGTGAGATCATGACCTGAGCCAAAATCAAGAGTCAGAAGTTTAACCAGCTAAGCCACCCAGGCACCCCCGTAAGTTTACTTTTCTTCTGGACTAAGCAGTCCAGGATCCACGCAAGAAATGCCAGTAATTGAATTTGCACTGATGTCACCTCTGATTGGAATGTCCCCCTCCTGCTTCCTTCACACTCATGAATGCCCCCTTCCTCACCCAGGCTGCCTGTGTCCCTGTGATGCTCAGCAATGGATGGGAGTTGCCATTCTCTGAAGTGATTAATTGGAACCAAGCTGCCGTCATAGGCGATGAGAGATTGTTATTACAGGTAAGCAAGGGGCTCCAGCCTTCAGCAGATGAGTGTATGATTGCTGCCGCCGTCCAAACTTTCAAAGAAGATGAATCCAAAAGGTCAGCTCTATAAAAGAAAATTTTATCAGGAGAAAATTGCCTGTGTCGTGGCGAATATGAAGTCATTTAATATGACATTGTTCACTTTCCAACACAAAATCCGCCCAGGTCTAGGGAATATATTTGGAAGAGGAGAAGTGGCAGGTGAAGGGCATGAACTTGAAAGGAAGAAGAGGTGTACACCCATCCTCTTCCCTATCCAGGAGTTTTAGAAATGATGCAAGAGAGCTTTTGTACCATATTCCTTTCCCTTGTTTCTATAATTGCCTTCAGATTAATTTTCAGAAAGAGGGAGGTCTCTAGGGTTGATTCGTATAATTAGTGTTATCATTGCTCAAATGATCTGGTCTGGGAGCCTGAGCAGTGTTAATCTTTAACATGTATATTTAAAAGAGCGGCCTCTGATAAAATAGGTTTTTTAAATGTATTTTGTTGCCATTTGGATCTCTATTTTATTTTATTTTACTTTACTTTATTTTATTTTATTTTATTTTATTTTACTTTACTTTACTTTATTTTATTTTATTTTATTTTATTTTATTTTATTTTATTTTATTTTATTTTACTGTAGCAAGAACACTTAAGATGAGATTTATCCTCTTATTTTTAAATGCACGATACATTATTGCTGACTGTGGGGAAATGTACTACATATTTCTTGAGCTTATTCATCTCGCTTAACTGAAACTTTATGCCCACTGATTAGTAACTCCCCATTTCTTCCTCACCCCCAACCCTGGTAACTAGCATTCTGCTCTTTAGTTCTATGAATTTGGCTGTTTTAGAGACTTCAGGTAAGTAGAATCATACAGCATTTGTCTTTTCTGTGACTGGTTTACGTCCCTTGGCCTAATATCCTCCAGGTTCATCCATGTTCTCCTGTATTGCAGAAATCAGACTTAATATTATTAAAATGGTCATCTTACCTAAATTGATCTACAGATTCAATGCAGTCCCTATCAAAATCCCAATGGCATTTTTTTACAGAAGTAGAAAACTAATTTTAAAATTCATATGGAACCACAAAAGACCTCAAATAACCAAATCAGTCTTGAGAAAGGACAAAGCTGGAGGCATCATAATTCCTGATTTCAGAATACATTACAAAGCTACAGTGATCAAAATGATATTGTACTGGCATATAGAGAGAGATACAGACCAAATGCACAAAATAGAATGCCTAGAAATAAATCCACTCATATATGGTCAACCAGTCTTCTACAAGGATACCTAATAAAAGTTTGAACTTCTCAGGAGCTGCCTGGGGAGAGGAATATGATACAGAGAAATCCAAGGGCAGTAATTGTCAGTCACTGAGGATTTCTAAAGCCCTTTCATGTAATAATATTGTAGGTTCCACATAATTTGTCATATGCCTTTCTCTAAAATTATAGAATATTTTAATGTTTTCCTTTGATGGCAGTATATACTCTATCTTGAACTACCACAATACGGTAGAATGGTTTTTTTAATGTCCTAGCTTTAAAAAAAAAATTATTGGGAAAATTGAGTTTCTGGGGCACCTGAGTGGCTCAGTCAGTTAAGCATCTGACTCTTGATTTCTGCTCAGGTCATGATCTCATGGTTTGTGGGTTTGAGCCCCACATCAGGGATGTGCTTGGGATTCTGTCTCCCTCTCTCTCTGCCCCTCCCCCTCTTGCTCTCTATTTCTCTCTCAAAATAAAGAAACATTAAAAAACAAAAAAAAAGAAAATTGAGTTTCTAACTCTCTTGTTGCTTCTGCTTGTGCTGCTGGCCAGTCTGCTAGCTGGCTGGTGAAGTAACACAGTAGTCTTCCTAAAGTAATGGGTGACGTACCTGTAATCAAGAGCGCTAGGGATTAGGCAAGCCAAGCTGAACACAGCTCCCAAAACATGGCTCTCTCTGGTACTCAGGTAGATCACTCTATGGCCCCTAGGACCTCCAACACAAAAGAAGAATATGTCACCTAGCAAAATCCTCCCCAGGCAGAATGGCATATGCTGAAAACATTGACTCATGAAAGGCCAGACAAAACTGATCTGTGTGGGTCCTTTCCACGTTGCCTCTTTCTTCCTTTTTATGATTTTTTTTTTAAATAATACATGATCATTACAGGAAGTTTGGGAACTAAAAGGAATAAAAAACATCAGCCCTAATATCTCCCATTGTTTACCAATGCTCCTGTGAATTTGATGTGAATAACTTGGGAGTTTGTCTTGGACAGGAGGGCATTCCGGGATACTTGAGTGCAGTTGTCCAGCTTCTAATGTTTCACCAAAGGTGATATGTGTTTCACCTTCCGCAGCAGTTTTTGGCTTAACTCTGAAGATTTTGTTTTCGATCCTGCACCCACCCAAACTTGCTCTCGTTCTCCCATCTCGTACGCAGTCTGTCTTTGCACAGCTGCCTCCATATTGAACAGCACTGCACTGTTGTTGACAATGGTTGTAAAGGGCTGGCACCGAGCCCAAATGTCTGCTCTGGGAAATGTTGTTATGTTACAATTTTTCGTTTCTTGTTTTAGAACAGCTCGGATGTTTTTATTTGAATATATTCTTGTCATTATGTCACCAGGAGAGCTGAATGTTGCTTTCCTATATCTATTTTGGTAGATTCCATTAGTTTTGTTGCCATACGTGACCTTTTATTAAGACTTCATTGAGTTCTGCGACACTGAACAATCCGGCCAAATTGGAATTAATTTATCACTCTCGCATATACCTGTCTCTCAGGACAAGCAGATTAATAACCAGTAGCCAAATGCCATTAAAACTTGGAACTCTTGTCTTTTCAGTCACTTGGAATTCTCTTCCAGAGCACTTTGCAAAGGGCTGTCACTTATATTATACGTACAAACAGGTAGCATGTATTTTATTTGATGTCCCAACATCAAGTTGTGGCTTCTATAAAAGAGGGCAATGTACTGGTAGGTTAATGTATATATTCCCTCTCTTCTTTCATAACTTCAGCCCAGTTAGTTTTCTGGAGACTACACAGTGGCAGTAGCTTTTGGCATTTTCTAATGGACTGGTTTCCTGTGATCATGACAAAACAGTGAAGTCTACCTATAGGACTCTTAGAAAATACCATTGGCATTTAGAAGAGAACCTGATCATGAAATTGGTCATGGTAGCTTTTTCCTAGTCTTTTTTGGCAATCTTGGTAATTTTCTCAGTAAATAAAAATAGTCTTTGACGTAGCAAGGATCCATAATATGGATGGTTTTTCTGCCTTCTCCAAGGGTATTTTACTTCCATTTGACCTTGAGCTCTGATTCTGGGTTAATGTTTGCCTGCCATTGCTTTTCCTTTACCTGTTGCCTCCATGCTTCTTCAGTGGTGGGCATCCAGATACACACTTTGGGGCACAGATTTGGTATCTGCTTTAGGATATTGCCAAAGCAAGTGAGCTTGTCCTTGTGTTCTTATTGTGAGGCGGTTTCATTGCTCCTTCGAAGAATAGTCTTAAGTCAAAAAATGTGCTACCACCTCCTTCTCCCCTAGTGGAAATTCAGATACAGTCTTGGTCACAATGCCGTGAGTAACTTTCTTATTAAAGCAGCTAACAGAGCATCCCTACTTCAGCCAAGGCCCCCACATCTGTCTGATTAGTTACACATTAGCAAAGCAAGCATGCAGAAAGAGGTGAGCACAAGAGAGCAGTTGCTAATCACAAGGACTCTCCTCTAAGGGTATAGACTCCATAAATGAAATAGACCTTGAACTATAGGTGAAGATAGGGAGCAAGCCCAGCAAACTCACCAGAAACCCAGGAAGTACATGTCAGACAGAGCTCCAGATCCAAGCAAGTTCACATGCAGACATTAGGCAGCAATTGATCCAACTTTGACCCTTATGTAAATAATAATAATAATAGTGGTAGTAATAATTTGCTATGTTAATTAAGCTTCCCATGTTCTAGGCACTGTGCGAAGCACTTAGATAATTTCCATTACAACCTTGTTATGTTCGTACAGTATCCCCATGTTATAAATGAGGAAATAGAATCTTTGAGAGATCAAGTAACTTGTCCAAGAAAACACAGCTGGTAAATGTTAGAGCCAAGAATCCCACTTTGGTCTAACTTCTGGTGTCCCTGTGCTTAATCATTAAGCTATATTGCTGGTAAAAAATAATGATATCCCTATGGTGGCTTCAGATAGCCATGTTCAGTTTAACTCTTATTTCTTGAATAAAAATCACTCTTCTAGCCTTAAAATGTGTAGCATGATGGACAGGACATAGATCTCTCCTTTAAAATCATGTAGCCTGGTAGAGAACAGTGATGGCTGAACATGGATGATGTTTGGCAGATCATTGGGGTAAGTGCTAGAGGCAGGAAGAGAGGTCGGGGAGCAGAAGAGCTCTCAGGGTGAGATAGCAGGTGTGTGCATATAGAAATGACTGTCCAGCTGCAGATTAAATGGAGAGACTCAAAGACATTCCCTTAAAAGCCCTTTTGTAGATCATTTGTCGTCCCTGGCATGGCATGTCTTGGAAGTGTTTGGAGGATGATATCTTCCAGCCTTTCCCCAAAGCTGATAGCTTCTTTCTCTATAGAATGTGGTTGTGTGCAGGACTGAGGATTTGTGGAACCCTGAACAACTGATAAGCTGCTACCAAATCTTAGAGGTAACTTTAACTTCCATGCATTAAAGGTGGTTAAAGCTGATCCCCAGTAAGTATTGTTTGTCTGTACCTGACACCTTCTTAAGGGCATTTCAGTTTAAGGATTGGTGATTTTTGGGAGATCTGTACACTAGAACCTGAATGCTATGAAGTATAAAAGCCTAACCCAGGTGGGTTATTTTGATCAAATGGTATCTCATTGTTTTACAGTTCTAGTTATTATGTGTTCACCTTGTGTTACAGATTCCTTCTACAATCAGGTCTATTCATCAGGATAAAATCCTAGCACTTAGACAGCAGACACAATTCTTGTGGGAGGCTTATTTTTCTTCAGTTGAGAAGATTGTATTAACTACACTAGAGGTAAGTGAGACCACTTAGCTCTTTGTCTTGAATAATGGTCCTTTATACACTTCTGTTGGCTTTCTTGTCTGTTATTGGTGAGGTGTAATTGAGTCAAATGCGACAAAACTGAATTTTATGTACTTGGATATGTCAGTTAACCCTCTTTTACCTGCCCTGCCAAGCCCAAGCAAATCCCTCCATTCCTAACAAAGCTCCATAGGAGAAAACTGACATGAGGAGAAATTCTACTCCTTGACACAGAGATTGGCTCAGTCTTACATCATTTCAGCAGTATGTGGTTAATGACTACCCTCCTGTCCTTCACACTCAGTGACATCCTTTGAAGACATATTTCTGGACCTCATTTAGAAAACCAATAATGACCAAGTAGGGGAATATGTTCTAGCATTCTAAAAATATAAGCAGTTTATTGGACACCAATGGCATTGGGGTACAACAAAAGTAATTTTCAACCCCACCTGCGCAACCCAACCAGCATCAGTGTTGTCGAGAAGAAACCAGCATCAGGATGTGTCGAGAAGAAAATCAGGATTGAACCTCTCTGGTGCAGAAAGTGTTAAACTTTATGAATGCAGAAAATCTTCTAGGCATATGGGTGCCCCTTGTAAGTTGCTTTTTATTAAGGCAGGAGGGAAAAAGGAGAGGGAAGCATGGAGATGATTAAAACCTTTGGAAGTAGAACAGATAGTGATGGCCCGAGGCTACACCACACTAGCATAAAAAGCTAAGAAAAGATTTAGGAAACTGCACACTCATGAATTACAGGCTTGCAGGAAGGAGAGCAGAGGTCCTCTCGTGAGGCACAGCATTGAGGTGATTCTGAGGTGTTCGCATAATGCAACGGGGGCATTTGTGGCCTCACTTTGGAGTATTTACTTTGGAAAAGTGTTTACTGCTCCAGAAGCTAATGGGATTTGTAGCATACACTGAGAAGTCTCAGTAGTACCAAGGAAAATTGAAAATCACCCTGTCTTGTCCACAACACTGTTCTCCTGCCATCCTGGGCATCACAGCCTGTGCTGGTCATGCCATGAGCACAGTGGGGTGTTTACTTGCCCCGAGCCTAGCCTGGGCCCCTGCTCTGGTCAGAGTCTTCTCATGAATGGTGCACATTTTTTTTTCATCCTGGACCTAGATGAAAAGGGCTATTTAGGACCCAGGCCCAGTCCATGAAGGGGACAAGGTCAGAATGGCTTCCAAGGGCTTCCTTATTGCAAGCAAAGCTCTTACTCCTTAACATTGATTGCATTTTCTCTTCTGTTCATAGCAGCAGATTTGAATATATAATAGATCTTACTTTTCTATCCTATCTTCCATCCAAGACCCTTCCTGGGCCCTTCTTAAGGAAAGTTGAATGTCAATTCTTTTTCTTTGTGGAATGAGTGCTTTTTATTTAAACAAGTACATGTATAATGGAAAATACTTAAAGCATACAAATAAAATCATTTCCCGGTACAAAATCACTATTTATGTATAGGTATGCACAAACACATATATATTGGCTTTTTCTATGTGAATTTATACATATGTTGCATTTTTTAATTTAAAGAATAGTCTTTCAGGGGTGTCTGGCTATCTGGGTTGGTAGAGCTTGCAACTCTTTTTTTTTTCAAAGGTAAATTTATTTATTTTTGAGAGAGAGAGAGAGAGAACAACCAGAGGAGGGGCAGAGAGAGACAGGAAGAGAGAGAGTCCCAAGCAGGCTGGCTCTACACCGTCAGTGCAGAACCTGACATGGGGCTTGAACTCACGAATCATGAGATCATGACCTGAGCTGAAATGAAGAGTTGGACACTTAACTGACTAAGCTACCCAGGCTCCTGAGCATGTGACTCTTAATCTCAGGGTTGTTCAATGTGAGTTCAAGCCTCACATTGAGCATGGAGCCTACATGGAGCCCATATGTACCTTGGATTGCAGGTAACTTGTTCTGTGAGTGTTCCGCAAGACGTGCAAACATTTCTACTAAACTTTAACGTGACGAACGGGTGATGTCTTGCAATATTAGTACGTGATGCCAAATGTCACATCATCACAGCTGAGCCAATGGTTCTTGAAATTCACTTTGATATACAAGTGTTTTGGATTACAAGCATATTTCCAGAATGAATTATGCTCGCAAACCAAGATTTCACAGTGTATATATATATATCATATATATATATAATATATAATCATATATATATAACTTATATATATAATTTATTTAGATTATAATTTATTTAGATTATACATATAATCTAAACTTGTTTATAATCTGTTTTTTCTGCTTTTAATAATATGCTGTTAACATTTTGTCATGTTAGATGTTTCTATACTGATTTTAGTGACCATGTAATATTCCATTCATAATATCACTTAATTTCTTTAATTATCCTCAATTTGAAGACATTACAGTGGTTTCTGCTTTTTAAATATTTATATGCATTGTTGAGGCAAATAGTCTCAGCACCAAATTGTTGTGCAGGTTCAAAATGACTTCCTGAGGATTAATTCCTTGAATTGAAAGTCCTGGTTCAAAGAATGTGACAAATGCTAAGATTTCTAATAAGTTGTCAATTTTCCTGCAATAGAATGGAACTAATTTATATTCCCTCCAGCTTATATGAGAGGACCTGTTTTTATTATTTTGGGTAATTTTCACTTTCACCAATATTGGACATTATATCTTTCAAAATGATAAATCATTATTATTTAATTTATATTTCTTAGGCTATTAGTAAGAATGAATATTTTTCATATTTCTTAGGCAACTCACAAAGAAATAGAAATGGCCACAACTTTGTCCCACTTTTTCTCACTAATTTTTAAGAGCTTATTCTACTAAAAATATTAACCCTCTGACTCTCTTGTTGCAAATATTTCCCCCAACTTGTAGTATCCCTTTCTATTATGAGGCAATCTTTTCATCTGTGGCATTTTCATTTGCTACTACTGTTTAGAAAAGATCTTTTGACCGATAATTTAATTTATACACACACTCCCTTATATTTTTCTAGTACTATAATGGTTAACTTTTTACATTTAGCTGTTTAATCCTATTTACTTTTATATATATGATCATATATAGGATCCATGTTGAAAAATCTTTTTTCTTTTTTGACAGATTATTGTGTAGTTTGTCCCAACATATTGTTTTCTTTCCTCAATATTGTCACATGCCACATTTATGCATCTTTGAGTCTGTTTCTGGCCTTTTGTGGGTTTTTTTTTTAATGTTTATTTATTTTGGGAGAGAGAGAGAACAGGAGAGGCAGAAGGAGAGAGAATCTCAAGCAGACTCCACATAATCAACACAGAGCCCAACATGGGGCTTAATCCCATGAACCATGAGATGATCATGTGAGCCGAAACCAAGAGTCGGATGCTTAACTAACTGAGCCACCCAGGCGCCCTGTTTCTGGCCTGTTGATTTTGCTCTATTAGTTGTCCACTCTAAAATACCGAGGCCACTTGTTTTCATTTTTCTTGCTCTGTATGTCATCCTTTGGCGGATCTCTGTTTGTTTACCTAACCTACTATTATTGACTATTAATGTTGTTTCTAGTTATTTATTTTGTATAGATCTAGATCTAGATATCTTTACCCAAGCAATGAGTTTCTGCATGTATCTTAGGCTACAACTCTATTTCTTTAGGCTAGAGTCCTTAACGTGGGATTGTTGCTGAGCCAGAGTCTAGGTTCATGATAAGCATTGCCAAATTACCCTTCCGGAAGGATGCATCAGTCTGGACTCTCATAAGCCATCTGGGGGGACACCTTCTCTAGCTATGCTCTTGTGAGCCTTAAGGATCATAATTAAAACACACACATACACAACTTTGCAGATTTGCCAGATGAAAGATGGTATCTCATTAATTACACTTCTTTTGAGTATTCTGCATAGAGCCAGTCTCTTGCCTATTCAGTTAGCAGTGTGCAGTTATCCCGAGAGAACAGTTGGATGTGTTATATTCATCAGAGTAGAATCTTAAGTCAAGCTGTTGTCATCTCTGCTGGAAAGGCCTTCTTCCCCTTGGATTTAAGCCATGCAGTTCTTTAGCGACACAGTTGTTTTGAAAACACTATGAACCATATACTTCATTCAAATTTATAGCAACTGTCAAATCTCCGTATATAGTTCCAAGATTGGATTGTAACAGTTTGACCTCTCAACCAAATTGCGTGAAAGATACCATCCAATTTCTCTTTTTAATTCAGAATCAGATTACCCCAGAATTCAATGTAACTAGAAAAGCAGAGAAAATAGCAAGAAATGCCATCCTCATACACAAATAAAGCCAACATGTTTATGAGAACAACCTAAGTATCACATATCAAAAATGTCTCCTCGGCTTAGAACTTAGATGATATAAGTCAGTCTGTACTAGAGCTACTAAGTTATGAGGATAATTCAAAATTGCCCTTAGACAACATAGATTTGAGGATCCTTTCTTTTCAGGATGTTCTACACTCAGACTCTAAAACTTTGGGTCTTCCTTGCTTGCTATACATGAGGCCATGGAAGGGGATTACTCAGTCTTTGAAGATTATGAGCCTTAGTGTTGTAGGTAATGCTTAGACACAATTGAAAACAGGATGTCTTCTCTCCAATGCCAGGGTCAAGTTGTTAGTGCATTCCGCTGCACTGCACTCTGTCATGCTTGGGAGTTTGCTAGCATTTCCAGTCTGATAGAAACTTCCTCATTCTGCATCTTGGAATTAAGGAGCTATTTAATAGAGCTGGGCTTTTTGGAGCTCAGTTTTTGTGTGTGTATGCAAGTTGAGAAGTGATGATGGGACAATGATCAAATATTGCAAAGACAGTGCTCCTTCATGGATTCCATTATTTGTCAGAATATTGCACAGCAGTGACCTGGCACTAATGATTAAACCATACGAGCTCAGGCAGAATCAAGGTGAGTGAAAGAAAAGTGCACTAGATCGTAATAATATATGAATAGAGCTAATGGTAGTTTGGAAAGCACATTTTTAATGGAGTTTTATGAATTTTTTGTCTTCAGTTACCTAACAATGCACATGCAAACCGTGGTATTGCTGATGCTGTTGTACAGTGAAATATTAAAATCAATGAAATAATGGAAATAGAATGCTTTGGCTCAGAGTAAGGTGGCATATGGTGGCACTGTGTGTGAGAGGCAATATTGCATTGGTCAAAAGACCAAGTCAGGGCCACACAGAATGACTGTAACCTGTAACCAGTAGTCCATTATTTAGAAGACAGATGGCACATAAAAAAAGAAAAATAAGGAGCCTGCCATTCTTCCCTTTGAATTCCTATTAATGAGAAATATTATCCTTATCGAGGGTACCATTTGGGTCTATAATGAAGAACTTTTGTATTATGAGTGTATATGTATCTATGTGTATGTTTGTGTTGATTTTCTTTATAGCCAAAGAAATGCCCAACTTCTAAATGTCGTGTCTTCTTCCACAATGATAAAGATTGAGCTCTAGACCCCTGAAAGGACCCCAGGAGCTGTCCAGTGTAGCAATAGGGAGAATTGGCCATTAGGAGAGGGACAGAATGACTTTTCTGTTTGGTGAGATGAGATCCATACTTGTTCAGACTTTTGAGAAGGCAAGTTGATACAAACCTTTTAGAAAACATTTGTCAGTACATATGAACTGTTTTAACAGTGTTTATACCCTTTGACAAACTTCTAAAGAATCAATTTTAGGGGCGCCTGAGTGGCTCAGTTGGTTGAGTCCAACTCTTTATTTTGGCTTAGGTCATGATCTCACGGCCTGTGGGTTTGAGCCCCACATTGGGCTCTGCTCAGAGCCTGCTTGGGATTCTCTGTCCCCTCCTCTCTCTGCTTCTCTCTCTCTCTTAAAAATAAATAAACATTTTAAAAGTGAATCAATTCTAGATGTGGAAATTTTTAACTCGTAAATATATTCATTGCTCTGCATGGAAAAAATTACACTATTGTTAGTCCTTTAGGATACATAGCCCATGAATACTATTAACCATATGGAAAGACACCTATAATATCTAATATCTGTGATATTAAAACTATGTACAAATGGAAAAATCTATGCCTAGAAAATGGATTCAGGAATGAGACTTTTTTTAAGGCAAAAATTCAAGTCTTAAGTATAAAAACTTGGGCAGCTCTTCCTAACAAATTCTGAGAGGTTGCTAGAATTTACATGATATTTTATTTTACTACAAATGAGAAAAGTGAGACATAAAGATGGCAAGTTGCTTGACCCAGGTTAAATTAAACATTTCCTGTTGCTCTTATAACTTTACCAATATCTTCCTATCAAGATTCATTTGAAGAGAGTATAACATGCCTACTGGTATCTCAGAAGATTGCTATAACTTGTTGTATCCTTGAATTTGAAATGATAACAATATTGTGATACTGAACCAGAAGGAGTATGACAATGAGAAGCATACTGCCCCAAGACTCGAAGTGAATGGTGAACCACTTTGTGGCATCCTGAGCTCCATGTCATTCGTATATATGTCGGATTTATGATGCTGTCTACTTTCAATTTATTCTGTGTCTTGATGTCCAAATTCATTTAAGTGACCACATAAATTTGGAAAGCAAAAAAAGAGGATCTAAATGAAAAACTAAAAGGGAAAATAGACAGTAGATTTGGAAGGTATAAATAATATTATAAAACTTGAATAAATGGTATAGAAAGTGAAATCGTTAGCCACATAAAAACCCTTAACAACCATAAGAAGTTTCTCATAATTAATGCCTACACAACAGCATTTTTAACACACCCCTGTTGTACCACAGAGTGTAAACATTCATATTTTAGCTAGCTTCTTAAACTCTCCACCAAATTAGAAACCATTACCTAGCCATATAAAATTAGCAGTTTTGATCTGGGAGTAAGAGAAAATACAGAAATCACTAAACTAAGATATTTGAGTTCTTTCAAATTACCTCCTTGCTTCCTTTCTTCTCTCTCATTAAGAAATATAAACATGATAAGGTTTGCAAAAATAAATGTAGCTTGCTTTATTACTTATCTATCACTATGTGGGATGAGACAAATGTGTTAATAACCTTAACAAATAATAAAGCTCCAGTTAAAATGGTCTTTACTTAAAATCACGTTGCATTAAATGGGAACCTGGAAAATAATGATTTAGGTCTTAAATCTCTTGAGAGGCATGGTAGGCTTTTTCTTTTTTTTTTTAAGTGCAAAAAAAAATTGCTACAAACATGAGATCCTGTATCAAGTTAATTATTTGCCAAATCATATCTTAATGAGTGGATGGTATAATTACAAGAGTTTGAAAGTCACAGAGAGAAATCTGTAAAGTGGACTAATCATATTCATCTGACAAATGATTCAGGATGGGAGAATGTTTGACTCTAAATGTAGAATTTAATGATCTGCGAGGTCCCAAAGTCCAAAGAAACTAATGAACTAGCATGGCTATTAGTCTTTATATGCCATGATTCTTGTCCTATTATGTGGGATGTTTGGAGCAATTGTTAACTCACTGCTTTTTGAGGTGAAATGTAAAAAACGTCAGCTAACCAGTATGCCAAAGTCCTACAGTTGACTTTGGAAGGAAAATGAAATATGACAGGTAAATCTGCCTCCTAAATTTAAGGAACAGATCAGAACTTCAACAGCTTCTAGAATGTGCCATGCCTTCTGTACCCTCCCCACCCTGTCTCCACATGGATATGTGTGTGGACCGAGAATAGATCTAGATCCTGGCAAGGATCTAGAACCACAGCTGGAGGCTCGACCATCAAGGCAACTGTTCCATGCACTCTGCTTTCCAATGAGAATGGACTTACTATTATAGAAAGCCAAGGTAGAATTTATGGTTAAACTGAAGTTTAATTAGGAAATTTGATTAGCCATAATTCATCTCTTTCTCTCTCACACTCTCTTCCATTGCTCTGTCACTCTGTTTGTGTCCCAGACGCTTTTATCTGTGAAGAATTTGGGGGTAGTCGCTACTTTGAGGGTCATCATTCCCCAAATTTGGACTGAACACGCTCCTTATCAAATACCATCAGGGTTTCATCCTCACCACACACTGTTTTTATTTTCTAGATTATTCAGGACAGAATATTCAAGCACATATCACGTAACAGTTTAATATGGAACAAACATCCTGGAGGACTGTTCGTACTACCACAGTATTCATCTTATCTGGGAGACTTTCCTTACTACTATGCTAATTTAGGTAAGTGAGTTCCTTTCAGGGTGCTACCTTGTGTTTACCCCTCCAGCTGTTGTCCAGGTTAAAGTCCCTTGATTTTTCTGTTCTAGAGCAGGGTCTTCCTACCAGCCTGCATGGGACATTGCTTCCTAGGGCCCTGTCATACATGGCGTATCGAGATCAAGAATTATAAATCTAGCAGAACATTGCAAGATGAAAAAACTCCTTTCTTGTCGGAGCAGCACTTCACATTTAGTGGAGTCATTCCCTTTTGAGACATGGGCTCCCCAAATGATGGATCATTTTGAACATGACAAAGGGTTTGCTGTAATTTTACGTCTCCTCTTATATGAAATGGAACCAGAAGAGCTCTCCCTAACTCTTTCTTGTTTCTTCATTTGCAATCTCAACGTATCTCTCTCCTACCAAAGAAAAGTGGAATTAACAAAGGGAATGGAGAAAGATTTAATAATGTATGACAAGAGAAAAACCTATTCACCCATTTAACATTTATTGTGCTCCTCTTATATGTTCCATTAATGCAATGCTAGGTGGTAGAAATAAAAAATCAGATGAGACACAATCTCTGCTCTCTGGCAGCTTCTAATCTAATCCCAATGAGGAAAAGGGAATGGGCAGGGTCCTAGACAGAGCTCGGCTATTACTGCCATAGACATTTACGTTTTTGCAGCCCCACTTATGCTAGTGTTAACAACATCTTAGACATTTCCCCTCATTCACAGTTCCAAATTGGAGAAACTCTGGGACAGTAAAGCATCTTTCAAGATATTGTGGGGAAAAGACTCTAGATTTTCCGCCCTGTGCAGATGTTCCCCATAACGATCTCACCCGTGAGTTGTGGGTGTTTAATTTGAAACTGATAAAAAAGAAACTGAACGAAAGTCCTGGCCCGAAGTATCAACTAGTGACAAAGAACCCTTTAATCCAAACCAAACATGTTATGGGGACTGGTAGTAAAACCAGGGTATGGTCCACACTGGGTAATACATTTAGAATTTGGTAATTTTTAGAATAAGGCCATATTTGATAAAAATCCCTACGTACTTCTTGTAGAGCTAGTGAGATCTTCATGGGAGCAAGCACATTAGAAGTGTGTACATGATGCTGCTCAAACTAGTACAGGAAAACGTTAAAGCAGTGACTTGTCCTCACCGTGAAAAAGGAACCCCTCCATCATATTTATTCTTCCTTGGCAAAATTTTGATTGTGTATCTAGATAGTGGGGAAGTTAGCTTCTTTCTAACATGCTATTAAAGTACCAATTGGAAGATACAATTTGCTCTACAAAACACCCATTGAATTCTTTAATATATATAGTCTGACTCTTCCCTTTACTCTACCAACACCAAAGCTGAACTTGAATGTCACTGCACACTCTTGTTTGCATTTAAGCTACCAAAATGCAAAATTTGTGGGTCTAAACTAGTGAAGTCTTAAAAAGCTTTTAAACCTGTCTCCATTTTCTTAGTGAGTTCTTACGTAAAAACTCACTTGAGGGAGAAGCCATCTCACTTCTTTCGCTTTGGTGGCAGTGCCTGTTTTGCATATTTATGACACCTTTCTACCTAAGGCTTCAGAGCACAACAGTTGGCAGAGGTCTGGGTGACACACTTATTCTCTCAGCTTCTGTCAGCACCGCACAGAAAGAGCTTCTTGGGAGCATAGAAGCTTCCACTCCCAAATGATGGTGATGATGACAGTGATGATGACGGTGATGGAGATGATAGCCATGAACAAATATTGAGCACTTACTATTTGCTGTTTCCGCTGCTACCTGCTTATAAAGCATTCACTCCTTTAATTCAGTTCTGATAATAACCCCACAGGTTTGATGCTCTGGCCCTGAGCCCCATTTCATAGCAGGGGAAACACCGAGGGGAAGATCCCACCGCCACTGGGGGGTAGCACAGAGATTCAGACCTAGACAGTGAGGCTCTGGATGCTGTTCTTTTAACCTTTACCATTTGCTGGTTATAATTTGAAATAGTAATAATCAGGCAAAAAAAAAAACCACACACAAAAAAACAATAAAAAACCCTTAACTACTTTATTAAGAATAAGAGCTATTCAAATACCCAAGGAGAGAGAGTACATTTTCTTAAATCCATATTACGATATAAGTGACTAGCATAGACTCTTTCTGGAGTAGAGGGAGGTGAGTGGTGGGGTGTGTGTTAAGACTTTGGGTACCTAAAGAGCAGACGGGTGATCAAAGATGCATCCCCAGGGGAGGAAAATGTTATCAAAGGAAGAACCTGCAGATACACACTGAGCTGTAAATTACTGAGGTCCTGGAGCCTCAGGCAGCAGTTAACTAGCAGCTTTTCACCTTGTTTTTGTTCTGTCAGGACATAAGAGGTGCAGGACAAATATGCTAGGAGGGAACATTAGCTTAGGGTGAGGCAATGGAGCGAGGAGGAATGATTTTCTGAGTGTTGTTTTTCAGTGTTTCATTGGCTCCTCTCCCCTTTCTATTTCAGGTTTAAAGCCCCCCTCCAAATTCACTGCAGTCATCCATGCAGTGACCCCCCTGGTCTCTCAGTCCCAGCCAGTGTTGAAGCTTCTCGTGGCTGCGGCCAAATCCCAGTACTGTGCCCAGGTGAGTGGGGGTGCCAGCAGCACCTGCCTCCTCCAGCTCAGCGGACCCGAGACCCCCCCCCCCAGACCCCGCTTTTACCTGCCCTCCGCTTTGCTCCCTGGGACTCGTCTAACGTCATGCCCTGCTACTCCCCTTTCATTTGTCATGCCTTGTTACTCCCTTTTCATCAACTTAGAGGTTCTTGGAAGTGAAATCTAGCACAGGTAAGGGATGGGTTACAAAGAGATTTTCCGCTGGGGTTACGTTTAAATATATACACCAACACATTCTTTAAAGAATGCGTAAGCACACTATTTTGTTTTTAAATGTCACCGTGGTAAAGTAACATCAGAAATGCCATGGGAGGACCCAGAAAACTAAGTTTCAATGGAAGGAACAGACTTGCTGGTTTCAGGATGCATCTTTCATAGCAACCATGACTTAATTATAAAATTGGGAGCAGAAGATTACATCTTTGACAATAAAATTTTCCAAATCAGTGTCACTCCAATACTCTTAACAGTGGTTTTCTGATTTATAAATGAGGTTGTATAAGAAGGCTTACAAACAAGGAAAGAATTAAATCATGTTGAAGTATGCCTTTTGGAACACATTTATTGGAAATAATAAAGTCAATAAAATCAGCAACCAATGCTGATTTGGAGAATCCAAATCGTGAGCTTACCAGGCTGGTTCCTTCTTGAATTCTGTTCTCTCTCCCACATTGTGTGGAGTAGCACTGGCTCATAGCCAGAATTCAGATGCTCACTATATGTTTTTATTTAATTTGGTCAGTGTTGTTATCTTGCTCATAGTAAGACATCAGAACTTAGGAAACCACTATATTAAGATTCAGCAACCCTGAACTTTACTTCTTTTCTCCCCAGCTTTCCCCTACCTCCTTGTTGTGTTCGGTTACTCTTTCTGCCCTGTCTCTCTAGTTGTTGAGGTCACCAGGTTCTGAAGGTTGTGTGGGAGGGGACCCTCTTTAAAATTCAAGGTTGATGTCTGCCTCCTGCTAAGGCTTCCGTCTCTTCTCCCTCTGTCTCGAGAAGCAGCTGGGTTGGAGGCCTATATAAAGCCAGCCTTCCCGAGCCATCTAACAATCCCCTTTCCCTTTCAGATCATAGTTCTATGGAATTGTGACAAGCCTCTACCAGCCAAACACCGCTGGCCTGCCACGGCTGTGCCTGTCATCGTCATTGAAGGAGAAAGCAAGGTAGGATGGGAAGGTGGCCCTGAGTGTGGAACCACCATGGAGCCTTGGTTTCTCTGTGGGGTGCTTTGGGCATTGGCTCTAGATTACTTCTTCCTGCCCAGGGGAGCTTCTGGCCCTGGACTCTTTTCTCTAAAATTGCCCCTGGGGCCCCTGGGTGGCTCCGATTCGTGAGTTGGAACCCCACATTGGGGACTCTCTGCTGTCAGTGCAGAGCCCACTTCAGATCCTCTGTCTCCCTCTCTATGTAGCCCCTCCCCTGCTTGAGTGCGCTCTCTCTCTCTCAAAAATATAAATAAATAAATGAATACATACATACATACATACATACATACATACATAAATGAAATTGTCCCTGTCGCTGAATATCCTCAGCTTTGATTGGGTCCTAATAAATAACTCTTTAGGAGCTTTGTGACCCTGAATATATTTTCCTTCTCTGAGCCTCAGTTTCCTCATCTATAAAACAGAAGTAATAACACATACTCGTAGGGTAGCTATTAGGATTAAATGCATTCAGGACCTGGCAATGGTGATCTTTCTATAAAAGATGAGTATCCAGATGAGGCTGCCAATGCTGGTGATGCATGAGGTTTGCTTGGCTGGTTAGCCTGGATTACTTGTGCCTTTCAGAATAGTTGCTGGTCCTCACATTTGTCCTCCAAAAGACATTTGCATTTTAATTTCCTTTGCGTGTCTCCACCAGAGACCCACAGGTGCCACCTAGCTGGCCTCTTGCTTCCATTCTCCAATTCATTTTGCCTAGAGCGGGATGAACTTCTTAATCATCTCGCAGCCTCAAGGGATTCTGTTTGCTAGTGCTTTACATTAACATTTGAGGCCATGTGTAATCTGTTCTTGGCCAGCCTTACCAGTCTTCTCTCTCATTGCTTTCCCCCACAGACCTTGTCCTCTCACCAAATTTGATCATCCACGTTTACCTAAATTGCCTTCCTGCCTCTAATTCTTGTCTTTCCCTTTTGCTCTAAGTCTTTGGTTGATTTTATATTTTTACCCTGCAAGTAGTCCCAGTTTCTTTATTTATGAGACAGTGGGTTTTATCAGATGTAGCTTATAAGATACTTCATATTCTCCCTGCCATATCTGTGGCCTCTTGCCATTTGTTGAGTCCTAGCCTCCACCTTGGCCACTGATTCCAGTGGGCCATGTGATTCCTTTGCTCTCACTCCCACTACTCTGGGATTGCACCACCTAGTAAAGCATTTGCACTCAATTAAGTATTGCTTAAGGCTCTGTATTCCGGTTATCCTAGGCTAAGACTCAGGCCCATTTTGAGGATTCAGTGAGATAGTGCATTATAGGTGCTTAGCCTGGTTCCTGTTATACACCAAGAGTACAATAAATGTCAGCTACTCTTCTGCGGAGGTATTGTAATGTTCGTATCATGGACCGTAAGACGAGTTACAACTCTCTGTGCCTCAATTCCTCCTTCAGTAAGTGGAAGCAATCATAATACCTAACAGGGTAGCTAAAAGATCAAATGGTACAACACTGTACTTGTAAACGCGCTTAGAAGTATGTGTGCACGTGGTCAGTGTTCGGTAAACGTTAACTCTTATTGTTCTTTCTATAATTGCTTATGGATATTTCTTATCTTGCCCATTAGATAATAAACTCCTTGACTCTTGGTAGTCATTTTTGTTAATCCTAGAAGAGGTTGGGCTGGTATATGGTAGCTAACTGTTTCTTACACGAACTAACAAGGAAAAGCCAGTTCACTCAGGATTGACTTTGTAAGTACACCAGTTCCTTTCATGCTAAAGCATTCAACTTTTGGAATGTAGCTGAGGCAAGGTATTTGAAAGAGAGCATCTAGTTTCTACACTAGAATTTGAAGTGGCTAGATTATGGGCTCTTAACCTCTGTCGATGAAGCATGTTCAGAAAAAGGAAGTGGATCCTTTTAAAACCAGTGGTTGGGAACATAATGGGAAAGGAGTCATAGGTCTCCTTATTCCCCATTTTACATTTCCATATCTAGCCTTGAGTTTAGCGTTGATGTGTTTGCTGCTTTGGCTGCAAAATTCTCTTTTGAATTTATAGGCCTTGTCTTTGCAGCTCTCCCCCTAAAGACTTAACAAGGGAGAGGTCAGGGCATCACTAAGCTGGCAGCTAGTGGTTTCTGTGTTAGTCAGTGGACACGTAAACAGTATCAGGAGAATTGCTTCAGGCTGAGATTTCTGAGCACTGTGTATATGGGGTTGCTGATCACTTTATATTTTATTTTATTTTGAAAGCCTGAAAAAGAAAAAGAAAACTTGACCCAGTTGACAGATGTGTAGGAGCAGACCCTGGAGCCATTTATGCTACAGATCCATCCCTTGAGCTCCCAGAGATGGGAAATGTGGGCACTTCCCACCCTTTGATGTCAGAAGCCCTCCAGTAGCTACACAGGCACAGAAGCCGATTCTGAGATGTGGGTTCATGGATGAGCTAGCTTCTTGGGGGTTGGGGGCCTCAGATTTGTGGAGAGCAGACCCTTGGTAGCCAGGTTCAGGGTCTCCCTTCTCCCTCTGTCTCCAATGACCAACTGCTGCATTCCCTGGCCCTTTGTGCCTTGGAAGTTGGTGGCAAATGTGCCTTTTCTCTCAGTCTCCAAGTGTGAATTTAGAGAGGATGTCACAACTGTGAATATAATTTCCAGAGGAAGGTGGTGAATATGAGATCACTTTATGTGCCCCCAATTCACTTTTGGGGTCCTTGTCAAACCTGAGGCAGGTCCAGCATGGTGGATGAGGTGCTCTGTAGAAGCTCACCATCTGGGATGCAATGCTGGTGGGTCCATCTTGAGCGAGGCATCTAACCTTTCTATGCCTTAATTTTCTCAGCTGTACAATGGGGTTATTATAAAGATGAAATGCGATGACGTGTATAAAGAACTTGGAACATTTCTGACACAAAGTAAATGGGTTTTTTACCATGTTAGTTATTCTTACATCATCATTCTCATGGTTAGTTATCCTGTGGTACATTCAGCACAGAGGTCGAAGGTATGACTGTCATAGAGAAGTCTTTCTAGACTTAATTTTACCAGCTGGTCCCTTTATCCCCAAAGCCCTCACCACCACCACCACCACCACCCCCCCACCAAAACACACACACCTCACCATGCCTTATCCTGGAGTTGCCCAAACTTTATTCATATAGTACCTTCACAATGTGCCTAAATCCATAGACCACATGTGCTATGTTTATTTAATATTTTTCTATAAATCAGCTTACTTTTCGTTTCAGTGAAATTATTTTTGAGTAAGTTTACTGCTCCCTGTTATTGCTATAGCCACTAATCTCTGTGTATGTATATTTTCTCATCTGTGCTAACATCAGTGAAGAGTAGAATTTTCAAATGTGTGTCTACACCTCCTGAAATGACATGGCCTTCCAGTAGTGTGTGCCCCACACTTGGAATCATGGCTCCATCCATCCACTCTCTCCAGGCCTCAGGGTGCTGGTTCTTTCCTCTGTGCCTTATGTCTGCTGAGCGCTGTTTCTGCCTCACTTCTTTTTATACCCGGTGGATTCCTGTCCATCAAGTCCTACTTAAATGTCCCGTCTTCTCTAAGGTTTTCACCTGCACTTCCAAGTGGCTGGCTGCTGCATCCTCTGCACCCCTGGCATGGTCCATATCGGGCTAGGACTGGTCAGCGGCATCTCAATGGCTGCGGACTGTGAACTTTCCCAAGACAGGAGAAAATGTCTTATTTACCTTGTCCTCCCTTTGACTAGCAAGATGTCTGTACACAGTAGGTGCCCAGTAAGGGTACATGATTCTCCACCGATGGGAAGTGGAAATATTCAGTGTTGAAGGATGACACGGTGGTAGAACATTCTTTTAGAAGGTGAGGATGGGGGAATTTTCCTGAAAACGGGTCTCCAAATTTACTTTTCTTTAATTCCTTTCCTCCTGTCTGCTTTCTCCCCACCCCAGGTTATGAGCAGCCGTTTCCTGCCCTATGACAACATCGTCACAGATGCAGTGCTCAGCCTTGATGAGGACACTGTGCTTTCCACCACGGAGGTAAGGAGCGGGCGTGGGCTCTTCAGGCAGGTGTCCCAAACCCCAAGGGGCCAGCGTTTCCTTTGCCCTTGCCTCGGTAACTTGAAAACCTTTTTCAAAACTTCCTGCACAGTCGGTTTTAATCAACCTGGTTCCTGATACCACCTTGCCACCACCTGGAACCCTGATGAGGGCATTTTTTCCCCCTTTGTTTTCTCTGCTAATTGGCTCCTCATTTGCATGGCTGTGCCTCACCTCTCCCCTCCTGCCTGCCCTCCTTTTGTTTTTCAACAGCACAGCTGTGGGCACGTGTGCAGAGCCAAGGGGAGTAGTGGGGGCGGGGGTGGGGAACCTGGCTAGCATCATCTTGAGACCACACAATCCAGAGCAAACAGCCCATCCTTCCCCGGTTATCCTAATGCCTGTGTGCGTGTGTGTTGCCATTGTTAGGGAAAACTATTCTGGGTTCTGAAGGCAGGCCTTCTGTCTCGGATTCAAGCGCTCATTTTCCTTCACCCACACAAGAGCAAACGATTTCACTCTTAAGACGGAGTCGGAGATCCTTGCTTTTTCAGATGTTCAGGTATTTGTGCCAAAAATAAGATTGCACAAAGAACGTGTGAGGAGGAGAGAGAGAGGAGGAGAGATAGGTATGATAGAAAACCAGTTTTTACAACCCGAATGAGTATTGATCTCAGAAACCTTACTTTAAACCATCGAGGGGACCAAAGACAGTTCTATAAAAATGTCATATATCGGAAATGCATTATTAATGGTGGCTGCTAAAAAGCACAGAGACTGAGCTACTTATACCTCTACCTTTTTTCCTCCCTCTTATTCATAATCATTTTCTTTCCAATTTAAACATCGACACTTACCAGCATGCACTCTCCTGGACGCTGGACCGATTCTAATGGCCTGCTGCCTGCGCAGCCAGCGCTTGGTGTTAACCTAGGCCAACAGTCCCACGGCCTGTTTCTTGAAATTCGGTGGATGCTTCCAATTTCCATCAAATGGAGTTGAACAGAAGTTATGTGCAAGAGCTGCCTAAATAACCCCAGGATGAAATGCCCTGGGCCTCACTCACCTTGGTAAATGCTTTTTCTGCAGCCCAGGCTCTATAAATACTCAGTGAATGAATGATTGGAGAGATGTGTGCTGAGGTGTTTAAAGCCTGAGCACAAAGCCAGTTGCGGCACATGCAAGTCTGCAGGAGAAAGGGGTTTGGGGGGGACAAGCTCTGCCTAATGTTCAAAGGGAAAGATAGCTGTGGACTACAGGGTGTGGGACACTCCAGCTTGCAAGTTTCTGCTGCTTCCTGCAAGGGAAGCCAGCATCCCAGGAGCACATTCATTCAACAAGTATTTATTGGGGGATTTCCTTGTTCTGGTCTCCACGCCGGGTACCTTGATGACCCAGCTCCTGCCTCTAGCCATCACAGTGGTGGCAGCAAACAGAATTCAAGTCTAGTGATTTCAGTGAAGGGCTTTAGGATGACTTAGGTGGGCGGGCTTGTAGGCACCGGGGTACCTGGAGAGCGACAAGAACCACAAGCAGCCCCCACCCCCAGGGGTGAAGAAGGGAGAGGAGGAAATCGTGTTTCATCGTCTTTGAGAGGAGACTGCTCTCCAGGAGCTGTGACAACAGCGGAATATGGCAGATGGGGGCGAGATAGGGCAGATAACGGCGGGATAGGGAAGATGGCGGTGGGATAGGGAAGATGGTGGAGGGGTATGGACGACAGCAGCGGGATGTGGCACGTGGCTGTGGGATAGGGTAGATGGCGGCGGGGTATGGTAACTGCCAAAACTCTGATGCCAAACCTAGGAGGGAGCCGGGAAGAAACACCCGGACCTCTCTCTTTCTCCCTCTCTGTCCCACCTCCATGTTCCTCCTGGTGACTGCCATTGACCCAACTCAGTCGGCCAGCAGCCTGCAAGGGAGACCAGGTTGTGCCATCCGTAGGGTTCCATCCTGCCCGGCCACAGAGCATGGCCAGAAGAGCAGGGAGGGGACGTCGGAGAGCAGACGCGGGGAAAAGCAGCACGCTGGCCTGGTAGAATGTGTGGTCGAGACATCTGCGGCGTCTATTTAAATCATTATCCCATGGCCTCAAATACTGATGAGCGTTACATCTTCCCCTGGGCAGAAGGCACTTAGTCCCACTCTACAGGTGTTTTTATCTGTCCCACGGGCAGGTATCTTGCAGCTTCTTTGACGTCTCCATGGGCTGGTGAACATCTTTTCAAAGACTGGCAATTCCAGCCGCCCAGGGCATGCTGGGAGGGACACGAGTCCTGTGTGAAGTAATGAGAAGTCAGCGTTGGGGGGAGCGGGGGGGAGCGGTGTCAGCGTCGTTGGCCAGGGGTCTGGTTTACTTTTGCCTGCTGACCGCGAAGTGCTTGTGTGACCTAAAACGGCCAAGGACAAGGACTTCTCTCTTCCCACTTTTTAAGTGAATGGATGTCGGTTCATTTTATTCCCTCTCTGAGGATTCTTTGGTTGTTTAAATGCCTCTCTGTAGTATTAAGGATAGATTTTTAAACAGCATTCTGTAAAGGGTATTAGATATAGTTGGTTTACAGTTATTTACACTTATCTGGGTTGCTATAAATTCTCAAAAGGAAACAGATGTTGGTTTTTAAGAGAAAAGGCCCTAAGCTGACCTTTGCCTCCTTTGATGTGTTAATGATCTTCGTGAAAGCAGAACTATCACAAGAATCGTAGTTTTATCTGAATTTACTTTCCAGTTCCTTTGAAATGACTTGAAACGGCTTTGAGATAGTAAGAAATTCATGTGATGAAAAAAACCCCATCGGGTTCTATAGCAGTTGCCAGTGCGTGTGTTTCCTTTTCAAAGAATAATGGAAAACCCCAAAGAGCGCTGACAGCCAGGCTGATTCTTTGACGCCGGGCTGCATAATATACGGGCCCATCAGTTGGCGCCATTAGTATCGAGCGCCAGTGACGGTGTGCAGGTTATCACAACCGATTTCAATCTTCTGGCAGATACGGTCCACTCCCCTGCTGCTGGCTCCGAGATACCCTGCCCCCAACAAGCTTTCTTAATGTATTTTCCAACGCCTGGCTGCTTTCCACCACCCCCCCCCCCCCACCCGGATGTTTGCATTTGGGGGAACAAGCTACGTTCTTAAAGCCTTTCTTATCTTGAGTTAGGGAAACTAGATATTCAGAAAATTTTGAATTTATGGCTGTTCACAAAAATAGTGACTTCTGGCCCCCAGTGAATTCAGAGATAGAAGGACCCTCACAGATGATTCAGGCCAGTGTTTCTTAGAGGATGGTTTGTGCACAGTAGTTTTGCGTGGTTCATGGCAAGCATATCTCATTTCAACAATTGTATTTACTGTTTGCTAGAAAACAATATAGCCAGCAGTGAAACCTAGGATTTCTCTGACATGTTTACATAGGATGAGGCTAAGTAAGAAAAGGAAAAAAACAAACATAGGCAATTTAAAGAAAAATATTAAATACGTGATTGTGTGGTGTGGGAGTGTGGCAGAAAAGAGAATGATGTTATGCATGTGGTGAATGCTTGGGAAATACTGATCTAGGCTTATTTTCTGTGCTCTTTATTTGACGTAAAATTCACAACATAACCATGAAATTAACCATTGTAAAGTGAGTAATTGAGTGGCATTTACTACATTCACAATGCTGGACAGTCATCAGTTCTGTGTCATTCAGAAACATCTTCATCACCCCAAAAAAGGCTCCATATCCATTAATCAGTCACTCCGTAGCTTTTGGAACCGCCGATCTGGTTTTGTCTCTATGGATTCCCTTATTCTGGGCATGTCATACCATATGTGGCCTTTTGTGTGTGGCTTCTTTCACTCAGCATACTGTTTTCAAGGCTCAGCCATGTTCTAAGTACTTCATTCTTTTTTATAGCTGAATAATATTCCATTGGATGGAGATACCATGGTTGGTTTATGTATTCATCAGTTGATAGAACTGGGTCGTTTTCGCTGCTGGCTGTTGTGAGTAGTTATTGGCTACGCTTTTCAACCTCTGGGGGGGTAGGAACCGGCCTTGCTGCCATCACTCAGTTCCCAACCACCATCCCAGCGTAGCAACTGGAAAAACTTGTAGAATAAATGGAATTTCCATTTGCGTGGCTTATTGAGAAGAGATTGGAGACAGGTCATGGGGTGAATGTGGGACCTGTATAAAGAGTTAAATTGCTCTCAGTACTGTAGCAACAGAGGTAAAAAGGAGGCTAATGGTAACAGTACATACCAAGTCTGAAACCAGATGGCTGGATTGAAATCTTGGCTCTGCCTCTTACTAGCTCAGGAGAATTACGTGAACTTCATATACCTTAGCTTCCCTCTCTGTAAATTGGAGACTATAAAATTACCCACTTCACGGGGTTATTATGTGGGTTAAATGAGTTAAAATGTGTAAGTACCTCGCACCAAAACATTACATGATTATGAGCATTAGCTGATAGCTTGCTGTTACTGTTTTTATTTTTTATTTATTTTTCATTCATCAAACAATCATAGCAAGTCAGAAATTAGCTCACACATTTGAAAACAGATTATTTGCTAATTATAAATGTCAGTTTCCAGCATGTTTAGAGAAGTACCTGCTTTGGGTTAGTATAAGCACTGGAAAGTCATTTACCTGCGTTTCCTTTAAAATAATCATGTGGCAAAAAATAATAATAATAAAATAACCATGTGGCTTCACTTGGAGCTTTTCCCCACTTACCCTTAGTGACTTTTCATTGTGGCTGCTTCTTCTAGATTTCCTTTTTACTGAGCATCTTCAAAGCTGAGAGGTCAGACTTACATTTCTTTATGATATCTGCTCTGAATTTCTGGTAGAACTTGTGTGGTTTTTAAGCATCTTTTCTCTTGCTCTTAAGAGGATGCTTTGATTCTAGTCACTTTGGCTTTGCCGTATGCTGGTCATGTTGCGTGCTCTATATTCATACTCTGGATGTATACAGGAAATCTCCCGTTTATAAAACAGACACATTTGTGCCTCGTGTGAATCAGTGGTCACGTGCACCCTAGAGGAAGGAGGGGAGAAAGCAACTGTTTTGACTTGTGTTTTTTCTTGAACAAACTGGATTCTGAAGGACCTATCAGCAATTTCTTTTCTTCTTTCATTTCTACACTCATCTGAAGTTTCTTCAACAGAAAACATTAAAATGTGCATAATTATGGGGCAAAATGTCAAGCAGTCAGTTTAATTTGCTGATGAATACATGGAATTAATGTTGCGCAACAGTCCTGGGATTTCGCATTATGAATTAGCAGGGGGAAGGTAATGTTTTGTTGACATTTGTTGACGCTGTTGATTGCTTGTTTGGCTTGTGTTCTGCCTGCAGGTGGATTTTGCCTTCACAGTGTGGCAGAGCTTCCCCGAGAGGATTGTGGGGTACCCTGCGCGCAGCCATTTCTGGGATAACTCTAAGGAACGGTGGGGGTACACGTCCAAGTGGACAAACGACTACTCCATGGTTTTGACAGGAGCTGCTATTTACCACAAGTGAGGAATTTAGACATCTCTCATATAGATTTTTACGTAACTCCTGTAGATTAGCTTCTGGCTGTTGCATAAATCGGAACTTGGGCCAGATCTTGTTAACAGTATTAACAAAAATTAGTTTGCATCACTGTTTAAGTTCTGTCAATGTGGCCAGCATGTGTCTTTGAAACCAGTAAAACCCGTTGGCTTACTGCATTTCCAGAAATAACGGTAGAGTAACATCTTCAATTTGTCTGAAGTTGGAGGACATACTCATGTACATTGAGTAACTGAACATTTTGAATAACAACTACAAAAGTAAATAATTATGCACTCCCCATTCTGAGTGCTTGGGGTTTACCTTTGAGTAAAATTAAAAAGAAAGAAAAAAAAGGAAAAGAAATTCCTGCCTAAGTAGGCTTTCTCTTTTAACAAGGGGAGGACACAATATTCATAATAATTTTACAGTAGGTTAAGGGGGTGAGTTATATAGCAAAAAGGCAAAGTCAAACAGGTCAAGGATCATGAGTGCTGAAGGTAGAGGGGAGGTTCGAAGGTGGCCGGTGATCCTTATTGAACAGGTGAGATCGGAGCAGAGCCTTGAGAAGAAATCATCCAAGAGGATATTTGTAGGAAGAGTGCTCTGGTGTAGGGAACAGCTGAACTAAGCGAGTGCCCTGAGCCAGAATATCAGGAAGACGAATGTGCCAAGAGTGGAGTGAGTGGAAAGCAGGGGAGAGAGGCATGGGAGCCAGTGCAAGGGTTAGAACAGAGTAGAGACATCTTTTTTAGGTATCCACTCTGGGTGCTGTGATGAGAACAGATGATACAGGGGACAGGGTAGAAGCAGGGTGACCTATTAGGAGGTGATTGACATCTAGGCAAGAGATGATAGAGCCTGGGACCTGTAAGTGAGCACTGGAGGTAGTAAATAGGGATCAGATTATGGGCATATTTTGAAGATGCTCCAGTCTGATGACTAAGTTTTTTTGACGTAAGGAACTGGACGGATAGGAGTCATTAAAAGATGGAAAAAGCTCATATAGCTGAATTAGGTATTAGGGAAAATACAGGAGTTCAGTCTTGTGCATGCTAAGACCTCCAAAAAGGTATGTTGGAAAAAGGGCAAGGATAGAGATACACATATGGGAGTTGTTTAAATATATTTGGTCTTTAAAGCCAGGGGACTTGGGTAAGACTACCAAATTAGTGAGTGTAGGTGGCTAATGTTAGTGACTCAGTCATTAATAAATTCCCCATTCTTCTGCCTTAGTAAGGTGAACACACTAATCTTAACCTAGTCTTCTTTAGTAAAGAATAGAGAGTCTTGCCATCTCAGGGACAGAGTTACAAGTGCACAAGGTAGAAGCATTTAGGTTGACTGAATCTTGATCTTAAGACCTTACCTCTTTTTTTTTAATGTTTATTTATTTTGAAAGAGAGCGAGCAAGGGAGGGACAGAGAGAGAGAGAGAGAGAGAGAGAGAGAGAAAGAATCCCAAGCAGGCTCCATGCTGTCAACGCAGAGCCTAACACGGAGCTCAAACTCACAAACTGTGAGATCATGACCTGAGCCAAAATCAAGAATCGGATGCTTAATCAACTGAGCCACCCAGGTGCCCCTTAAGACTCTACCCCTTGAAAGTTCATTGTTCCCTTTCTTCCTGTCCCTACCACTCAATGAATCCGATTCATTCAAATGATTTTTCCTATAAATATATGCTATTATATCTCTCTTAATAGTAGAAAAAATAGTAGAGGGAGAAATAATTCAACTTAATTTTGGGTTTTCCATAATGATTGACCACCAGATTAATTAGGGTTTTGATCTAACAGTGTAAAAATGTATGGTTTATAGGCCACAAAAATGGAATATTGTTGGACTCAGAGCCTTAGGATAGTTGAATACAGTTTTGATTAAGCCAATAATTAAAATTATACAGCAGTTTTTAAGGATAGGTAGATAATGTGTGAATAACTTCTCTTACCATCTGAATATTCACCTTCTAACCAATCACCCTGATATTAAAGTCACACTGGGCAAGCATATCTGCATGTTATTTCCTTATCTGTGAAGCACGGGTAATGACGGTACCTGTATCGTAGGCTCCTTAGGAGGGTTACACAAGGCCTTTCTTGTAAAGCATTTTAGAACATTATGTGGCATATAGTAAGTACCATATAGTGATAGCTATTGTCATCATCTGTGATCCGTTTAGGGATTCAAAGAGTAAGTATAGGTTTCCTGTCAAAGAAGACCACTTGTCATTATATAATGATGGCCACCTATGAAACCTGTCTGGTTTTTACAGATATTATCACTACCTGTACACCCATTACCTGCCAGCCAGCCTGAAGAACATGGTGGACCAACTGGCCAACTGTGAGGACATTCTCATGAATTTCCTGGTGTCTGCTGTGACAAAATTGCCTCCAATCAAAGTCACCCAGAAGAAGCAGTATAAGGAGACAATGATGGGGCAGGTAAGAATAGAACTCTCCTCCTCTGCTTTGCTCTCTGGTGGTTCAGCCTAAGGTAATAAGGACTCACTGTTCTTCTAGGAAGCATGATGAAGAAATATATGTGTGTGTTTATACATACATACGTACACACACACACACACACACACACACACACACACACACACCTAAAAGCTTTAAGGGAGTATATGGTTGGCACATGGATGAATAGGAAGACCTAAGTCAAGGGTATCTTTCTATCAAGAACATAAAAGCTCTTACATGACCTACAAAGTGCCATGAGAAAGATGTATCTTATCCAGAGTTAAAGACCTACAAGAATTTATGTAAGTTTATTGTAGGTGCTTTATGTAATGAATAGCTAATAATACTGTCTTCAACAGAGCCTTCTGGTAAGTGCTCTTGAGTTGGGTGAGCATCACAGTGACAGACCAGGAGTCATAAGCCTTGATTTTCACCTAGAACTAACATCTATAGGCTATACACAAGTCAGCTACCTTCTGAAACTCAGTTGGTTCATTCTTAAAATGGAAATAGTAAAAGTCACGGGGTTGGGGTGACATGTATGAAAACTTTTATGAAAGTAAAATATTGTTGAGTCATGTAAGGTTAGTAGTAAGTAGTAGTAGTAAGTTTAAGATACTTGCAAGGAAATATAATTCAACTTTCTCTTTTTACAAGTAAAGAAATTAGGATCCAGAGACTTTAAATATAGTGCCACAAGTCACCTACAGAACTGGGAGTTGAATCCCAGGCTCTGTTCCTTCCACTGCTCATTATTTTACACTTCTAGGTTCCATAGCAGGATGATTTAGATATGCTGTAGTTCATCCACCTTTATTCGTCCTGGACAGAGCCCAGTACCAACAAGAAGCCAAAAACCTTTAGACCATTTAGATCCACCCAAGTTAAATCGAGAATCCAACAGTATTTGAGTCAACCTGGAAAGATGTACTTTTGAGGGTTCTATCAGTTCACTTGTTTGGAGCTTCCCATGTACCTGTTCCAGTCGTTATTGAAAATCGTATATAGATCTAGTTTTTTGCAAAGGAACACTTAGCCAGGGCTCATATTAACACAATTGATGATTTTTCATTCACTGAATTTAGTAAGAACAAAAAACGTGCAGGATTTTAAGTATATAAAATTTCATAATTCAGTATTTATGAATGTGTAGAGTATCGGACACTGTTTTAGATACTGGTTGTGACAGAGCTGCTGTCCTTAATGAGCAAAGAGTCTAGTGGAAAATTTTGTTTCCCTCTAACTACTAAAAGAACAAGCAAGAGGATTTGCAAGAATTTTTCATCTTGAAGGCTGACAGAGTATTCAAATGCAAGCAAGATGTATTGAGTGGCTACTGTGTGCCTAGCCATTTTCATCTATGTCACTTAGGGATACAACATTCCTTTAACACTGTTTGCTCAGAGAGTTCAGTGAACTTCCCTGAGGTTATACACTAATTAGGGGTGGAACTCTAATAACACATGTTTTCTTAGGCATTGGTTTTATGTTCTTTTCATAGACTTGCCAGTTCTACCAAACCAGTATTTCAAGTGATTTTGCACATATTTGGGGACACATCTAAATTCAGCCTTAGGTATAACTTGATGTATCTAGTTAATATGTACTATACGTGCCCCTGCTTCCTATCATGCACATTAGTTTGTTGAATGTATGACTGGTGAAGTAAATGGATATCATGTGGTATGATTGTTTTTATTACACAGGAAATGGATCTTCTCTAAGGTGTTGGTTGACCAAAAAATAAATGTTGAAATCTAGAGGCAAAAATGATACTTGAATGACTCAACTGGATTCTTTTTTTTTTTTTTTTCATTTGTAAGAGAGACTAAGCAAGCTCTTGACAGTAGTTTCATTTGCATGCATTTGCATATGTGAGCAAATGTCTGGGGGTAGGGAGTCTGGCCTTTGGGACAGTCTGCTCTGCTATGAACTCAACTGGTCAGCTTAATTAGAAACTTTCTCTGACTTACCAAGTAGAGTTCTCCTACCATAAATGGTAGAGGATGGAACTCGAGATCTGCCCCTTTCTAGCCTTGAACAAGTAAATGTAATTTCCCTAAACCAGCTTCCTCATCTATGCAGGGGGGGGATGTTATTACCTGGGTAGATAACTTGACCAGGTTGTTGTTATGAGGCTCAAATGAGCTTCATGGAAACACTTTACAAGTAGTGTTTTGTTTGTTATTCTGCTGCTCAGAGGTAACTTGACATTCGTGTTTACCCTCAATGGTTCCTTTCAAGCACGTTGACACTTAGGTTTTTAAGTACTCTGAGTGATTCTCACAGTAAAACGTACCTTCCTAGGAAAGTATTCTCTAACAGTACATGAGAATAAAAACACACACACGTGCATATACATCATTGTACAGTTGCCTATTGATAAATGTGTTTGTGTTTTTCCCCCATAATCTGGTAGTTCCCTTTTTCTTTGTTTCATAAAAACATGGTTTCAGAGATATTATGCTTGTTTAAATTTCAGTGCTTAAGCCATTTAAGGCTTTCTTTTAAATCAGTGTTATCCACATGATCTAAAAATATTTAAGCAACCTTAGGGGAAACACAGAGAGCTAAAGAGATGGTAGGCATCTTTCCTACTTACCCAGAATCAACCAAGTAAACCAGAAGGTTTTAGAAACTGTCTTTGAAACCATAAACACATTGTTAGTCATAGTATTTGATCGCAAGTACAAAGGTTTATGTTTACTGACCATAGTAGTTGGAATTCAACCGGTAAATCATTCCAGACCAGGGAATTAGTCAATATGGAGCTTTGTCTGTTCGCCTGTTTTTAACATCAAGGAAAGTCGCGTATCTTGGGAAAACCTTCTGGCGAGGCTGAAACCCAGGACTAGTGCTGTCATCATCTTCTGCAGGCGCGTGGGACGTTTGGTGGCCCGTCCAGACCCCAAGCTCTGTCACTTGCCCGGGAACCTGACTTGGTTTTCTGCGGTGTTCCAGCTCACCTTGCACTGTCTCATTGTCTTCCTCATCTCTCTCCCTTTCCCCAGACTTCTCGGGCTTCCCGCTGGGCTGACCCCGACCACTTCGCCCAGCGACAGAGCTGCATGAACACGTTTGCCAGCTGGTTTGGCTACATGCCGCTGATCCACTCTCAGATGAGGCTCGACCCTGTCCTCTTTAAAGACCAGGTCTCCATTCTGAGGAAGAAATACCGAGACATTGAGCGACTTTGAGGAATCCGGCCAAGTGGGGGAGGGGCAGCGAGAAGGGACGGGGTCAGGCTGCTCTCTCTTCCCAGTGCAGATCCGCTAGCAGCGGAGCCAGATTGTGCCAAGTATCCAAATAATCTTAGATGAACAGAATGACAAAAAAAAAAAAAAAAGGAAAAAAGAAAAAAAAAGGCCAATGAAAACTCGACTCCTGGCTCCTGGGACTGCACAGGACTGCTCAAACTCACCTCACTGGCTTCTATGTCCCAAGACTAGGTTGTGTACAGTTTAATTATGGAACATTAAATAATTATTTTTGAAATGATTGCTATGCAGGTTTAAACTTTTTTAATGATCAAAACTATTAAAAACCAGAGTTCTTTCTTTAATCAAAATTGTGTTGGTTGTGAATATTTCAAAGCTGCTACTCTTCTTCCCACAAACATCATTGCCGTCAGTCACGCAGGGTTCGCAGCAGTTACAGACGCTCAGACTTCATGGAAGACACAAGAAGTCACTCCACCCAGTGTCAAGAAATAACCGAGCCTAAGTTTAAGACAAGTTCATGATTCCACTTTGCCAGTGCAAATGTTTTCCACTTCCGAATTTGCAGATCCACTTGAACGTCTATCTCTAATATGTTGCTGCATGGGAGAAAGTATTATGACCTCCAGGTAGACAGTTGTAGCAGAAAACTTTATGTTTGAGACACAGAGGTCTGATCATCTTTGGCATTGGGGGGTGGGGGGAGTTAGTAGCAGGAAAAGACTGTACAATTAAGAATGTCCAGTACACACAAGGAACCATCCAGACAATCCACCAGCATATTAGTGAGATGGAAATAGCGACCCACAACAGTGACCCAAGGCTCTTCAGGGATGTGGGCTAGATCATACCTTTAACCGTTGACACAGGGCCTCTGAGAGCTGAGGGAAGGCTTTGGTTTAGAGGCAAAGGAACAGTGAATGTGTCCATGGCAGACCAGCAATCACAAGACAAGCTCTTTATATTTGTGAAAACCTCGAGTTTCAGAAGCTTCTCATGAGAAGTAATCATATAGACACTCTCCCCCCTGAACATGAGCATTGCTGACAAGGAACTGAGGGTACACCTCACCTCACCACTGGGATCCTTCTACCACTCTTTGGCCAAACCTTGTTTTGAGCAAGAATCCAGCAAACAAAATAATCAGAAACAAATGTGAATACCGTTTCCTGACACGTTAATGTTTCGGTGTGTGGAGAAGCTGTGTAGGGCTTCTTGTTAAAAAGAACACTTGTATTCCTGCAAATGCTGCTTTCAGTCTCTGATTATTGTGAAACTGCAAATAGAAACAGAAAATATATATGTATCCATTCACTCCCTTCTAAAAGACGGAGATTTCTGGTATCAAATGCCTCCTTCCACTGGGAAGAGGCAAGAGAGAATAGAGGAGAACATTATTGGGTCCCCCTGTTATTCTGAATAAACAAGGTGCACTTTAGTTCTTTCCCCCTGGACTCCCATATAGCTCATAAACTTATTTCTAGTGTTGCTTAGAAGAAAATCCCATTACAGAATTATGTTCCAATCATTCCAAGTGCCTGGCTTAGGTCAGTGGGAACCATAAATCCGGGAGACTTGAACTCCTCTTGCTTTGTAGACGTCCGGAAGGGAAAGAGGGGTGGGCTAGAAAGCAAGGACGGAGGGCCCCCACAAACAGGACAGACACTGGGTGTTTGCAGAGTCCCAGAGAGGTGACTCCATGCTGCCTCACGACAGCACAAGGGCCGGCCCACGCATCCAGACGCTGTGTTGTGAGTGGTGGGCAGGCAAGGAGGTTCAGCGAAAGGGGGGGCCTTCCTTTGCAGCCTCATGACTCAGAACAGTTGTTGAAGTCTCTCTCTCTCATCCAGTTTGACCCAGCTTTAGCCCACTCTCAAGCATGATGTTTTCTCCCAAGTGGATGCGATTCTGTCTTCCGTATTTGTTGAAAACTAATTCTTAGGTCCACGGTACCTGCACTTGTTTCTCTGAAATGCCCCGTCTAATAGGTTCTTTGCCATTTAAGCTGCAACTCTTAGTGACTTAAGCGGTTAGCAATTAATCCTTACTCATCTGGCCTTTGCAAATTTGTATTTAAATTAATTTTTGAGGACTGCCAAATTATTCTTGCGTCTTTCTCTTTTGCAAAAACACATGCAATGTTTTGTTCAATGACCCCAAGCCAACTTGAAACTCATGTTGTCACTTGGCTTGCAGAGCAGTGTCCCTGATTGTACCAGTCAGTCACATGAATGGATTTGAGGGACTGCTCTGCCAGATTTACCTGCCCCAAAGCTCACAGGGCATATTCTCCACGAACAGTATGTGTTCCATGGAAAAAAAAAAAAAAGTAATTATAAATGAGAACAACATCTGACACACTCAGCCACTTCAAATCTCCATGGTTTCATTTCATGTCATTGTCTGAGCAAATCTCTTTGGGATGCTAGCTAGTATGTTCTTTTCCCATTCGGAACATACAGCTGGGAATTGAACAATGCTTAGCAAATCAGTGAGGCTCAGCAGTAAGATGTAATTTTAATTCACTTAGGCAAGAGTTGTATTTCACTGCAGCAAGTTGACAAATCATAAGCATCTCTGTAGGGTGTCCAGAGTTATCTCTCTCAGTCAAGTTTAATGATAACCAGGTGTCCCTAAGTGGGCCAACATGAATTGGGAAGAAGCCAAGGCCAGAGTACAATGCCAATCCCATAATGAATTACATGCAGAAACTCCGTAGAGGACTCAGCCACTTAGGATTTCCACACGTTTTCCAGTTCCACATTAGAATAATTTTTTCAAAGCTGGCTTCTGTATTTACATGAAATGGTTTGCAAATACATGATCAAGTTTGCACATACCTGAAATAGATCACCTTTGTTGAAAACGAGATAACCGAAAACGGAGAGCGTAGAGAAAAATCTATGAACTAACCCCGGTAGCCATGCACAAAATATCACATATCTAGGTGGACCCACCTGGACATAAAAGCACACTCTCCAGAGGATGCTTCAGAAGAAAGTGAAATCTCTCCTGCCCGGAATCTCATGTGCATCACGGTTTAATTTCTTCTTGTTGCCACTGCTGCTCAAAGGACTTCCTTCAATTATTCTTTTGGAGTGATTTTTGTTTTTCATTTCCAGTAGGCTATGTTAGCCTTTATTTTAGCTGTTCTGGATACCTGGTCACTTGAAGGTCTGTCGTGCCGGTGGCCTTTCATAAAGGCTACTGAACTTAATTTAACCGGGGGCAACATGAATGAATATGAAGAGACCCATATACTGCCTTCTTTTTTTTTTTGTTTTTTTTAAGTGGGCTCTTGATTTAAGAACTAATGAAATTTTCATCAAACCTGTTTGGAGGGCAGGAGTAGGGAAAAGGCAGAGAACTCTGCCAGGTTAGAATCTGAATAAAACTCTTGCTGGACAAGCTGAATTAAGGATGCAAAAGCCGAGGCAAACTTCCAGACCTGAATGTGTCTTATGTTCCCCCCGGTCTGAGACCTCCAGTTAAAAAAAAAAAAAAAAAAAAAAGTACCACTTACTGCCATGAACTCTGAAATAAAAATGTCCCTGCCTTCTAATAGTTAATAAAATCGACATGCAGCCAGTGCAGCAGGACATCAGTTGCTGAATTCATTTCCCTAGTTTCCATTTTCAGCTGGCCTTGTCATTCTTGGCCAGATTTAACCCAGAAAGTTCTTTTACTGCCGGCCTCATTTTCTCAGGCATGCTTGAGGGGGACAAAGTTGCTTTGACTTGCGTTTTCAGTCAATAAGCATTAATATCAAACTGTGCTGAACTTGTCTCCCTCAGTCTTAGAACTTCAGCACGCAGACATTAGATGATTCTTCGACTCCGGGTCTACTTTTAAAAATGGGATCCAGCCTCCTTAAGAACACGGCCTCCCCCATCGATTCCGTGACACTGTCTGGATGCTGTGGATGGATATGGAAAAGCTGCTATTTACAAAATAATCTCAGTAATGAAGATGACTCCTGAAAACCATCTCTTCTTTTTACCTTTTCCAGAAACCAAAGGATTTTATTGTCATCGTTTTTACTTAGGTTCTTATCTGTAGGTGTCATTAAAGTTCCAACATGTTCCATGTTGGGAGCCTAGATGAACTCTCCAAATTGCTGACCTCCACAGCCCAGTTAAGTAGGTGAGGAAGTCTGTGTTATCCTCTGGAACAAGAGGCAAGTAGCCGCCCTCAAGAAAGCCCTCAGATTGGCATGGTCCCACCCTTGTTTAAAATCAAGTCAAGCTAGCTTTACAGTCGCTCTGCTTTTGTAATAAGTTGCCCTTTAGGCTTCAAAGACCGTTTGATTTCTGCAATAGTTCTCTGTTCTTCTCCTACAGGACTACATCCCTTTCCTTTGGGTTGTGATTATTACTAAAACTGGGGCCATGCAAATGACCTGGTTACCATGTAATGAACCTTGTATGTTTACTTTGAGAGAAAAATATGTGTAGGATATGTTGAGGGGTAGAAGAAAGGCAGTAAAAACGAACTAATTTAGGTGGCAAATTGTAAAGCAGAAAAAAAGAAAAAGAAATATACCTTATTTTGTGTCCGATGTACATTTGGGACAGTTTTCTAACAATGTTGCCAATATCTCTGTAGTATCATCACAGGACTTCTCGGAAGTGTTTACCCCGTTTGTGATAGGCTATTAATTAATGCAACGAAGCCCTGAAGTGCATTGGAGAGAGTGTGTGTGAGAGAATACAAAGCCATAGATCTTGATTTACTTCATTGACCTGTGTAACTTTATGTCTGAGTTTTGCCATCCAAGATAGACTGTTTTATAGCAAGTGTCGCCAAAGACTGTTTCCTTCCAATTTATAGAAGAAGAAAAAAGAGAGAGAGAGAGAGATTATTAATAAATGACATGACTTTTCATCTGCGTGGTTTTCATTCCACCTTTTCTGTTGATGACAGAAAGGTGTCGGTTCTCAGGAGGACTCTGTGCTGGGGAAGGCAAAGCTTTGGGGAGATTTGGGGCGGTGGGGGGCAGGCAGAGGAGGTTGGACCACGTGTACTGGGTGCAGGTCCAACTCTCCCCGCCCGGATGCAGCCCAGCGCCCAGCCTCTCGGGCACCACGGTGCTGCCAGCAGCCGTCTTCCAGGCCAGACGCAGCTGGGGCTGCTGGAAGCTGGCCAGGGTGAATGCTGGTGATGTGCCCAGTTCCCAGTGTTCCTCCACGCAGGCGCTGGGACATCGTGGTGAGGCCGGGTCCAGAGCATCTGGAGCCTGACAGCTGTGGCCATTACCTCCTTTGGTTTCAACTACTGTGTAGAGCTCGTGAATTACTGGCTGGCGAAGCATTTATTAGACTGGCATTTCTCAAAAGAATTTATAAATGGTTCCAGGTGTGAATGCAGCGCCACGCGTCAGGACCATCGTAGTCAGGTTTATCCAGTAAGGAAACTCTTGTCAATCCCTCTTCCCTCCTTCCTTTCCAGGGGCATCTCCTCATTGCTTTTTCTACCCTCTTTCTTGGGACATTTTTAGAGAAAAAACATCAGTCACCAATGTCACCAAGTCGCAGGGGAGCAAACGCCCAACTGCTCTTGGGGGTGTTGATTTCCTTTCGGGTATCAATCAAGGTTTATGTTTTGTGTTTCAGTTTGTCCATCTGTAAAATGGTTACTTCCGAATATTTATTTACAAGTATTTTGTAAGCAACTACTGTATACTCAGCCCTGTGCTAGATGCATCGGAGGGAATTTTTTAGAAATCCAACTCCCTGTCAAGGGAGAGAGAGGTCAGGGTCTGGTTGGACAAGGCAAGCCATCAAAGGAGTCTCAGCAAGGAATTTGCCAAGTCCAGGGTTCTATGGTTCTGACAGTGCTACTTGTAAAATCTGGCCCCATGGTGTTACTGATGATAGAATCCCAAGTGTGAGAGCACATTAGAAGGCCCATTGGAGAAGCAGCTTTAAAATTCAGTCCAACCCTACCTCACAGATGTTTCAACGAATGCATAGCATGCAAAAACACGTTGAGCAAACCTACTTAATAAATTAAACATGGTGTTGCTTTATAATCTGAGCGTTTCCACCAAGTTTCATGACAAGAGAAAACTAGAAGTTATTAATGGACACCTGAGTCATTCCATACTGGCCACCCTTAATGTTAGTCTGATTGCAGGAACTCATAATACAGGGGGAATGAATTAGGCTATGTCTCCTACTGTTTGAGGCTCAGCTATACTTTGGAGGATATAATGGAGGTATTTGTTTACTACAGAGGATCCAAGGTTTTTATTTGCATTTGACCTCACTCAGATGAGCTGTTCAAGTGCACTGGTTAAAGTCCCAATCTTCTTTTTTAAGATTTATTTTATTTTTAGGGAGAGAGAGCATGCAGGGGTGAGGGGCAAGGAGTGGGGGGAGAGAGTGAGAGAGAGATTGAGAGAGAGAGGACCTCAAGCAGGCTCCACACTAAGCAGAGCCTGATGCTGGGCTTAATCCCACAACCCTAGGATCGTGACCTGAGCTGAAATCAAGAATTGGATGCTCAACTGACTGAGCCACCCAGGTACCCCAAAGTCTTTGGAACACAGCCACCTGGTTTGAATCCTGATTCTGGTCTTGATAGTTCTGTGACCTTATGGAAACTACCTGCCCTCTCTGTGCCTCATTTTCCTCAGAATTGCATTAGCCTGTACCTCATAGGGTTCTCATGAGGGTGAAATAAATTAATAAACACAAAGTTCTTAAAATAGCATTCAGTATAGCATAAGAAGTACATAAGTTTTACCTAACATCAGTAGTTAATATTTTGCCAAAATGGTTTAAGAATCATTTCCTTAATCTGTTAAAAAGGAAACATTCTGAGTTTAATGTTCAGGATATTAATACTGACCCAGATTAAACTGTGATCTTTCTAGTGTCCCAGGCATCTCTTGTTTTCATCTACAATTATATTTTAATGTCTGTTGACATGAAATCATCATAGCATCCAGGAATAGGCAATCCATCAGCAGAAATTACACAAAGTCAGGTTTTTATTTTCTGGCTGAACTTCTTTGAGGAATGGTCTGTTTTTTATTCTCATTAAATGGACTATAGTCAAGGTGGCTGAGGACTAAAAGGAAGTTTAGGTGCCAATTATTAATGTTTCTTTCCTGGTGGCTTCAATCACATTATGAAAGAGAACGTGCTCTTGCCAATATGTAAATGATTTGCCAAGTTGAAATTTCTTTTCCAAACTAAACGGCAAATAACCTGGTTTCTTTGGCTAAATCTACTTGTAAATCAAACCTAAAATGTGTCTTTAATCAGAGAGGATCAGTTATCCCATCTCAGAGTAGGGAAAACAAGGTTAAGCAATGAAAAGGGAGACTTGGAGGATATTTGCACTGCTCCCCAAAGATTTATATATACATGTTATTTTATAACATGCTTTTTAAAACACGTAATATATAGCAAACATATTTCTATGTCATCACATCTTGAATAATCAAATTATAATGAATGCATAGTACTCTGCTTTATGGCCATTCTATATTTTCTTTACCCAATTTTTAACTGTTGGAAATTTACGTTTTTTAAATTTTCTTATAATTATGGGATAAATATTGTAATCAACATTCGGTCAATGTAAGCCATGTTACGATAAGTATTCCCAAAGAAAAATCTTTGTTCACATCCATAACCAGTCTCTTAGGATAAATGATAGACCTAAAATTAGCAGGTCACATATTATAAATGTTTTAGACTTTTGCTGCATATTCACAAGATATTTCAATGTACTGTAATGCCTACTGAAAGAAAATTTAAATTGACCTGATAAAAAGCTATCTAGAAAATACAATTGCAGTTTGGCATCCATCATATTTTTAAAATTGGGGTCCAAAAAAAAATAAAATTGGGGTCCATGAAGGCAAAATTAACAAATGGTCATCTTCAGTGGTTAAAAAAAACAGTTGGATATCATTCCCCAGGAAGGACTAGCTTACTGGTATTAGCCCTCTCGTTGAATATTGGAAAATTTTTTCTAGGTAACATGTCCCTTATGTCTTTTCTTTTTTCAAGTTTATGTATTTATTTTGAGAGAGATAGAGATAGCATGAGCAGGGAAAGGACAGAGAGAGAGGGAGACACAGAGTCTGAAGCAGGCTCCAGACTCTGAGCTGTCAGCACAGAGCCTGACTTGGGGCTGGAACTCACGAACCATGAGATCATGACCAAAGTTGGATGCTCAACCAACTGAGCCAACCCAAGCACCCCCACTGGTACCTTAAAAAGGAGATACCATCTTTTCTCTAACATTATGTGCATAATACAACGTGGTAACCTTTACACTAATGGATAGCAAGGCTATCCCAGAAATGTTGGAGAGTAGGCATTTCACATGTCTTGGGGGGAGACTTCATTGAAGATGTGTGTTTAAGTGAGACCTTAAGAAATAAGTAGCAATTTGGGGCACCTGGGTGGCTTAGTTGTTTAAGTGTCTGACTCTTGGTTTTGGCTCAGATCATGGTCTCATAGTTATGTTGAGTTCAAGCCCTGCATCGGGATCTATGCCGACAGCCTGGAGCCTGCTTGGGATTCTCTCTCTCTCTCCCTCTCTCTCTGTCCCTTCCCCATTCATGCTGTCTCTGTCTCTCTCAAAATAAATAAATAAACTTCAAAAAAAAAAAAAGCCAGGGCTGGGCTTTTTAAAGAAATAAGTATCAATTCAATTAACAGAAAAGAGTGGAAAGGACACTACTTACAAAGGGACATGAACTCAAATACCATCCATCAGAAGTATGTACAGAGGGAAAAGTGAGAGCCTAGATCTGTGAAAGACATTATCCTCACACAAAGACGTTGTTGGTTCAGTCTGACATGGCTTAGGATGACTGTGTGGCTAATGGCAGGTGCTCTCAGCAAAAACTAGAGTAAGGAGGTAATAATAATAGTAATAGTAATAATTTCATTGAATCCCATTTTCTTTTCTCCTAATGCAAAATTTTCAGTACAGAACACTGAAATTGTGGGTCATATCTGATTTTACTGCATTCACCAAAGTATGCAGAGGGGAGCAGAAAGCATATTCTTCTCAAAATCTTTAGGAACGGTCTGGATCCGAAGACTTTTGAAATGGAAAAATTGACTTCCATTTCTGGTTAGGATGTAGAAAGTTGCAGGAGACTGTCACACTCATCCTGACAATGAGTGTAAGTCTGATAAGTTACAATATCATGGTAATTTAAAGCCTGGCAGAAAACAGTAACTTAAAAACAGAAACTTAAATGAGCTAAATCTTAGAAAGAGACAATCCATTCCCAAGAGAAGAGTATCCTATAGCTGCTTTCATCCTAGCAACACCAGAGTGTTACTCCCTTAGAGAGTGGGGAAAGGAGAAATCAAGTGAGTTGCTAATAAACTTTCAGTGGCCATGTGCAGGCTGGCATGAAGGACTCAAATTCCCAGGTGATACCGTCACCTATTGATCCATGCCCACCTGCCAATTCTTTCCCATGACATCCTCACCAATTTTATATAGCAGGAGACTAAATGCAAGGCAAGAGAACTCATAGAAACCATTTGAGTCACACTGAGTCTTCACTGGGTGAAGGTCAGTGGTATATGAATATCTGGAGGAAGGGGAGGAAAACAGAAAATTCTTCTCATCCCAACATGTAGAGGACCATCACAGTGCAAAACAGTGGCCCACTGAAGGTTGGGGGAAGAGCAGGAAAGCTGAGATCCCCCCAAAACACGCAGGAGAGACCCCCTTCAAGATTCACTGGACTTCCACTTAATACATGACCATGACCAACCAAAGGCTGGGAGAGAACAAGAAAATTAAGAAAAAATCCCCCTGAGGTTCACAGGACCCTCACCAAATGCAAAGCAGAAACTCCTCAAATTGTGGAAGCAGGGCATGAAAGACGAGAGCGTCCCTTCAAGGTACATAAAGCCTGTATCAAATGCAAGTCATTGGCTTACTGGAAGCTGGGGACAGGGCAGGAGAGCTAAGATAGATGCCCTGAGATACATAGAACCATCCATCTGGCAAGAATGTGAAGAAAAGGGAGCCCTTGTGAACTGTTGGAGCAAATTTATATTGCACTAGTGACTATGGAAAACAGTATGGAGGTTCCTCAAAACATTAAAAATAGAACTACCATATGATCCAGCAATCCCACTTCTGAATATATATCTGAAGGAAATGAGATCACTTTCTGGAAGAGATAGCTATACCTCCAAGTTCACTGAAGCATTATTTACAATAGCCAACATAGGGAAACAATGTAAGTGTCCATCAATGAATGAATGGATAAAGAAAATGTGATATATACACATATAATATTATATATAATATTTTGTATATAATATATATTGCATATATGTAATAATTATATATATTATTCAGCCTTAGAAAATAAAGAAATCCTGTCATTTGCAACAACATGGATGAACTTTGAGGGCATTATGCTAAGTGAAATAAGTGAAACAGAGAAAGACAAATACTGTATGTTCTCATTTATATGTGGAATCTAAAAAAACCAAAGTCATAGGAATAGAGAGTAGAATAGTGGTACCAGGCAATGGGGGTTGTGAAGGTGGGGAGATGGGTGAAGAAGGTAGTCAAAGGTAAAAACTTCTAATTATAAGATGAATAAATTCTGGGGATGTAATGTACAGCATGGTGACCATAGTTGACAATACTGTATTGTATATTTGAAAGTCGCTAAGAGAGATCTTAAGTTCTCACCACACACACACACACACACACACACACACAAATGCAAATATGTGAGACAATGGATATAGTAACTAATCTTACTGTGGGAATAATTTTGCAATATACACACATATATCAAATCACCACATTGTACTTACAATTACATTAAATTATATCATACACCTTAAATTTATAGAATGTTATATATCAATTATATCTCAATAAAGCTGGGAACAAAGTAAGTTCAAATGTTAAAATTGATGGTATTTAAGAAAAGATTAGAAACAATCTTCTTGACCTTGGCTTTGGAGTAAGCAAAATGTCGATGGATTAAAAAAAAATTACCAACCATAAAGGAAAAAAATTGATCTCCATTAAAATAAAAACTTTCTGTTTACAAAAGACATCATTAGGAAATACTCCTATGAAGTCTGAAATAGGCAAAACTAATATACAGTGATAAAAATAAGAACAGTGGTTGCCTCTAGGTTGGGGTAGATATGAAAGTAACTAGAAAGCAGTATGAGGCAACAGCCTAGGGTGATGGATATCTTTCTATATCTTGAAATAGGAGATGATTATATCAGTGTGTGTAATTTTCAAAACCCAAGGAATTGTACACCTATCTGTGTATTTTATTGTGTGTTATTCATACACATCAATTTTTAAAAATGTTAAGAATACGTAAATTCACTAGCAATAAAATAAACACAATTTTGAAAAAAATTAAAATAGGGTGCCATGATTCCAACCTTGGCTAATGAGGGCCTCAAATATTAGCCAATGAGAAGACAAAGCAGCACCTTTCTTAAAAGTAGGGTGGTGCACCAAAGTGACACATTTGAACATAGGAAGGAAGGTTTTATCCTACTATGAGACACTAAAGCAATTGTTTTTCAAACTCTTGGGGTCTCCGACTCCTTTGAAATTCAATCAGAGCTATGATATCTGGCACAGAGATATGCATAAGCCACATTCACACAATATTCGACACACTATATAAGAGGTCCATGAACTCTCTGAAAGGTATCCATGGGCTCCTATGATTCCAGTGACACCAGGATAAGAATTGCTTCCCTAAATCCTCAAAGCCATAGAAAGCTACAGCACAAGAACCTAGTTTTACAAAATAAGACAGTCATGTTTCCTAAGTGCTCTTTCTAAATACTGGATTGTAATTTTGTAAGAACATTTCATCCTCCAGTTTACATGACATTTCCACTAAATATAACATGTCAAATCCCAACAAACCTTCTGTTACTGTTTGCTATCCAAACTGGTGGGAGTGCCCAAGGTTAATGAAAAGTGTCAATTACCTAAGGTCCTAAAATGGAGTTGAATTCATTGACCTTTGGATTCTTGCTGGGAAAATGAACCCAATTCTAAATGTAAGTCACTCTAGGGACACCTGGGTGGCTCAGTCAGTTGAGCATCTGACTCTTGATTTTGGCTCAGGTCAGGATCTCACAATCATGATCTCAGAGTCATGAGATTGAGTCCCACATCAGGCTCCACACTGAGCATGGAACCTGCTTGGGATTCTCTCTCTCTCTCTCTCTCTCTCTCTCTCTCTCTCTAACACACACTCTCTCTCTCTCAACAATCAAATAAATAAGTCACTCTGAGTTAAAGGATCAACCAGTGAATAGATATTACCAAGAATATGATTCATGACACAGAACCACTTAGTAGAAACAAATGCCTGCATGGCCATGATATATAAAACTGCTCTAAAAGATGGGAGAAGAGGCCAGGTCTATGAGATGGTAGACATTTTGTATTTTTGACAGATGTGCAAAATTATCTTTGGCTAATTACTTTGTTTTCTTCACGATCCCAAGTGCTTGGACTAGCTCTGGTTTAGACTATCTATGCATGGATATTATCTGACCTAGTTTTTCCAATAAGTGGGTATGATATTCCACCCCCTTCCTGAGGTAAGAAGAGAACATTCAGATTTTTTTAGAGTATCGTATCTACAACCTATTTCCAACTTTTTTGAAGAAAAAAATCTCTTTAAGCCAAGCATATCTCAGAAGGATTTCATGCTGGTTTCTTCTTTTCACTCCCTAACTCCTTATTTATAGCTTCTAGATATTGGCAGGAACAAATTCCTTCAGCTATTTTTTGCATAACATTGTCTAAATACTTTATTTTGAGGCCCCTTTTTCCTCACCCATCAACTCATAGTGTCTATAAAAATAAAGCCTTAAGCTGCTTAAAGGCAACAACTCTGCAGTATATCACTGAATCTTTAATTACAAAAACAACTGTCTTCATGTTATTTAGGTGAATACCTTAGGCATTCTACACGATGCTAAAAACTACTCCCAAGATGGCCACCCAAAAGCCAAGTATCCTTAGGTCATCCAGGTCTCGGATCATCTAAGAGAATCACTTCACTATGTTATTCTGAATAGGTTATAGCCATTACATGAAAACCTTATTCAGTTAGGATTATTCTATTGTAAACTTTGAGAGTAAAATCACATTATTTGTGAAGTTAGGACCTCATTTGAGGGGTGAAGTCATTCATGATGTGAATAAACAAAAGAGACAGGAAATGCAAATGTGGGTGATTCCTGGGGAGGCAAGAGTTAGGGCCTAGCCCTCTTGTTCCAGACGAATCGTTCCTGAATTTATCTGGCTATGAACTCTACCAAAGAAGTTTTACAGATATACATAGATTACTAAGCCCATGTTTGGAGTCTGATTCAATAAGCATGGGGTGAGTTCTATCATCTAAATATTTTAAAATGTGACCAGACATTTTTCATATATGCTCACATTTACTATTCCTTCTTATATCGGGATCCATAATCCTTCTGTGTCATTGATGCCTTTCAGAATCTGATGAAAGCTATGGGTCAATTTTGTAGAAAAAAAAAAAAGCATATATACAAAAAAAAGCACGTGGAGTGGTTCATCTAAATAACATGTCTGATTACATTTCTCTGCTGCCTATAAGCACTCAAGAATTCTCTATTTCCTGGCATTCTCAGATTCTTAAACTCCTTTACATGGGTTTCTAGGTCTCCCATAATGTCACCACTGAAGCCTCTTGTGTCCTTCTAAGTTTCCTTTCCTATTTGTTTTTAGCCTGTTGCCTTTGCTCATGCTGTCCCTGCTGCCTGGGATCTGATTCTTTCCTTCCCAAACCTATTTTTTCATTGATTCCTTAAGAGTAAACTCAGCCAATACTTCCTCCAGAATTTCTTTTTTTCTGTTAACTTTTATGTTTATTTATTTTTTGAGAGAGAGAGAGAGCAAGCTGGGGAAGGACAGAGAGAGGAAGAGAGAAATCCTAAGCAGGCCTCATGCTGTCAGTGCAGAGCCAGATGCAGGGCTTGAACTCACAAACTGTGAGATAATGATCTAGGTCAAAATCAAAAGTTGGACGCTTAACCAACTGAACCACCCAGGTGCCCCCCTCTTCTAGAATTTCTGATCCATTATCCCCAGTCCTCTTTCCAAAATGTTATTAGGTCCCTTCACCTGTTATACCATAGTATCCTGTATATATTGCTTTTATAGCACATACCACATTATGCTGGAGGTTTCTGCCTAGGTGTCTATCACAGATGGAGAGATAAGTGAGGGCAAGGAGGGTATCTTTGTCATTTGGTGTACCACTAAATAAAGCTGGGATTCGATCTGGGATTACTTGTAGCACCACTATCATTTTTAGGCTTTACCCCTTCTCCTTCCTGGACCATGTCCTTTGCCCTATTTGAGTCCAATATGATATACTAGCTCCTCAAGAATAGGGGAGTGTGTGTGGAATTCTCTCAGTGGGTTTGGTGAAGCCTGAGTATGGTTCTAATTTCTTCATTTGGCTCAATTGCTTTCCTGCTGCAAAACCTAAGGAGGATAATGATTCTCTGAGCCAAAAGATCAGGACCAATTGCTTGGAGGGCTCAGCTTGAAGAAAGCAGCCGCTGGGGCCATTTGGCTCAAACTTCAAACTTTGCTTCAATTGAATAGTCAGCTGACTAGTTAACATAATGCATGGGACCCAGAAGACAATGGAAGGAATATTTATGTTTCTGAAAGAAAATGATACCAACGTAGAATTTTTTACCCCAACAAAATATCCTTCGCAATTGGAAATGAAATAAAGACATTTCCACACAAACGAAAACTGAGGAAGTTAATTTCCAGCAGTCCTGCATGAAGCATGTAATGAGAATTCTTAAGGAAAAGACAAAGACTCCATTTGTAAACCTAAAAATGCAGAAATTAATGAAGGAATATGTTCATTAATTCAGACAATATTATTTCATGTCTACTTGAGGGAAGATTTTACTGTGTTTTGACTACAAACACAATCTTTGTATTCAGGAACACTGTTCATCAGCCTTTATTCATGCCATTCAGGGCTCATCCTTTTTTTCTTTCAACATGCCAGGCAAATTTATGCTTCAGGACATTTGCATTTTCTGTTCCTTCTGCCTTGAGTGCTCTTCCCCTGAGATATTTGCATGGCTGGCTGCCTCACTTCTTTCAGAATTTCACTCAAGTCACCTTCCTGACCACTGCATCTAAAATGTCAAACCCCTCATGCAGACTTCCTATCCCCTTCCCTGATTTCTCCTTCCTCTTTAGCACCCACCACTATCTAATGTAATACAGATTTTTCTTAATATAATAATTTCTCCCCTCTAATGAAGTATAAACTGTAAGCAAGGGTTTTTGTCTGTTCCATACATTCGTTATTGTATCCATAGTGTCCACAGCAAGAATAGCAGTGTACTCAATAAATACTCCTTGAATTAATGAATAAATGAGTTGAATACAGTGAGAAAGCTATGGTTTATATTTTGGGGGGAAAAAAGAGTGTAGATGTAATAGGGGAAAAAATAACACTTTCTGGATATTCAGAAGATGGAGAGGTCCCAAGTGGTTGGTGTCACCTCCAAAGCCATGGCATCAGAGCTGGGTCTTAGAGGATGGAAAGATGGCAGCTGAAAGTGGGGATTTGAGGGATTCCAGGTCAGGTGGATTCTTGAGTAGGAACCAGAGAGGGAAATGTGGAGGATCATGAGAAGTACTGTTTGAATAAATATACACAGAGGTGAGACTGGTATGTCAGAACACTGAAGTTCTCTGGAAAGGAAAGAGGACTCACTGAAGTTTTTCAAGCAGGGATGTGACAGAACTGAAGCTCTGCTTTATGAATGTCAATTCAACTATCAGTAGAGCGGTTTGGGCAGCAGGGAGATGGGAGGTGGATAGACCAGTTATGAGGCCATTTTAATAACCCAAGCAAGAGTTACTAAGGGTTTGAATTAGGGTGACAGCAAACAGAATGGGGAGGAAGAGGCAGAAAGAAGAGGAGTCGAGGAGGTAGAAGTGACAGGTCTTGACAGCTGATTAGGAATGGTGGGTGAGGGAGAAGGACGCCTTCATCCTCACTGTGAGGCTTCAAGCTTGAGTGACTGACAGATGGTAAAAGCATTAACAGAGTAAAAGAATTGAGGGAGAGAAAGGACTTTGAGGATGGAGTTGGGATTTAGGTTCTTGACTGACTCTGGGATTGCTCGTGGCGCCTTTATATGTTTTTAGGCTTTATCTCTTCTCCTTCCTGGACCATGCCTCTCTGCTTTATGGAATCTCACACTTTCAAGTCTGACCTGATATATTAGCTGTTCAAGTGCAGTGGAGTGTGTATGGAAGTCTCTCAGTGGGCTCTTCTGGGCGGGGGCTCAAGCTTCAGTGAAGCCTGCGTATGGTTCTAATTTCTTCATTTGGCTCAATTGCTTTCCTGCTGCAAAACCTAAAGAGGATAATGATTCTCTGAGCCAAAGGATCAGGACCAATTGCCTGGAGGGCTGGGCTCGAAGAAAGCAGCCTCCAGTGCCAAGGCATCTGCAGGAAGGAGCTACAGCTCCCCCAGCGTGCCCCCACACCGCCCCCAGGGATGCTCTGCAGCTGAAAGCACAAGGTTGGCAATCATGATGGTTTCCTCCTGAGACGCTTGTCGATAACTTACTGAGCCTTTGTTAAGAGTAATGTATCTACTTTAATGAGCAGCAAAATACTGTTTGTAACGAAATAGTGGCTTCCAGTATTCTTGGAGTAGCCCTAGTTGTATTTAGTGTACAGAAAGGGGGGACAAGGGAGAGGATGGTTTGTATACAGAAAGACCTTGCTTGGTGTTAGTAACTTATTCTTGAAAGTTCTAGGAAAGTCAAAATTCCTATATTGTAGCCACTTTTAATTGCTAGCGAGAAGCTCACTATTTAAAGAAACTAGGCTACACTTGTGTTGGGAAAAAGTTGTTTAACAATGTGACTAACCATTTTCTCATTTATTTGGCTTGTAAATTTTGACGTTTCTTCAGATAGGAATAGTGAGGTAGACAGGAAAAAGCCTGGGCATTGGCATGAGCCAGACCTGCTTCATGTTCCAGCTGGACCACGGTGGTGGGTATAGATGATTGCCTATCTCACATACTTTCTTTCTCATTAAGAGAGCAGCTTTTTTTGTGGTTCAGGAATATGCCTGATTGACTTTAGATAGTTCATCTCCCCTTGCCAATGATCGGTTCATGAATGGGCATATGAACCCAAATTGGGCCTCAGAGAAATGAGGAGAGGTCTGCTGGGGCATTCTAAGAAAATTCTTGCTCACCCTTCAGGGATGTCTTCTTAAAGGGACCCTACTAAATGTGAAGTAAAAGCCACCATCCCCATGGGTGTAAAAAGAACTGTCTGTAGGGTGACACTGAACTGTGAATGTCTGGCAGAAGGAACATGAATCCTTGTGCACACTTTGGAGTTTCTAGATAGAATAATTCTAAATTATATGCTATTTCTGGATTTGCAGGTTTGTGAACCAGCAAATTTCCTAGTTGTTTACAGCTGTTTGAATCACTACTATTCCTTGCCTCAGAAAGCAGCTTACTTGGTAACAGCCACTAACTAGTTTGGGATTTGGGCAGGTTGCTTCACCATGTTAGCCTCAGTATCTATACCCATAAAAGGAAAAAAGAAAAGGAATAGGGAGTTTGGGGAAAGATGGCAAAAATCTACCTGTTGAGTTGTGGTGCTTGAGGCCATCGAAGTTGACTTCTCTCGTGTTGCATTTCCTCTGAAAGCCATGGATTCTTCCAAATAGGTTAAGAGGTTTCTAGCTGGACAAGATTCAGTGGCATGACTACATGAACGTGAGATCATGACCTTTGCTGAAGCTAGATGCTTAACCGACTGAGCCACCCAGGCACCCCATGCTGTTCTTGATTCCTAAATGGACTTGGACCTGACTCCTTCTATGGGTGTTAGAAGTCGTTAGATGTTAGACGTTGCTGGAGTATCATTGTCTTTGCCCCAGTGACCTTTCATGCAAAGCATCTTCTGAGCCTCAAATAGGAGAGAGGGTTAGGAGTCCACGGAGCTTCCAGACCGGCTTGTGTGACTAGTTTCTGTCTAGTCACGATAAATGTGTGGCTGCATGTGGTCTGAGACCTACTTTCACCAAAACCTGGGTGTCAACTATCAGCTGCTGCATTTATCCTTGTATTCATTCAACAAGTAATTACTGAACACCTACTGTGTGCTAGACACTTTTCTAGGCCTTGGGATCAGTTTGTTAGAGCTGCCATAACAAAATACCACAGACTGAGGCAGGGGCAGGGGGACTTAAACAACAGAAATTTATTTTCTCCCAGTTGTGGAGACCAAAAGACTGAGACCAAGATACTGATTGGCAGGACCAATTTCGTTTGAGGCTCCTCTCCCTGACTTGTAGGTGGCCATCTTCCCTTTCTGTCCTCACATGGCCTTTCCGCAATGTGGGCACATGTCTGTGTCCAAATTTCCTGTTCTTAAAAGAACATCAGTTATCCTAGATTAGGGCCTACTCTAATGAACTCATTTTGATTTAATGACTTCTTTAAGACCTTATCTCCAAATTCATTTACACATTCTGAGATACTGGAATTTAAGGCTTCAACACATGGATTTGGAGGGAACACAAGTCAGGGCACAACAGATGGGATATAGCTGGGCACAAAAAAGACAGATCCTGAGAGGCAGCTTCTTTTGAGTGCGAGCAGTTTGCCTGTGATGCTCTCTTGATTTGTTTCCTGAGCCATCTCTCAGTAAAGTGATAGACTGAAGGGTAGCAAACAGAGCAGCAAAGGAGCTCTCCTAGATGGGGTCTGAATCCCTCCTGTTCTTTACAGGAAGCTCTGATCCCTTACAAATATATGCCATTACTCACTGACAGTACATCCTATTACTGTTTTTGCTGATTCTATGCAAAGTGATAAATTTAGCCTAACTCTTTCTGAGTTGTAGGTAAAATGCATTTGGAATTACAGATGAAGAAATAGCAAGCTGTCTGCAAAAATGTATTCAGTGGCAGGATGACTATAATCCATGGAGATAATGTTCACCTGTAGGTATAATACAATTACAGATCGCCTTCATTAAGCATTTGTTCTATTACAGGCTTTGTGCTAAATTTGTTATATATGCCACCTTGTTAATCCACAAACAATGCCTTGATATCATCATTCCCATTTTTTAGATGGGAAAAATTGACACTGAGAGAAGTAAAGTGACTTAACTCAGATTTGAGCTAGACCAGGTAGACCAGGATTCCGAGCCTGTGCTATTAACTGTAATGCCCCCGGTTTCGAATCCGAGAGACCACCAAGGAGCCGATACCGATGCAAATGCACGAGGGTTTATTTGCAAGCTCGAGCTTGGGCCCAAGTATACCCGACACAGCGGAGCAGGGACTTGGACCCCTAGGTTAAGAGGTGTAGCAGTTTTATAGGGGCCAGTGGCCAATGAGATTGTAACACACACAGAAAGTTGCATAGTCATGTCAGTCCACATGCAGGTGGCAATTGAATTACAATTTACCCTATAGTAACTGTTTGAACTAGCCTATCACTCTGGTCAGAATTGGCGCGCAAGTTTGGCGGGCAAAAGGCGGGGTTTACATTCTTTGGCAGTTAGTGGTTCCGCATTCCTATGTGAGCCGGTTTCTAGTAAGGGTGTGCTCAGCGGCTTGACTAGGGTGGGGGAGTGTCTTAAGCAATAAGTAGGTCATGTGGGGGTTATACATGAGATGGTGGGTGTAGCACAAAATGGAGTTAGTCATGCTCTGCTTGTCCAGGGGTAGGGGATTTTTGTTAAATTCCTTGGGTCCCACATTAACCACCAAAGAATACTGCTAAGGAAAAGTGGCATTGATTTTTGTTTAGTGAGGCATGGAGGAGGAAGTGATAGCTGGTGGTGCTTTGCTGAACTTTAAATTATATAACTAGAGCTGGAAGGGACTGATGAGATCATCCAGTCTTCGCTCAAAGACATACCTTGGGTGAATTAAAAAGAAGTATAATTCTGGTTTTCTAATTCCACATCTAGTATTCTTTACTGTATCCCCATGAGGTCCCTCTGATTCCTCATTTACCACATAATAATAACACAAAACCATATTGTTATTTTTAGAGTGCCTTTTTGTTCTCATAATGTTTTCACCTACTTAAATTTAAAACAAAACAAAACAAAACAATGGGCTTTAATTGGCTAAACAGGAAATGCCCTGGGCTCTTCCAGGCAAAGAGAAATTTAACCAAGCTTAACGGGAAATGTCTGAGCAGTTGTGTTTCTCAACAATTCTGTGTTGTTTTTATCCTGGGTCCGTCATGAAGATTGACTAGAAGGAGCAGACTGTAAGGCTTTTGGTCATCAGGTGAGGCAGAGAACAAAACTTCAGAATCAGGACACACAGGACTCAGTGTAAAGAGTAGAACTGTAGCTTAGAGGAAACACAAAGAGAAGGCGTTTCCAGGGTAAAGCAAGAAATTAATAAATCATTAAGATTCCTTGGGAGCAAGCAACAGAATCCTATGCTGGCTAAACTAGAGGGAAAGAAACAAAAAGAAATGCATTGTCCTGCTCGAAGGAACCTCATCAGGTGAAAAGAAAGGCTGAAGAAATCAGGCTTAGAACAGAGGAAGCAGGCAACTCCAGATTATCTCAAAAATTAGAATGAATGAACAGAAATTGTATGTTCTGCCACAGTTCTAGAAAATACAATTGGCCAAGCTTAGGTTATGTGCCTGCTGTTGACTCGATGGTGTGGTTAACAAAATACCTATAGAGGTGGCCTCCAGGGACAACTTCAGTAGCCATGGGAGAAGAGCAGGCACTGGGGTTTACCATCCTTCCCACTGAGAATACAAAATGATCTCAAGACCCTTTTAAAATTACTGGGGACCCCAAAGAGCTTTGACTTGTGTAGATATCATATTAGAAATTAGAACTGATAAATTTTAAAATATTTATTTGCTAATTTATTTAAAAGTAACAATAAACCAGTTTCTTTTTATTTATTTATTTATTTATTTTTACATGTTTATTTACTTTGAGAGAGAGAGAGAGTGAGAGCACAGGAAGGACAGTGACAGAGAATCCCAAGCTGGCTCTGCTCTGACAACAACACAGAGCCCGACCTGGGGCTTGATCTGGCAAACTGTGAGGTCATGACATGAGCGGAAATCAAGAATCAGATGCTTAACTGACTGAGCCACCCAGGAGACCCTATAAATGTTATATTTTAAAAATAAAAATAGCTGTATTTAATAAAGCCAGAAACATTAGTAGGAAGAGTTTTGTATTATATTTTTGCAAATGTCTTAATGTCTGGTTAAATAGAAGACAGCTAGGAGTGCCTGGGTGGCTCTGTCGGTTAAGCAACTTACTCTTGGTTTCAGCTCAGGTCATGATCTCATGGTTTGTGAGTGTGAGCCTCTCTGTGCTGACAGCATGGAGCCTGCTTTGGATTCTCTTTCTCCCTCTCTCCTTCTGCCCCTCCCTGGCTCGCTTGCTCTCTCCCTCTCTCAAAATAAATAAATAAACTTAAAAAAAAAGAGAGAGAGATAGCTAGATTCTCATATTGCACTCACTGTGTTGTGATATTTTATTCTGTTTAAAGTATTTAGAGAAAAGCTGTCCTCACAAAGATGTTTAGGAGAAAGAGGGAGGAGTATTTTAATAGCCTTTCACACAATTGTGGAGATTCTTCTTTCATATTATACCAAAACTCAACAAATAGTAACTTCTTAAAAATCTGAAACTTTATTAATAAACATTTCTTCCTCAGATACTTTAAAATCCATTACTATCTTTTGCATTTTGAATGTGTCTTTTACCCACAGGAGATTTTGTATCATCCTGCATTGGTCATTTGGAAAATATTGGCTCACTGAGTTATGCAGATCTTCCAAATATTGACATGCTTTATTTACAATGTGCAAAATCATAGTGATTAATATCACCACTGATCTCATGAGTAAAGTATTTAAGCATCGGGACACTGTCAGACTCATGGTGGCAGATTCTAAGTTTTGTAATATTTTCTAAGTTTTACATGAAGTCTTAAGTGTTATTAGTAGCAAAAATACTGTTAGTGGCTTTCCTTGAAGTGACTGGCCCACTTTGTTCATTTTTGAGAAAGTGTCTGCCCAACCATTACTCAGGTCTGAAAAACCATAGTTCATCTGTGAGTCATCCTTTTGAGTCGAAATGGAATTCCATGGGAGGAAAAAAAACCCAGTTAATCCAGCTTGCACTCAAACAATTGTACAAATGCTTTTCCTTGAGACAATGATCATAATTTTGCAGAAAATGGAAGTGCTTTATGGTGTACTTCCCATTTCATCATAAAGAATATTAAAATGGCATGTACCCATGGGTCGAGACTTAAGAAGTTAATCACTCTTACTGCACCATCAGTGACTATTTATTTATATATTTATTTTTAATGTTTATTTATTTTTGAGAGAGCCAGAGATACAGTGCAAGTGGGGAAGGGACAGAGAGAGAGGGAGACACAGAATCTGAAGCAGACTCCAGCTCTGAGCTGTCAGCATAGAGCCCGATGTGGGGCTCGAACCACGAACCTTGAGATCATGACCTGAGCTGAAGTTGGAGGCTTAATTGACTGAGCACCCAGGTGCCCCCATCAATGACATTTTAAAATGAAACTGGCCTTTAAAAAGTTGTTAGCATGTGGCTGTGAAGAAAGCAGTACGATGGCTACAAGAGCTGTTGGGGACACAGCCTGAAGGTGTGCCAAAGTGCTAGTGATTTGACTCACTGTTACTTTTTCATCACTTCTTACTTGGAAATAATTGTCAATTTAAACGTTTTCAAAAACGAAAGCAACACAAAGAACATCCATATATTCTCCATATGTTTACTTTGATTCACTATTTTTAACATTTTATTCCCTTTGCTTTATTGTTTGCCTTTTCCCCACCCCCACTCATTTTTCATCTTTATTTTATTTATTTATTTTTTTGCTGAATCATTTGAGGGTGAGTTACACACATCGTCATTTACCCCTAAATATATCAGTTGGTATTTCCTAAGAAGAGAGGTATTCTCTTCCATAACCACAGTACAGCTATCAACTACATAAAGTTACATTAACAACACATTTCTATTGCCCTTCTTCCAGTTTTGTCAGTTGACCTAATGAGGTTATATGTACAAGATCCAGTGTGGAGTTGAGTGTTCCATTTAGTTCTCTTCCTTAGCCTCCTTTAATCTGGAATATATTTCCACAACATTATTTTTTCCTCTTTTAAGACGCTGATATTTTTGAGAGTAAAAGCCACATTCCTCCCTGCCCCCATGGGGAAAACAAACAAATGAACAAACAAGAACATTTCCTCATTTTGAGTTTGTATGATGTTTCATTGTGATCAGATTCAGATTATGCATTTTAGGCCAGAATCCTGCAGAGGTATCTTTCTCAGGAACCACATCTGGAAGCCCGCCATCACCATATGTCTCTCACTGATGATGTTGATAATGTTCACTGTGATCACCAGTCAAGGGGTGGTCCAAGCTCTCCACTGTATAATTACGATGCTCTATTTTTCTCCTTTACCACAGAAAGTAGTCTGGTGCTCAGAATGAGGAATGGTGCTCAGGGAGAGACATGCCAGGAGCCTCACCCATAGCTAAACTTTATTTAGTTGATGCACTTCTGGGCTTCAAACGAGTGCTGTAATTGTTTGAGATTTGGTGGTCTTGGGAGAAGGGAAGATGTACTTTGTATGTGAGAAAGGGGTGAACTTTCTGTTCCCTCCCCCTTGAATCTGGGAAAGCCTGTGGCTATGGCAGAAGTCATGCTACCAGATGTTCAAAGCTACACCATAAAAGTCAGTGCAGCTTCCACCAGGGGGTCTTGGACCCTAGCCCCATGCTGTGAGGAACCTCCAGCCACAGGGAGGGGCCACACACCGATGTTTTGGAAGGCAGCCTCAGGTGAGGTCTCAAATGACCTGACCTGTGAGCAAGGAAGCCATGATGATATGTATCTTCAGTGCGGGTGCTGTCTGACTGAAGCCACATGAGAGACCCTGAGAAAGGACCACCCTACTGAGTCGAGTTAGCCCTTGGAGATTATAATACACTGATGATGTTGTTTAAGCTGCTACATTTTGGGATGTGTGCTCATAGACTCTTAAACAGTAGTGCCTGTACATAGGTGGGCAAGGCTAGAAGCTATACGCCAAACATGGGCCATGAAAGAGGTGACAGGTGACAGTGGACACTTGTACCTGCTCGGTGAAAGCCGCAAGAAGAAGCCTGACGAAAGAAAGACTTCAGAGACTTGTTGAATGTGGCTGTCCTAGAACCAAACCAGAAAGTAAGGAGGGGGTGTTTTCTGATGTCGATGTCACACCCTGAGTGCCACATGACGCAGCTATAGATGATCCCCCACTCTTCCCTTCCTTTCCTTTCCCTCTCCCCTCCTTTCCCGTACCTCCTTCTCTTATCCTGACTCTTCCTCCATTTCTCATAGCAAATTGATGCAAAATGAAAGAACATGAGTTTGAAGTTAAGCAGGCCTGGATTTGAACCCTCTCATTCGTCACTCAACTTTGGGCAGATTGTCCCCCTTCTCCCAGCCTCACTTTCTCCGTCTGTAAACTGGAAGTTCTGCTACAGAGTTGCTGAGATGACCCACTTTTGTTAAAAGCACTCAGTGCCTTGCAAAGTGCACAGAAGGTCCACAGCCCAGGGTCCACATTCATTTGCTTCCCCGTCCCTGATCCAAAGCCAGTTTTCTCCTTTGCTTACTCCAAAGCTCCTTGGCCTTTGTCTGTAGGTTATCCCATTTCACAGATGCTGTTTTGTTGTCACTCCTGGTTTGCTCTGCCAATGCCTCCAGCAGACCTACAAATTCCAGATGCTGAGAGAAAAGCCCTTGATTCAGGCTGAATGCAGGGATGATACGCGCTCCAATGCAGATGGCACATTAGATACCTGTGGGAAACTTGTGTACTGGATCAGAAACAGACAAAAACAAAATTTCTTGGCAAAAATGGGTTCCTGGTATAGGGCAGGCGAGAAGAAGCAGAGGCCAATGGAGGCTGACTGATGAAGCAAGCTTGCCCTCTGAAGCCAGGATCTCCCGACCACGGCCCCTGTGAAGTGTAGAAGAGGGAGTGATTTATCTGAAGGACATGAGAGGGAGAGCTGGGGCTCAGGGAGATTATATCTTGGAGAATAGACCCAAAATCCACAGGGTGTTTGATTACTCACCTTGGTGTCAGATGGTTATGCAGGTTAAATGGGCCCTATCGGCAGCGAGTGCACAAAGTCAGTGGGAATTTTGAGGGCAGATCAAATGCACCACTAGGAAGACTGTGGACAGACTTTTCTCCCTGTCTTCTCAAAAATTACAGATTCTATACTTCCTTTGGCCAACCGCTACTCATGAAAAATATCTCTTAGATGTCACCATTTACATTTTGGCTCTAAAGTGAGGTCACTTCCCCTTTTGGGAGCTTCCTAATATTCTGAAAGACAGGTAATAGTTTAAATTCACGTTACAGTTCAGTGGAAACTAATTCAAGATTGTTTATAACATTCATTTGACAGATGTTTATTAATCACCTACTGTGTGCCAGTTATTGTGTTAATCACCATGCTTTCAGTAATGAGTAAACAGGTGAACAAACACCCCCCCCCCCCCCCCCGCCAGACGCACACACAGCTACAGAGAACAGAGAGACAGAACACACACATATACGGCAGAGAAAGTCCTGGCATTCACAGCTGGTCCTCCATTTAATACATTGTTGGGGAATAAGGGGAGTATGTTCAGAGGTAGTTATTTTTGCTATAAATTAGTCAGATCTTATAATGTCATATTTGGCTCATGAAACTGTAGGAGAATTAGAAAAAAAGATTATTTAAAAATGACTCCAATAGGGACAGAAATAAATGACAGTGAGGTGTTTAAATTAGAATTTAGAAACCTAAAGATGACTTAAAACTAACTGGAGTATGTGAACTGGCCATGCTCTGTCTTCATAGAGAATTTTGCAAAAGGAAATGAACTTAAGCACCGTGGAAAAGATTGCGTTCTTACCTAAGGAAGAAACATTTCTTAACACTCAAGGTGAGAAACCTAGGCTCTGGGATCTAGAAAGAATCTGGAGAGGAGAAAAAAGCTCCTTTTCTTGTTGGTCAGTTCTCTCCTTCCAAGTTCTTGGTCAGAAACTGTTATGGTGATCTTTCCATTCTTTTCTGCAAGATTTAGGCAGATGCATGAGATTCCTGGGGGCTTGTGGTCCCCAAGTTCCTGCTCTGCTCCTCTGGGCCTGTCCACGGCACTGACCCCATCAGACTTCCCTAGTGAGAGCTAGCCTCCCGGGTCTCAATGCCATGCTCTGTCTTGCAGCCACCCCAACCATGTTCTTCTGCACAGGGGTTTAGGATCTTGTACTCCAAATGTCATTCTGGGCTCAGCAAGATCATCACCACCCAAGATCTACTGACTCAGTCTATAGTTTAATACAGTCCCCAGTGATCTCTATGCATATTAAATTTTGAGAAGTTTTGCTCTAGAATACTGGCCACCAAGCCAGCCAGACTTGACTCCAAAGCTTGGCTCTGGTACTGTCTGACTCTATGACCTTGGCTAATTCACCAACTCTGAGACTCAGTTTCTTCCTCGATAAAATGAGTACAATAGTTCTTACTTATTAGGCTCTCAGGCCCTTTCTGGTTACCTTATTTTATGTGGATCCTTCCTTTTATATTTACCTCAGTACTTTATTATATTTTTTCCTTGAGAAAAATTATTACAACTTGAAATCACCTGTGTCTGTAGTGTTCTGAATGTCATTTCCATGAAGGCAGGAACCATTTCATCCTGTTTCTCCGGATATCCTTGGGATCTCATACAGTGCGTGGACCTAAAGGATGGCTCAATACTTACTCAAATAACAGAATGGTACAAGGATTAAATTAGATGATGCAAGAGAAACCTCAGCTCAACTTTGACTTGTAGAAAATGCTCATTAATTGTAGTGAATGATGAAACTGCATAATTTGTGAGGCCCAGTGCCAAATAAAAATGCAGGACCCCTTGTGAAAAAGTTATTAAGAATTTCAAGGTGGTGACAGCAGAGAAGTAAACCAAGCATGAGTCCCTCTCATAGCCAGAGGCTTTGCAGTCATACAGGCTGCATACCCAGCAAGCCAGCCTTGGGGACTGACAGTCTTCCTATTATGGTGGTGACTGTGGGAGACGTTGCCACCACCCAAGGATGGGGTGTCTCGCCTTTTCCCCTGAGGTGGGACATCCTGGGCAAGAGCCCCACAGTCTCACATTGCCTTCCTGAGCTCAGCTTTTCCCTTCCTCACCTCCTCAGACCATGAGGCCAGGAGATAACTTGAAACTTGAGAAAGTACAAAATGGACCCCTTTGAGGTGGCCAGTCCCTCAGTATTCCTCACAGCAAAATGCTGATTTATACCTGATGGGTAATTGTGGCAGCCATTGAATCAGCAAAAGTTCTGAAAATGTGTGCTAAACAGAATTTTAAATGAGCTTCCATAATGCACGTACACATAATGTATGGCTTTTAATTTACTTGATAATGTAAAAATACAGTCTGAGATGAGGAAGGAGGCAGACAGAGTCACTCAATTCTAATGTAACAACTTTTCTTTATGAGAGCCTGAAAATAAGGGCAGGGCTCAGAATATAAAACAGTCATGAGGAATTGAAGCTAAAAACAGGACAGATGAGTTCACTAGAAAACAGCCCGCCTGGCCTGGTTCCAGGATCTGCTGAATTGTTGGAATGTGGTTACTAAAAGCAAAAGAAAGATATTTCCAGGGGTCCTAGCCTTTCCAGATTGAGAATGACATCCTTAGTGGGTTAAGTTTGTCCTTTCAGAGGCTGGGCTCCGTTAGCTGTTAAGTGGGGAAAATCACCCACCTGTCTCACAGACTACGTTGTAAGGGGATCAAAGAATGCTGCTCCTCTTGTGAAAGTGCTTTGTTTGACATTATGGCGTACACAAATAAGGTGTTGTACTCCGTAGACAAGGGCACTACACTGGAAGTCAAAAAACCTAGTTTCTGACATAAATTTGCTTATTTATGAACTGTCCATCATCGGTGTTTGGGAGCTGCACAGATAGAACTGGGTGAAAATCCCAAGCCTGTCACTATCTGGCTGTGTAAGCTTGGGCAGGTTCTTTATGCTCTCTGAACCTCAGTGTTCTCATCTGTAAAGTGGGTTGAACTCCATCCTGGGGAGTATTAGCATACCTGACCCACGGCAAGTCCTTAGAAAATCTTTCTTGGCTTCACATTTCTGTTGATTGGGATAATAATAATAATAATAATAATAATATGTGAATATATATATATTTATTTTGAGAGAGAAAGAGAGCACAAACACAAGTGGGGGAGGGGCAGCGAGAATGGGAGAGAGAACCCCAAGCATGCTCTGCACTGTCAATGCAGAGCACAATGTGGGGCTTGATCTCACCAACCATGAGATTGTGACCTGAGCCAAAATCAAGAGTTGGATGATTAACAAACTGAGCCACCTAGGCGTACTGGGATAATAACGTTTAGAAAACTTCAAAGCACTCTCCTGCTATAGGATATCCCTGTGTGCTGAATTCAAGCTGGGGAAGCTGAATTGCCCCTACAGCTCCTCTTCAACCTTCCACCGGCCCCAAATTTCCAGTAGTTTTCTAGTTGTGGTGCTAGAGTCTTTTGTTCAGTTATTTGTTATCTACCCTTCCCGAGTTGTTAATTTGTAGCTATGATAGTAGCTCTCTTATAGGGGTTTGTGCTTCATTGAAAGATTTTGAAACTAAAAGAGCTAGCTGTCCAGAAGCAAAAAGGCAACAGGTAGGGGGAGATAATATTCGGAGATGCCTTGCCCTACTGGGTGTACCTTCAAAAGGTACAGCTCACGTACCACACAAGTCTAGGATCTTAAATACACATTTGGCTGGAAATACAAGTATCCCTTGACATTGCTGCTTGGCCTTAATGATTGTTTGGTATTGATAATGACCCCACTTCTGCCATCTCTTATTTTATTGGGCATAATTCTCAGCATTACATGTGTTTAGTTAACACAAAATGATGGTGGCTTCACAGTTCATTATTTCCCCAGTAGCTGTGTATGTGACTCCCCAGCTCTTTTAGCAACAGACACTACCCAACTCTAGACAGCTTCAAAGACCTTGGACCTAGGTTGGACTGATCAACATTAGCTTCCCCTGTCAGAGTGAATGGGTCAAGAGGTGGCCATGTGACTCAAACAGGCCAATTCTGTCCTTTGTCTGGATTTTCCCAACAAACTGGTGAACACAGGGGAAAATGTGAGGTCAGAATGGTCTCCAGCCCAGTTTCCTTGTTGGTACACAGCTATAGAAATGAGACAGATGGATGAGTTGTACAGAGTATCCTGATGACGCTCTAGCCAGGTTCATGCCTTCCCTTCCCCAGGTTTGAGGATGTGAACCAGTATGCCCCCTCTCACCCTTAAATCCTAGAACAGTTGAGTTTGTTCTTGTCCCTTATAAACAGAAGTCCTCATTGTATAATCTGATACAAACATCCATATGGATAACCAACAAGAAGTGGTTTCTCTTGGAGTTGTGGTAGCAGACATGATATTACAGAAACAATAGAGTGAGGGACTGTCACTAAACAGAGGCTGGTGGGTACAAATTACTCTTGCAAGAATGTTGGTGGAGAATGGAAAGAAAGAGATTAGGCTATAGTAGGTGTGATATTGTGGTATGATAAGAAATATATATTTGGTCTTCCTCCCTGGTTCCTGGCACAGGACTTCTGAAACCCTTGGAATTTCCTGAGAAATACGGATGAGAGGAGTATCTTATTATTCATAGTAAGCCCTTTTCAACCATACCTGAGTTTATGCTAATGAAGTGACTCTCAGTAGGCCCCTAGATAGCTTCTGGTTGGGAGCTGGTTGCCAGAGAAACCAACCATGTGATTAGAGGGTTGGAACTTTCAGCCCCACCCTCTAACCTCTGAGGAGAGAGGCTGGAGATTGACTTAATCACCATTGGCCAGTGATTCAATCAACCATACCTACATAATGGCATCTCTATACAAACACCAAATGAAGGGGCTCTGAGAGCTTCTGGGTTGGTGAACTCACCCACGTGCCAGGAGAGTGGCAAACCCCAAACCCTATGGGAGCTCGTGCTCTTGAGACCCTTCTGAACTTTACCCTACGTAACTCTTCAACTGGCTGATCACTTGTGTCATTTATATCATCTTTTATAATAAACTAGTAGTCTAAATAAAGTGTTTCCCTGAGTTCTGTGAGCTGTTTAGCAATATACTGAGCCTGAGGAGGGGGTCATAAACACCCCCGATTTATAACAGGTCAGACAGAAGTACAGGAGGCCTGAACTGGCATCTGAAGTATGAGTAGTCTTGTGGGTCTGTGCCTCTAACTTGTGTGGTCTGACTCCAACTCCAAGTAGTTAGTGTCAGGATTGAACTGAATTGTTGGACATCCAGTTGGTATCTGGAGAGTTGAAGAATTGGTTGCTGTTGTGAAAAAAATCTACACATTTGATGTCAGAAATTCTCTGGTGTTATAAAAACAGTAAATATTACTAGTAGGGTAGCAAGCTCAAGGGAAGGTATGCTTTTCAGGCTGGAGGAGAACTTTAACTGCCTGACTTATCTCACTTCTCTTTAAGACAGGGAGGAGCATTATTTCAGGAGAAATGGAGAACACTGTGCCAGTAAAGGCAGTAACATTGGTCAATAGGGAGAGAATTCTCCTTTGAGAGCAAGGGAAGAGAAGGTGAAAACAGAGAAATCTGAAAGATGAAGAGAAGTCAAGAAAGCTCATGCTGGGGTAGCCACAATTTTTTCAGTGCCAGAGAATATTCGAGGGATTAAATTGCTATTTGTACAGAACTGGGGTCTCTCTGGGGCTGGTGCTATGCTTCCTCCCAGAGCCAAGGAAAGAAAGGAAAGAATGGTAGCAGGAACAGATCTAGGAATGGCGAGGTCTTTGGGATTGATGTCCATCTTGTAATTGATAATTTGGCATTGACTGTCATATCTCAGACTCCCTCTCATGGCAAGGTCATCTGTTGAGGCTGTGGAGATGTGCTGTGCACATAGCTATGGAGAGAAGACAGGTTCTGCTAAGTCAGTGAACCTGACAGAGCAGAGAGAATCAGTGGGCTGTTTGCCCTTGTAATCTTTCTTTCATCTCCCGGTCAACTGCTATATTTCCCATGGGGACATTTTCTGATATCCTGGTCCCCCTGGTATTGTGGAGAGTGACTGTCCTGCATTGCCATGGCTGTTTATTATTCTCTGGTCCCTGAGACAACAGACTCATATGAAGACTTTCAGTAGTCTCCACTGTCTTGGCAGCTCTTATCTGCCTTAAGAATATTCTAGACCATATCCATTGTTTGCCAACTTAGCTTTTTGTCTTATTTTGACCTTCAAATATTTAGCGGAGACAATATAAATGTAGAGTTTAACCTACACTGTATAAACTCTGTATAAACTCTGAGGTGTCTGATTGTAAAGTTAGGTGGACCTGGTTTTGAACCTCATTGCTGCTTCTAATCACCTCATGTGACCAAAGTTATTTAACCACTTTAATATTCCATTATTCATTGGTGAAAAAAGATACTAAAAGTCCCTACTTACTGTGTCATGTAGATTAAATGTGATAACATATGTAAAGTTCTTAGAATATAGCCTCTTAGAATATAGCCTTAGAATATAGCAGGTATTTACATAGCTAAATTTAATTAGATAGCTAGTGAGGGAATCCAGGGTTCCTTATTTCTTCTTCTTTTTTTTAAGTTTATTTATTTATTTATTTATTTATTTTGAGAGAAAGAGGCAGAGAAAGAGGGAGAGGTAGAATACCAAACAGGTTCTGTGCTGTCAGCACAGAGCATGGATTCGAACCCACAAACCATGAGATCGTGACCTGAGTGGAAACCAAGAGCTGGCTGCTTAACCAACTAAGCCACCCAGGCATCCCCCATATTACTTCTTATATAATGAGTTTTTGAGGATTTTTTTTTTTGTTTGGTTGTTTTTGGTTTTGTTTTGTTTTGTAAGTTTATTTACTTATTTTGAGAGAGACAGAGACGGAGAAACACACGCATGCACGAGCAGGGCAGGGGCAGAGAGACAGGGAGAGAGAGAATCCCAAGTAGGCTCCAAGCTGCCAGCTCAGAGCCCAGTGCAGGGCTGGAACCCACAAAGTGTAAGGTCATGACTTGAGGCGAAATCAAGAGTCAGATGCCCAATTGACTAGCCACCTAGGAGCCCCAGAGATTTCTTTACAGAATTAATAGGGAGGTCACTTTAAAGCATCCATTATTAGCTTTATTTTTAATTCAGGACTTGTTTAAAGGTAAACCACTAAATATCTCTGGTGTCAGTAAGTGTTATCACCTGCAAAATCTAATCCATTGGTATGACCACCTGGGGCATGGTCATGAGGATTTTCTCGGCAAAATTGAAAGGAATGGTGTGATTGATTAGTGATGTCTACCATGGAAATGGTTAAGGGTACTGACTTCCCCTGTTCCCTGTATGTACTGACTCTGTATAAACTCTGAGGTCATAGATCACAGGTGCAAGTCATAGACCAAGGAGTGTTACATAATTTCCAGAATTGCCAATGCTCAAGGAGAAGGTACTGGCTAATTTGAAGAAGCTAGAGAAGCAGCTGTCATTAAACCCAAGGTCATGGCACAGTGGATAGCAATAATGAGAAAGATACATTGCATTCTGCAGTCTTGTACTTGGAGAATGACAGAGCAGTGTGCATGTGTAAATCTGGAGCCTCTAGAATTGACAGGTTTAAGACTATGTCTGCATGATCTCAGGGAAACTGTTTGCAAAGCTTTAAAAAATGTGCCAATCAACTGGTTGCTGATGTCGGGACTTGTGTCTTCTCATCTGTTCCTCTGCATAGCTAGATCTACTTGAATCTCACCTGTAGCTCAGCTGGTACCACCCTATACCCTGAGCCTAACCCTTCCTGCTGTCAATAGGGATTTTAAGAACTCTGGTAGGCTTCCAGATAAGCTGGCACCACCCACCCTGGTATCTAAGCCAGTTCTGCTCTGAGTCTGGCCATGTTGCCTTGAGCCCTCAAGAGTTGGGATCTCCTTTTCTGATGGCCCTCAATGCAGCCTATTGTCCTCCTGTCTGTCCAGATCTCTGAAGAGATTTTTCTTCTGGATCCTTCATACTCAGGATGTCCTGCTACCTCTTCCTTTCACTGGCCAAAGCCTTTCTTAGATTACAGCCTATGTCTTATTAATGAGACTTTTCATTTCCACAGTGTCAGGATGGGCAATGGAGATAATGTGCACTTTAAAATAAGCTAGACCTAGGTTCCAGTTGTAGCTTGACTTTTTCTTAACTATGTGGCTTTGGACATGTTGCTCATTTTTCTCATCTATAAAATGGAGATGGTAATTAATATGGCAGAGTGTTATATCTTGGAGGAAAATAGACAAATATATTGGAGGACCTAACACATAGTAGCTGCTAACACATGAACAATAACAACAACCTAACACTAACAATAGCTGTTATTTATTGAGAAATTAGCATGTATGAGGCATTGAACCAAGTGCTTTCTTTAGCCTTTTGCCCATAATGAAATTAATACTACAATTCACATTTCATAGACAAAGAATCTGAGGATTAGCCAGGTCAGTGACTTACCCAGTATTACCCAGCAAATAAAGGGCAGAGCCTGGATTTGAGCCAAGATCTGTCTGTCCAACTCTAGAGCCTGACCTCCTTCTATCCCACTTTATGGTCAACAAATAGTATAAGCATCTCCCACCCATTTGGATGAATTTTCCCCTGTTCTCTGAAGCTAGGTTTGTCCCAAGCATTTATTAGACTCTTCTAGACATAAATGATTGCAACTTTCCTCTTCCCACTCCTCCCGTTCCCATGGAACATTTTATGACTGGCCATGTCACAAGTTATGACATCCTCAAGTCTATTATACCAAACAAATTTGAGTTTTAAAATATTGAATCGGTTTTAGATACAGCCATGGGAGTAATTTAAAAATCTGGGCTCCCAACCAACAAAGTAATTTCCCTTTATTAATGGGAAAATAAACATCTCCTGTAAAGAATGTTTTCTTCCTTCCATGGCCTTTGTCCTCAGAAATACAGGGCTAGGTAAGCATCAGTCATGCCTGAGGATATCATGTGAGACTAGGTGAGCAGGTTGTGGATCCACAGCAAACCTTGTGTATGTGTCTACTTGATCCTGCTTCCTGCTCCCTCAGTTCCTACTGACTGTTAGCTCTGTCTTCTCTTTAAAGGTCAGACTGGAGTCATAGAGGGACCCCTTTTTGGGGTGTTTTTAGCAAGCCAATGAATTAAGATTTGGCCCCTCTAGGTACCAATCACCATCAGGGTAATCTGGCAACAGAGAAGAGGAAAACTGTAATTTACGGATCCAAATATTGGTCCAAGTATTTTGTATACATTATCTTATTTAATTATCCAATAACCCTATAAGAGAGTCATTAGTATTTCCATTCTTACAACACTGTGGTTCAGAGAAATTAAATAACCTGTTTTACATTAAACAGTTACTAAATAATGGTACAACCCAACACATTTTATTATAAAGGCACATCTTTTGAACCCAAAGTTCAGGGGCGCCTGGGTGGCGCAGTCAGTTAAGTGTCCGACTTCAGCCAGGTCACGATCTCGCGGTCCGTGAGTTCGAGCTCCGCGTCAGGCTCTGGGCTGATGGCTCAGAACCTGGAGCCTGTTTCTGATTCTGTGTCTCCCTCTCTGTCTGCCCCTCCCCCGTTCATGCTCTGTCTCTCTCTGTCCCAAAAATAAATAAACGTTGAACCCAAGGTTCATATAGTGAATAATGAGTGTTAACTCTCAAAACTGGTGTCAGAATTTCTCATTGATTCAATACCTATTATATGAGATGCATAATTAGAATCTACCCAAAACTGATGTGACTTTACAGCCAGAGCCTGAAATGGAGAGATGCCGTTCAGCTATTTGCATACAAATAGCCTACAATTATTATGAAGTATAGTCCATTATAGAATTTGGTTTAGCTTGCATTTTAGCTGAAACCATAAAGTCAGCTAGGAAAGAGTTAGCTTTATCAATTACATTTGTGTGAACCCAGTTTTGTTTTTTAAGGTTTCTAAATGGATATGCTAAGGGAAAAAATACCCATGGGCTAAAATTATGTAATCAGCATTGTGGGAAATGAGATTGAAGTTTTTGAAAGTCTGAATCTCTTTCTAAGGAATATGCCCCAAATCCCAACTAGTGTGTTATACTTTTGGCTGTGATCTCAGTATTGGATCCGCACTTGACTGTCCACTCTCGAGAAACTTGAGGTAGCTCCCTGGGGCATAAGAGTCCCAGATTCCAGGCACATAGCTCTGGCTCTTTCTCTTTATTTTTGGACAACAATGGACCCCTGGCTACCACAAGAGATAATGTATTGGATTTAGTTTTCCTATAGCCTCCTCATCAAAAAAATAAGGATTTAACAGATACCTCGAAGAGGTTCTGTAAGAGTTAGATAATAAATGTAAAATCTTTAGTACAGTTCATGGTACGTAGTAAATCACTCTGAATACAAATTATTATAATTGTTATAAGATGATTTTGAATGTGCATAACCTAATAAATTCAGTGACCCATATGGTCCAATCATAAGAGTGGTATGTCACATTCAAGGAAACGATTTAACAACTAAAGGTAGTTAAAAGCAATAGAAATCTCTATTTGCATTTCCTGGGGATCATCAAAGAGAATCCCATTACTAAGCCACCTTGACATTTTGTAACATCACTTTTCCTTTTTTCCTGCAATTCCCTTACATCCTGTAGCCACTCTCGTATCTCTCTCTTAAAAATTTAGCTCCAAAAAACTCTTCCTATGGTAACAGGCTGTAAAGTTTTTGATCTTTATTCTCCTTATCCCTCTTTCTATCACTTTATTATGTGGGTTGACTTAGCTTCTTTCAGTAAGCAAAAATCCTTCCTTAGCAGGACTGGGAAGGAGTGGGGACTGAGCAGGCAATGTAGGATTATTTTTATTGGACTGGAGGTGGAGTGGGGGTGGCTGTGAGCACTCAAAGACTAATAACTTTAGTTACATCACATAAATATAACTCTGGAGCGAGGAAAGTTCTGGCTTCTAAGCTGCTCACCCTGTACCTGAAGTCCTACTTGATGAGGAAATTTGATACACTTAACTACATGGAGAGGGAGAGATAGATAAGAAAATCCTATGTCAATGAAAGGTCATTCCATATGAAAAGTAATTGAAGGGCCTGGCAAAAGGGAAACTCAGGGATGTTATGACAGCTGCCTTGAGGATATCCATAGATGGCAAAACTAGTCCAGAGAATTTAGAGAGTAGACTGTTAGCTCAGTGTATTGAAGAATGTTCTTGTAGTGAAAGCTGGAAGGCAAAATGAGCTCCCCTAAGAAGCAATGAGTTCTTTCTCACTGGAGATATTTAAAATAAGACTGATAACTTCCAGGCAGACCTATTGCAAATGGTGTAAAACATCTGAGAAGAGTTGGAAGAACCATAGAGTTCCCTTTCCATGCTAAGATTTCAGAATTTGATTAATTAGAACAGAGTTCAATACATACTTCTGATATCAACAACTGGTAGCTCCTTACTTGAGGTCCTGCTCATGTATGGCAACTGAGGAGTATATATTTTGGTGGGATTCTGTGCTCTACTGCCTTCTCTGGCCCTGTCTTTTCTTCCCTTGGTTTTAGCAGCATAGTTCTCATCCTTATCCTAGCCCTTGTATAACTTCTATGAAGTGGTTGGTGTGATTTCAAACACCATTGCTCTCTTTATGCCAACCGAGAGGGTCAGAGGAGGCATGAGTCCAACAGAACAATACTATGGCATGGGTCCAGACCCTTTGTCTGGACTTAAGGGGTTTTTGGCTCTTGGCCAGGATCTGACACTAATTCTATAAGCCTCACCACATCCTTCCATCTCCTTATCTTTAAATGAGGTATGCATCTTTCTAAGGTTCCCATGTTTCTTTGAACTCATGACACTAAGGACCTAAATACCCCTCCAGTTCTAGTGCTTGGAGAAAGCTGAAAGTTAATTTGGGGCTCTGAACCTCAACTAAACAAAGCTTCCATATTCTGGCTCCTCCTCACCACGACTTTAACTTTATTTCTAAAAATCTGTTTTGGAATTCCCCAATGTAATAGGCACATAATGAATGTAAACTAAATAATAACATGTCTAGTCAAGGGGGGGGGTCTACTTTTTAAATTGACAGTAAACATTTCTTTCTGTACAGAAAGGTGACTAAAAGTGTATCTAATGATATCAAAGAGAGAAAAATTTTTTCTTCCATGCACATAATTACTAAGATCTATGCACATTGGGCAATGCATTCTGATTTCCTATAATTTTGCAGCCAGTTGCATCTTCAGAGATCAAAAATAGCCTTTAAAAGAGAAACTTTCAGGCTGATTCCAGGAACAGGAATCAAGCTGAAGGAACGTGTTTAGTATTTTAGCTCTTAATTCCAGGAAGGTGAGCTTCTTTTCCTCTTTAAGATATCTGGAGTAACAACAAAAATTGGTGAAGGTGTAAGAATTAAGCCAAGTCCACAGGGCGCCTGGGTGGCTCAGTCGGTAAGCGTCGGACTTCAGCTCAGGTCGTGATATCGCGGTCCGTGAGTTCAAGCCCCACGTTGGGCTCTGTGCTGACAGCTCAGAGCCTGGAGCCTGTTTCAGATTCTGTGTCTCCCTCTCTCTGACCCTCCCCCGTTCATGCTCTCTTTCTGTCTCAAAAATAAATAAACATTAAAAAAAATTAAAAGAAAAAGAATTAAGCCAAGTTCTATAGTGATAGGTTGGGGATATTGCCAATTTCTCACTGTTTTACCATCATTCATGGACTGTCCTTTAAGGACTAATTGAAGTTGATGAAGCTACCTTTCTTACATCTTTACCAACTCCTCCTTCTTCTGATCTACTTTTACTTCTGGAACATGATTCCATGGTACATAACTAATCCTAATAAATTGCAGTGTTGTATGATTGTGTGTTTGCCAAGATTCGGCTGTGAGTTCCTTGAGAGTTGATTGTATCTCATTGATCTTCATATGTTCTAGTAGTTAGAATGTATATGTATGCAAGTAACAGAAAAAAGTCAAGCTAACTGAACAATAAGGAAATGTATGAGATTAAATAATTGGAAACTCAGACCTAGAGCAGTGTTAAAAGCTGAGTTAATCTGGTAGTACTGATCCTGTTTCCCTATAGTGCATTTGGCCCTTGTTTCTCTGTCTTCAAACTGGTGGCAAGATGTGAGCAGTAATTAGGGTCTTTACATCCATATGAGGTCATAACCAGAAGAAAAGGGAGGTGTTTTCCTGTGATGGTTTCTTCAGACCAAGGAAGAGATTTCCCAGAAGTCTCTAGCCAACTCTTCTTAATCTCAAAGGCCATGTAGGAATAAATCACAAGCAAGATGAATGAGTGTGTCATGATTGGCTTAGGTGAGTCAGTTCCCCTAACCATATGGATGTTATCCCAGGGAATACTAGCAGGGAAGAACAGGACTGTAGTGAAGAAAGACCACAGTGCTCTCTCCGTACATCCAATCTCTAACACAAGACATGGTACTTAGATAATGCTCAGTATGTGTATGTGGAATGAATAAGTGAATTACCATGACCCCCTACCTGATATGCTCTTTTTAGAAATATTGTGTTTATAATCAGTATTTACTTAATTATATACTTTCTATTGTTTGATAATGTCATATGTGTCAGTCTTGTCTTAACAGATAAAGGCAGGATCCGTGGCATGTAAGTGTTGGTTGATTGAATTAATAATGCTTTCTTGGTGTCCTTTCAATGTGGAGACTGGAAATGTATACATGTGGTAAGTGTAGTGGGTTATTTGTGAATTCTACTCTCTATTAAAGAGCAAGGCATGCGTTTCTTTGATAGGAAACCAGTGAAAAGGGGGAATGTGCTTTTGGCGTTTAATTTAGCTAAGGCTTTGTGGAGCTCGGTTTAAAAAAACCTGGAGCCAACAAGATATTAATCACTGGATCAGAAAATCTTAGCGCTTACTGTAATTCTTTGCTCTTCATTAGGCACGATGTGTTTGCGTGACTGAAATAAGTGCTCTCTCCTCTGTCTGCTGGAGTGAACTTGGCATGGTTTTTCAGGTGTAAAGTACCTGGAAGATAAGCATCAGTGAGACGATGAGCTGTGCCACGTTGATGAAAGTGTCCACATGCCATAGAAGTGGTAGAAAAATGGCTTGCAACTGCTAACATTTACTGAGCAATTCTGTGGTGCCAGGCATTGTTTTAATTGCTTTTCATATAAGCCATTTTTATCTTCTCAACAATTTCAAGATGTAGGTGCTCTTATGAGCACCATTTTGCAGTTGAGAAAACTAAAGTTTAGAGAATTAAAATAACTTTTCCAAGGTCATACTGTTAAAATATGGTGGTGTCAAGATTTGAATTCAGACATGCTGGCTTTTGAGTCTGTACTCTTACCCACTACTGATGAATGTCTCAAATTCAAGGCTAAATACAAGGAACAAGGAAAGGTTATCTATCAGAAGAAAGACTAGAAGGTTAAAACCAGGAAAAATAGTTCAGGAAGCAAGAAATGAGATGAATTAGAACATGTGTCTCAGGACTCTATTGTGAATAATGTAAAACATGGAATGAAGGCCTTCTTGTATGTGAAGCCAAGTGTACAGTATGTTGGGAGGGTGAGTTCTAATGGCTTAAATTGTTCAAGAACTGGATGGTTTCTTCCCTTATATAACTTATGACCTAGCTGAGAAGGTAAGAATTATATAGGGAAAATATTAGTGAATTATGTAAGAATGTAGATACTCAAGGGCAACTGAATGAGCATTGTGGATTATAGAGAGATTAGATGAGAGATCTCTTTCGCTGCTCATCATTCCATGTCTAGCAGAGACTGGATTCACGGCAAAAACTGCACATTGTCTTCCCTGGAGTCCAAAGTTCCAAGTGCCAATGGACATCTTTTCCTAAAGTCTATAGAACTGTCTTTATGAGCAGTACTTGGAGAAAGCAGTAGCAGAACAGCTCTGGCCTGCCTGGCTGAAACACGTCCGGTGGTGCTGTATCATGGAAGCCTTTACAGCCTGAGACTGGTTGTTGGATGCTGTTCATCTAGGCCTTCTGCAAGAAGGCTTGTTTCCTTTACTGTATTTGGCTAGGACAGCACTCCTGTGGGTGGCTTCAGTATTAAGTTTGGAACAGAGGAAGTATTCCAACACATGCCAAGAATTGAATTTTATTTTTAAAAGCTGCTTTTTACAGAACTGAATATATCTGTGACCCTCCCTGGTTATAGCAGACCCACACATGGGAATTGGTGTAGGGTGGGTGACTTGGGTGTCTTTTAGTAACGGGTATATCTCAAGAACTGTTCTCAAGGGATACCACTTCCTTTTGAGAGCCCTAACATGCTCTCAGCCTCTTTCTTGTGGCTCTTGTTTTGTCTGTTTCTATCACTGTATTTTAACATCATGACAAGCTTTGTGACTGAGGTATGTTGCTTTGCTTTGTGAAAGAGAAAGTGTATTTTGTTGTTTCACACTTGAGTGTCCTGTTCCTCTGTCTGAGCACCAGGATGGAAGAGTTCAAGCATAAATCTGGGAAGGGGGATTGATGGAGCAAATCAGGACCTCCCACAGCTTGTCCTGTGGCCTTGGGAAAAGCATTCACCAACTCTCTGCTTCAGGTAGTCCTGGGTACCCCAGGATGACTGTGTTCCCTGGAAGATCTGGTGAGAGAAATGATGGACATATGAAACACTGGAGAAGTCTGCATGGAAGATGGTGGGGAAATACCAATAGCACCATTACCCTCCTATCCCACCAATTCTCAGTCCTCTTCTTTAATTTTTTAGCTGTGGCAATGCCCTGGTTTTTAGGGGATGAGTGCACTGGTGACGCAGTGGCCAATGGGCAGGAATCCCAGATCTCAGGGATTCAGAGGCAAAGCTGACCCACTGACTATGAAAGGAAAACATATATCTGTTTCCTCAACTGCAGCATGGGGATCCTGATCTACTTTTGTGAAGGCTGTAGGCAAGATCGGTGTGCTAGTGTTGGTGTGGCATTAGGAAAATAGGACAAACTGTTATTGTTTGTGGGTGGTCTGCCTTCCCCTTCCTCAGCTCTTGCTCCTGGAACTAGAGGCGTCTCTTTCCAACAAAACAGTGGACTGCCAAGCTGATTGCTTAGAAGGACTTTGAAAGCATTACAGAGTAGTGTCTTCATCAGACACCTGCCAGGACAAGCTTTGCTCGGGATTGCTATCCAGTTGGCTGTGTCCTCCTTTGAAATGAGGTTTTAGTTAAGTGATTGATGTATTTGATTTTTGACTTAGCTTAATGTAGGGTATTAACTCAATGCTCAGTCTTGTCAGCTGTTAGTCAATGCTCTGGAGACAGGATTGAGGTGGCTTTGGAGAGAGGTCCTCATGGTAAAGACTGCAGCTCAACGCTTTAAACATCAGTTTTAGATCTGCCCTTCCCCAACTACTTGAAATGGGAGGGGGTGAGGGGTAAGGAGAGGCACCTCTGCTTCTTCTCTTGAAGGCTTAAATCTTTCAAAAGGCTTAAGTGATTTCAAGGATACTTTAAATTGTTGCAAAAATTACCACATGCACAAAAACACCACGGAAAGATAGAGCCTAAGAGAGTGATATGCTTAGAGTCCAAAAGTCATACTTATCAACTAAAGGCAAAAGGATATGTGTAGTTTTTATTAGTATTTGTGTACATATGTATTTGATTGATATCCATCCTCCAGGCAGGAAAACATAAGGGGCTTTCACGCCAACACATGGCACATTCTTGACGTGTCATGTGATCTAGCCTAGTTCACCGAGAGTGATTACTGGCATCTAGAGCCCAAGCCTCACACGTCCTTTTCCTGGCCCTGTCTCCCATGAACATAAAGGACTGTGGCTATGACAGGACAGGGTGGTGTTTACCACTGGTGATTCCAGGTCACTAATGGGACTGAGATGGGAGTGTGGTGGCTGGAGAAAATCCAGGGGCGAGAATTACTCTGAGGTTTCTTTCCCTCCCAGAAGAGAAAAGTGGTCTGATGTTTGGCATTTACATCTCAAAACCAAGCAAACAAACAAACAACAACAAGGACAAAAAAAAAAAAAAAGAAAAAAGAAAAAAAGAAAAAAATGCTTGGGAAGTTGGGAAGACAATAGCTAGAGACTGGAAAGGTTAGTAGAATCCCCTTGTATCTGCTGATAAAGAAATGTGAGGCCCAATCTATAAACATAAAGTATCAGTTAAGCAAGATGAATATAAGCTCTAGAGAGCTGCTGACATTTTACCTCTGGTCAAAAATAATGTTAGTACACTTAAAATTTTGTTAAGCAGTAGATCTCATGTTAAGTGTTCTTCCCACAATAAAATAAAATGTAAAATAAATAAATGCATAAAGACAAAGGAAAATCAAAGGGTATGCAATACCTAGACTACGGAGGTGGGTCAACATTGCCTTCCTGGGGTAGAGGCAGCGTATTCTGGGTAAAGGACTAATGGAATCCTAATTGTATCACTTATTGGCTAGAACCTCTTGGGCAAGTGACTTAACTTTTCGAAGTCTCCATTTCCTCATCTATTATATGAAGTTATTTCTTTTCCTTTTTTTAAAGTTTATTTATTTATTTTTAGAGAAAGAGTGAGTAGAGGAGGGGCAGAGAGAGAGGGAGACAGAGAGAATCTTAAGCAGGCTCTGCATTGCCAGAGCGGAGCCTAACACGGGGTTTGAACTCATGAACTGTGGGGTAATAACATGAATCAAAATCAAGGGTCCAATGCTTAACTGACTGGGCCACCCCGGTGCCTCCAGAGTTATGTCTTTTTCTGATAGACTTATTACATGCACAAAATGATATTCTATATAGGCATACCTCAGAGACATTGCAGATTTAGTTCCAGACCACCGCAATAAAGCGAATATGGCAATGAAGTGAGCCAAAGGAATGTTTTTGGTTTCCTAGCATACATAAAAGTTATGTTTATCCTATTCTGTAGCTTGTTAAGTGTGCAATAGTATTATGTCTAAAAAAAGCAATGTACATACCTTAATTTAAAAATACTTTATTGCTAAAAAATGCTAACCACCATCTGAGCGTTCAGGGAGTCATAATCACCGATCACAGATCACCATAACAAATATAATAATAATGAGAAAGTTTGAAATATTTCACAAATTACCAAGATGGGACATAGAGACATGAAGTGAGCAAATGCTGTTGGAAAAATGGCACTGTTGGGTTGTCACAAACCTTCATTTGGTAAAAGAATGCAATTATCTGTGTAAGGTAATAAAGTGAAGCAAAATAAAAGGAGGTATGCTTTGTGTATGTGTGTGTGTGTGTGTGTGTGTGTGTGTGTACACACACACATATATCCCTCAGAATAGTCCCTGGCACTTAGAAAGAGCTAAATAAGTGATGCTTTTGCAGTTTGATTAAAGGGTAGAATTTTGGGGGAATAGCAGGCCATGGGCCAGTATTCTTAAACTCAGCTTATGTCAGAAGCACACTCTCTTCCTCTTGATGGTTCATAAAGATGGATGTGGGACTGGAAAAGCAGAGTTCACTCACATCCTTGTTTGGTGCTATGCTCCAATCACTATTTTGATTATCTAAAGCTATTTAACAAGGGCTCCTGGGTGGCTCAGTAGGTTAGCATCTGACTTCAGGTCATGATCTCATGGTTCATGGGTTTGAGCCCCACATTGGACTCTCTGCTGTCAGCACAGAGCCTACTTTGGCTCCTCTGTCCTGCCCTCTTTCTGCTCCTCCCCCACTCTCTGTCTCTCTCAAAAATAAACATTAAAAAATTAAAAATAAAAAAAATTCTGTGTTACATTCTTTATCTTGTTCACAAATACAACATGTAAAACTTCATCAAAAGTCCTGCAGAAAATCAGATATACTATACCTACAGCATTTCTCTGATCTATCTATCTAGTGGATCTCTATAAAGGACATAAATGTGTGATAGATTCATGCTAGTTCCCAGAAAAAAAAAATTCTGTGCAAAAAAAAAAATTTTTTTTTTAAAAACTCTATATAACAAACTACCCCTAAACATTAGCTTAAAATTACAGCAGTCATTTATTTATTCATTGTTCTGCAATTTGGATGGGATTTAGGAGAATCAGTTCATCTCTGCCCCATGGAGCACTGGCTAGAATGGCTCATCTGTAGAGGGTCAACAGGGACCTGAGGATCTTCTTCACTCACTGTTGTTCACTCAGCAGAGATGGCTAGTGAGTTGATGCTGGCTGTTGATGAGAGCTTAGCTGGGACTCTCAGTGCCGGACTTAATTCTCCTCCATTTGAGCTTCTCACTGCATGGTGGCTGGGATTTGGGTAGGCATGTCTCCAAAAGAAGCATTCCAAGAGCATTCTCTCTTTACATCATGCTTGCTAATGTCCCTTTGGCCAAAGCCAGTCCTGTGGCCATGCCCATATCAGTAGGGGCAGTAGGACAGGTAAGAAGTCACAAGTCATGGATGCTGGCATTCATGGTTTGTTAGTGGCCACCAAAGTGAGGTTTACTAAAAAAAGTGAGAACTGAGAATTTGCCACCAAAATCCTGTGTTCAGAGCAGATTCTATACCTATTAGCCTCTCTTCTTCATTATAATAGATTCTTATGAATTATTCTTGGAATCAATGCACACAATCTTCAAATAGCCCTGGAAGGTGCCAAACAGCCTTTGTTAATGTGCTGCTTCCCTTACCCTCCATTTCCCAAAATATAAACATTTTAGATTAATGTGCAAAGAGTCCAAGGCTGGGTGGATCAATGATTTAGATCTAAAATGTGCAGTTTTCTTGAGGCTGAGATGAACCATCTAAAAATGTCCTCAGATCTCATGTCCCTCTGTTCATTGTGCATGAACAACTTTTTAAAAAATATTTTATTGACAAGGAATGAATTCTCTGAAACCAGGAGCAGAGCCACTACGTTTTAATGATAGGTGCACATTACCTGAATAAATGAATAAAAGGCTTTATTTGCAACAGGAAAAAAAATCCATTTAGTGATTGAAACAACTTGCTCTTTTACAGCTTGTAATATTAATTAGCCTCCCCTTTTATCTCCCCTTTTAAAAAGAACATGTTTTAATTGTTGCCTTTTCCATATTCCTTGTTTTATGTCTGCAGTTTCCAAATTGATACAGGGCCTGCTAGTAAGAGCTTAAAAATAGGCTTGCATTACTTTTGAGAAAGACAATTTTCAATTAATTATAAATGATTTCATTTCAAAACTCAGAAACCTACTGCGAAGCCTGAACCTAATACTTATCTTCTCTAATTGCATGAAGGAGAACGCAGAAATAAATGTGGTTGAATATGTAATTGGCATGCTTGGATTAAGGTTATTGTTTTAGCCTATTTAGGCTTCCCAGGGAATGTACTGAAGTCTCCACTCCCACCAAAAGCTTTTGAATTCTTTGGCATCAAATGGGTTTAGGGCTGGAAGCATGCAGATGACAAGTAGGGCACCCACAGACGCACCAAAAAGTGGGGGGTGGGGCCGCTCTCCCTGGAGTCCTCTCCAGATGTCTTTGGGTAGATGAAGTCATACTCACAAGTGTTCCATGGTGCTGATTTGTGCTAGAGCCAGAGGCAGGAAAAGAACCTCAACAGTCCCATTCACTCACAGTTTTGTTTGCTTTCTCTTCCTCCTTCTTCCTTAACCTCCCTCTTTGTCCTAGGCCTGCCTCAACACATACAACCTGATAGAATGGGGTTAATAATGACTAAGCTCTTATGAAGTACCTGGCACTGGGCAATGCTGTTGACATGCATCTCCCACATCTAAGAAGTAGATGTCGTTACTCTTCTTTTATAAATGAGGCAACCAAGGTGTAGAAAGTTTAAATGATTTGTTTAAAGTTACCCTGCTTGGTCCCGAGCTTCATTTAAAGTTCATTTCTCATAAAAGACTGTGTATTATATGATCCTATTGATATTAAAAGTCCAGAGGAGGCAAATCTATAGAGATAGAAAGTAGATTAGTGATTGCCTAGGGCTAAAGAGGATGGGGGATGGGGAGATACAGTTGAAGGTTATGGGTTTCTTTTGGGAGTGATACAAATGTCCTGTGATGTTTGCACAACTCGGTGAACATGATAAAAACCATTGAATTGTACACTTTATATGGTTCAATTGTATGGTATGTGAATTATATGTCAATAAAACTGCTTTAAAAAAAAAAAAAAAAAGAGGAGCGCCTGGGTAACTGTCTGACTTCAACTGAGGTCATGATCTCATGGTTCATGACTTCGAGCCCCAAATCAGGCTCTGTGCTGATAGCTCAGAGCCTGGAGCCTGCTTCAGATTCTGTGTTTCCCTCTCTCTGCCTCTCCCCCATTCATGCTCTGTCTCTCTCTGTCTCAAAAATAAATAAATATTTAAAAAAATAATAATGTGGTCTGAGAGGCAGAATCCTTGTCTGTGTTCCTGTCAGACCTCCTGCAGTCAAATACCCATGTGCTGGTGGCCCCAGTAGATAACTCTATGCCTCAACTTCCTTACTGGTAAGATTAGAATCATTGTACCTGTTCTATGGGGCTGTGGAAAGGACTTTGTGCATTAAAATATATAAAGAGGATGGAACAGTACCCAACACGCATAAGTTCTTTTTTTTTTTAAGTTTATTTACTATTTTATTTGAGGGAGAGAGAGAGAGAGAGAGAGAGAGCACTGAGGAGGGGCAGAGAAAGAGAGGGAGAGAATCCCAAGCAGGCTCTGCACGGTCAGCACAGAGCCCAGTGCAGGGCTTGGTTTCATGAACTGCAAGATCATGACCTGAGCCAAAATCAAGAGTCAATGCTTAACTGACTGAGCCACCCAAGAACTCCCATAAGTTCTTCATAAACATCTTATTCCTGTTCTTACCATTCTTATTATCATTATCAAATGAATGCAGCATCTGACCTATGAGAAATGCTTAATAGATGGTAATAGCAATGGGGGTTGTTAGGACCTCACTATTTAAGGGGATTACCTGAATTTTAGAAATTCCGTGATGGGACTGCTTTTGAAAAGTCAAGCACAACGAACCTGCAGTATGCTGGTTGTCCTGCCCCAGAGGCCGAGTTTGGGGTTCTGGTGCTTCTCTCTTGGTCCCATGCCCTGGTTGAATCATTGGAAACTCAGTGTTTCCAGGCATCATCAGGAAAGTCCCAGTGTGACCTCTTCTCAGCCCCCAGGGCTCTGCACAGGGTGGGAGCTCCCACTCCAGGGCTGAGCAGGAAGGGGCTCCTGCTGCCCCTGGAGCTCCCTCAGGAAAGAGATGCCGACGCCTGCCTCCCAGTTTCTCAATATTCGAATTCCTCAGTGCTGACTTACAAACACTTCCAATCTGTTCCTTTTCTCTGGCTTAGTTTCAGGAAAACTTTAAGCCAACATTTTGCCAGAGAATGATAATCAACTCATTTCAGGCTACGGATAGCACGTATCCCTTCTGTTTCCTTCAGATGAACTGCACTGTTTTATTCGTAAACAGCATTGTTTCTTAAATCCTATCAGGAGCAGAAGGTGCTAGAACCTTCACTTAATGGAAGCATAAACATACTTAATCTTAACCAAATAATACTTGTAACTGGAAATGTAAGTAGGGCTATTTTTTAATGCCTAACATGAAGTTCATCTAGAAACTATAGAGACCATTCAAAACCAAAGAAATTTGCAGGATGAGGAAAAAAGAGGAGGATTCGATTCATGAAGCCAGTTTCTCCACTGTGTTCATGAAACTTCTGGGAGATTTGCACATCAGAGCCAAGGGAGAAGTGGACATCCTTAGCTACATAAGAGCAGAAAGCTGGGGACCCACTGGAAGACCGTGCCTTTGGCAATCCTCATCACTTACCTTGTTATCTGCCAGGGAGAGAAGTTGAGCGCCACATGCATGATTGATAGAGCTGGGCTTTATATTGGACTGCATTTGTTTTTTTCGTCTTAAAGGGGCAAGTTTGTGTGAAAGCCTCCATTCCTCACATGGCAGCTCTGAATCATCACTGGAGCCGGATCCGTCATGGAACGCCAAGAGCCTAATACAGGCTGATGTGTTGTCTTGGCCAAGAAATCTGGGAAAGCGGCATTGTGATAAAGTTGCTTCTTATTTGACTGCCTTTCTTTTAAAATAGAAACTTCTGTTACTCACAGGAAGGTGCCAGAGGCTGTTTGCGTCTCCTTTTTCTGTGCAAAAGTGCTTGATTTTTAAGCAGCCTATTTTTATCATCCTTTCCCACACTTACCAGGACTTCTTATTGTTGTTTGGAGGACATTGGAGTAATGTCTTTCGAACATGAACATTAGCGGTGGGCTATGAGGCTGAGGGCAAAGGGATGGACCGTGAAGTTTGCTTGGCTTTTATCCTATCTGGAAACTGGAGAAGAAAGTCACATTTACAGTGAAAATCAGAGTCCTTGAATGTAAAACAACTGCAGCTTTAGATTTCCCCTGAGAATGCATTCATTTCAAACCCTTGGACTGAGTGCTTACTAAGGACTAGGTGCTGTGCTAGGTGAGGTCTCCGGAAGGTAAAAATAATTAGGCGTGGTCTCGGAGCTCCAATGAGGAGCTAATGGGGAAGTTGTAAAGGAGATGAGTATATGATCAATAATGGCAAAGAAAGTATTACAGTTCCCGTGCTAGCATCATGCATAAGTCATGGTTGGGGGTACAAAGGAAAGGGTGGTCAGTTCTTCCTGGGAGGTGTCAGAGAAGTCTTTATATTGGAAGTGACGCTCAGGAGCTTTAACAAAGAATAAGTGTTCACTTTGTGGAAGGGGGTGGAGGGCATTTTTGCTCCAATGATTCATCCTAATTATGACATGAGGGAATTTACGTAATGCAACAAGGATTCTCCACAGTAAACAATAGCAAGGACAATGCTTGACATATCATTGGATCCCTGCTGTGTCAGTGGATGGGAATCAAAGAGAGACAATAGGGTTTGTACATGGTAACAAGATAGGACTGTAGCACTATTGACACTTGGGGCTGGATAATTTCCTTTTTATAGAGGGGCTACCTCATATGCTGTAGGATGCTTGTCAGCAACCCTGGCCTCTACCTGCTATATGCCGGTAGTACTCCACCTCCACCGGTTACCGCAACTTGAAATGTCTCATTGCCAAATGTCCCCCAAGGGTCAAAATTACCCCCAATTGAGAAACAATGGTTAGGAAGATAGGTGGGACAATTCTGGACATGAAAAATAGTAGCTAATAGAACTTTAGAAATATTAGACACTTGCAGGCCTATATAGAGTTGCTTGGGAGAATTGTTGATTATTGATTTTTGTTGATTATTATTACAAATAACTCCCTGGAGCTACTCACCTGGGGAGCAACATAGAATATAAGAAGCAGCATGATTGTGCATTAACACCCATGTTTCAAACATCTGAAAATGACTAATAAATGACTTTCCATTTGGAACTCATAATTGAAGCCACTGTTGATGTCCTCAGTCTATAGAGTCAAAACACAGAGTAGATCTCTCCCACGTGGCATTGAATTTTGACTTCTCTGAAAGATACCGGCCTTTCTCAGTGAGGTGGCCCCAGAGACTCACCAAATAAATTTGACCTCTAAGTCAGACCATCACAAATGTACTCACCAAATGTGTCCAAATTCATCTGACCATTTTTGCGTGATTTATTAAGATACATGCAGATAGCACTTGCATTTTATTTCACAAATGTGTTAACGTGTATTCAAAGCATTAAGACAGAGGCTCTTTTTTTAGAGCCACACCATTATGAAGCATACAGCTATGAGGGACACACAGTCCCTGTTATGCGAGAGCTCACGGAACAAAGATTAGAATTCATAGTAATCTTAAGTTAATTAATGTCTCTGTATCTCAATTTTTTACCTTTGTAAAATGAGGTAATATAAATACATACCTTCTTCCAGTGTTGGTGAGAACTATAAAAAGACCCCAACCAAGTAAGCCATCAGCACAGTAGCTGCTATTCAGCAAGTACTTTATACATGTTAACTGCAATTTATTATCACCAATATTTTATTTTATTTTATTTTATTTTTAATATATGAAATTTATTGTCAAATTGGTTTCCATACAACACCCAGTGCTCATCCCAAAATTATCACCAATATTTTAAAGGCTACCACAATATGCCTGCATGTTTTGAGAGCATTGAGATGGGATCCTTAATTGAGAATTGGCAATGGGAGTCAGGAAATGCTCTGACTGGTGGGAGGCACCCAAGAGGAGTTCTGAGAGATGAGAAGTTAGAAGAAGCTGGGCAGAGTGAGAGGGACAAGGAGTGGTTTTCAACTTTGCTGTTCCCTCTGCTTGAATGACCTTCCCCAGGTATCTGCAAGACTTCCTCCAGCAGAATTTTTCTCATTGAGGCCTTCCATCCACATTCTATTTAAAACTGAACTTCTTATTCTTTTGCATCCTATCATCTTTCTTGCTCTGTTTTTCTCCTTGGCATGTGTCACCATATGACATCTTACTTACTGATTTTGTTTATTGTCTGCTGATAGGTAGGCTCCATGAAGACAGAACCTTTTTTGTACTTTTATGCAGGTATATAACCACCATCTAGATTGTAGAACAGTGACTGTCACAGAGCTGGAGTTCAATAAATATTTGTTAAATAAATGAAATCCAGGCATGTGGGCAGAAGCATGGAAGTGAAAGAGAACATCTGTTTAGGAAAATGAAAGTAATTTGCTATGGCTTAAATATAGACTATATGCTTTGAAGAAATAAGGAATTAGGCTAGAGAAGTAAGCAGGGACTTGATCACAGAAAGCCTTCTGTGAAGGGATGAAGGCTGAAACCAGACACACATGATATGGATGAGGAGACAACTTTGAAATGAGGAGGTTGAATTGGCGAGGTATAATGATGTATGAAGAAGGTAAATGTATAGCAGGAATCCAAGATTATTTCAAGATTTTGGATCTTGGCATTTAGGCAGCCAAAAAGCAGGTAGGTACCCCGGGCTTAGTCCATCTGAGGCTCTAGTTTAAGACTTTGGATCTGGAGTGAGGCATGGAAAGACAATGCACCCCTGGAATGTTTTAGGACCCCTGGTCAGCAGCAGTGCCCTGCAGAACAACAGAGGTAGGCACCCTGATGCCATGTTTCTGTTTCCTTTGCCCTCTAATAAGAGGTTTATTTGCCTCTTGCTCTGCCTTTGTCTTGGTTTAGATTAGTCCTGGAAGCAGATGCTGAGCCTAGGATTTGAATGCAAGTAGTCTGTTAGGGAGGTGATCCCTGGAAACACTGGTAGAAGAATGGGAATATCAAACAAGGAAGGGAAGAAAGAGTGCCCTGTTGAGGAGATTACCACTTCTAGCAGCTGGGGCTCAATCCCCCAGGGGCCTCTGGGAGATCAGGTAGAAAGTAATTCTTAAAATAGTCCTAGTAGTAGCAGCAGCAGCAGCATTACCTATAAACATGTTGGAAATGCAAGTCCACAGCCTCTGCTCTGACCTAGTAAAGTAGAATTTCTGGGGATGGCACCTATTAACTATTTTAACAAATACTTCAGGTGATTCTTATACATAGTCAACTTTTAGAACCACTGGGATAGGATATGCTATAGTTAGTGTTAGCCCCATGAGCAGCAAAAAATTGGGTGTAGTTTCTACTAATTCATTTCTTTAGGCCAGGAAAGAGTAAATGGGGAATGGATGGTTATACTATAACCTTGAGTGAATTGATTTGGCATTTTTAGGTATATAATAATTCTGTGCAATGAAGCACTTTCCACGATTATACCCAAATATTATGACTTACAAGGTAATATTTTCAAAGCACTGTGGGAAGACTTGAAATTGACCTTATTCTATTTTTTCCCACACTAGGGCCCTGCTTCACTAGCTGGCACGTATTTCTTCTCACACTGAGACCTCTTTTCCTTGTGTTTGACCTGTGCTGAGTTGGGCACCATTTACAAGAATCATAGAAAAAAAAAAAAGAAGAGGTGCATATGAAAATTGGCATACTTGAAATGAGCTGAGTGACAAAGACTCACTGGCTCTTGATGTGAAGTTTTAAGTAAACTTGGTTACATTTCAGAAAACTTCATAGACTCAGAGGTCTTTGAAATGAAGATGCAGGTTGTTGCCTAAATACCAACCTAGGGAGTGGTGTGTGGGAAGATTGCTGTTTGGTGTTTGGCTCTTCCTTTTGTGATTTACTCACTGAATTTCCGTAAAGCATCTGCATGGTAGGATTTGGTAGGAGACCTGCTCTCTGGCTCCTTAGAGATTTCACTTGGTTAACAGGGCTAGTGAGAACATTAACACTACAGACTTGCAGATGGTACTCATGTGGAGAAAACCTAATCCTCAAAAGTAAATAACACACATCCAAGAGAGTATTTCTCTACTCTCACCTAACAAGGACTCTTACATACCAAAGTGCTGTCCTTTTATAGATGAATTTCAGAATCGGGAGAGGGAGGAGATGCCAACTACTGGGGTGGCCTAGAAAAGTCATAGGCATCCTCTCTTCCCCACATCCTAATCCTATCATTTTAATTGAAAGAAAACCTGTACGTTATTCTTTGAGCATTCAAAGCCAAGGTCTCCCCAGTGACAGTTAACAGTAGTTAATTCTGTTGGTAACCGGATCTCACTCTCTCCATCTCTTCTCTTTTTCATTTTCACTCTCCCTGGGGGATCTCCTCACTCACAGGGCTTTAAATACCATCTGTATGTTGACGAATTCTAAACTTATATCTTCATTTTAGTCATCTTGTGTGTGTGTGTGTGTGTGTGTGTGTGTGTGTGTGCGCGCGCGCGCGTGCACGCGCGCGCGCCGTAGATTCAGGTATCTGCCTGACTGTTGACAGTTTGTGTGGACATCTCCTAAAACTCTACCTGTCTAGAAGGAAGCTCTTGATCCTTCTTTGGGGTCTTAAGGGGCTTCTTCTGCAGTTTCCCATTTTTTAAAAAATGGCATCTGTAATCCAGGCAGTTGCTCAAGCCAGATATTTGGAAATCATCTTTGTCACTTTCTTTTCCCTCATTCTTTGTAATCTCCAACTACTTAGGGTTGTTGATTCTACCTCTAAAGTGTATCTTGACTCCATCCACTTTTCTCCATCTTTGCTGCTTCCATCATGGACCAAGCAATGGCCTCTGGACTGGTCTCTCAGCAGCCTCTTTGCAATCTATTCATTACAGGGCTGCCCCGGGTGACACATAACTGATCACGTCCCTCTCTTGCTTAAAATTTTCCAGTGATTTCCCATTGCTTTTAAGATTAAGTTATAAAGATCAGGAAGACCCTCTATGATATGGCTCTCTAGCCTCATCCCTTCTTTTCTGTGACTCAAATTCTTTATTCAAGGACTTTATCTCCCCTCCTCTCAATCTTGGTGATTCATATCTCACTCACAGAAATGTAGACTTTTCTGAAGGTGGCCTTGCATCACTCCACTGATGAGGTTAAAATTGTCTTGCTCATGATCTATTGTTTACTCAACTTTTCTTTCACAGCATGTATCAAAAGTGCAGTTATAAATTATCGAAATGATTATTTATTTACTATCTATTGCCCAAGCCAGACTATATGGTCACAAGGACAGAGACCATATCTCTTTGGTTTACTGCTGAATCTCTAAGACATTTCACAGAGCTAGACACTGAGTACTCAAGTATCTGGTGAGTGAGTGAATGAATGATATTGGCAGTAGTTAAATTTCAGGACATAAATAGTGGTAACAGTATTTTCAGTCCACCAGAAAAGAGGACTGGCATGGTGAGCCAGTGTAAGATGTTGGAGATGGAGAGGCTAAGACTCTTCCCTCTTCATTCTATGTACTGAACTATAGAGAAGAGATAATAAGGATCACAAGTCATACGGGACCAAAGTGTCTACTTAATGATGCTGAACAAGAGTCAGTCTTACCCTATAATTCAGAGTTCCTGGTAACCTTGCTGGAGAAGCTTACCTGCCTAAAATCTTGGGCCTAATTCACACACCCAGTCACTGGTACAAGATGGAGGTGGAGATGAGGAAGAGATGGAGTTGGAGGTGGGGGTGGAGATAAACACATAAAGAGATGAGGGTAGAGGAACAGAGAGGTCCTGTATAGTAGGGAAGCCCTTCCCACACTGAGGCAAGAAGCAGAAAAGAAAGACCCTTTCTGGCTGAAAGCACAAATGTCCAAGTGAGCAAGAGGCCACGTTGAGGGGCTCCATCAATGGCAACTAATTAGCCTGACTGCTGTCTCCTGAGAGAGTAAACCAGTAGCTGGTGAAATAAGGGACCTAAGTGCTTGTTCTCATATGGCCCCCATTATCATTAGAGAACAAAAGTCCTTCTAGTGAGGACAAGAAATAAGGTTTCTCACCTTGTGGCTAGGAGGTTGAATGTTATTAGCACCTGTGGAGAGAATCCTAAGAATTTTCTCCTTTAATCTATTAGTATGATGATTTCCCACTGCACCTTGTATCCATATTCTTTATATCCCTTATATTATTAGATGGTTATTACTTCCTTATAAATCAATGTCTCCCAAAAGTTTGAGCTTTTGGAGAAAAGACCACACATTTTCATCATTGTAACTCCTAGGTCTATGCAGCTTTTGGCACATATTATACTCCATATTTGTTAAATGAATATCCATGTAGCTCCCATACTGTTCTGAATCGCTACAGTTAGTCCCTGATCATTAAAATTCTGTAATGCTCCAAATAATCCATGAGTATATATTTTCGTACCTTTTTCTCCATAAACAATCCAGGGAGAGACACGAGGCAATCATGATTCTAGACATGCACCATCCACATAGATTTGCAGGACCATTCTAAGCTTATGAAAAAATCTCTGGGGCTTGTTGCATTATTTACAAATAATGAACCAAAGTGACTAACCTTCTCCTGTGTGTCTGAATAAGAGTATGCTTTTTATTTTTTAACCAAGGTTTTGTGTATGAGAGTGCAGGGAAACACTTTGAAATTAGAATAACTAGTACCTTGCTTTTAATAAAGACCCCAAAATAATGAGATCATAGAACCAGCGTGAACTTGATGCTACACAGCTAATTTAGTCCAAGAATTTCTATGCTACATAACAAGACAAAGGGCTTAATCTTTACTGAGGTCTCTCTCTCTCTAATGATGGATTTACCAAAACACAGGGATGTATGTCGCAGCTGCTCATGTTTTAAACTAAAAACTATGTTTTTATCTTGGCTGTAAAATCAGTGAGATGCATCAGTCCTCGAGACACCATCAACCAGTGTCAAAGCAGGAATGAAAATGTACACATTTTCTGCATAACACTTCTTTTTAAAAACATTTTTTATTTTAGAGAGAAAGAGTGTGAGTGTGGGAGGGGGCAGAAGGATTGAGAGAGAGAGAAAGAGAGAGAGAGACAGAGAGAGAAAGAATCTCAAGCAGGCTCCACACTCAGGGCTCAGCATGGAGCCCAATGCAGGGCTTGATCCCACGACCCTGCGATCATGACCTGAGCCAAAATCAAGAGTTGGCTGCTCAATTAACTGAGCCACCCATGTGCCCCTCTGCATAATACTTCTTAAGGCCAACAGGAGACTATTCAGAGATTTGAGACCAAACATTATAGTAGTAATATTTCTAATAGGAGAAGCTTAGTTGTTATGAGAGTCACATCTATGTATTTGGAAGCAGAGAATTGTTGCATGTAGAGCAAAGAGAGAGAGAGAAAAAAACATGTTAAGTTATTCAAAGAAGTGTTCTCAGTCTTAAGGACTTTTTTGAAGACTGTTTTAATTTTATATATTTTATTAGATATTAGGTATTTTAAAAATATGTGTATTAGATAATTAGTTATTTTTAGGTACTTAGATATCTTAGAAATTAAATAAAACAGGATTGGAGGGGAGACACTGTGACAATGTGCTACATAGATTCTGTACTTTCGTGTGTAGGGTGAGAGATGAAGGTCTCAGGTGAGCCTAAAAAAATTCAGGATATTTGGGCATATTTATGAGGTGGTGGGGGCAATAGCCTTGAGCCATCTATTTATCTGAGGTGATTTATATGAAGTTAGGAGGGATTTTTTTTTAATTTTTATTTTTTTTAAGTTTATTCATTTTGAGAAAGAGAGAGAGAGAGAGAGAGAGAGCGAGCACAGGCAGGGGAGGGGCAGAGAGAAGGAGAGACAGAATCCTAAGTAGGCTTCACGTGCTGTCAGCTCAGAAGCCTGACGGACACAGGGCTCGATCCCACAAACTGTGAAATCATGACCTGAGCGGAAATCAAGAGTTGGACATCAACTGAGCCACCCAGGTGCCCCAGGAGGGCTTCTTTTAAAAAGAGATTGATGCTTGGTCCATGAAAAGAAAGAGGGTTGGAGGATATGATGAAAATATCTGAGTGTCTGAATCCATACTCATAGATTCATATTGGTGCCCTGTGGTGGTTCAGGTATGGGTGTGCAAGGGCTACTTATTGGTAGAAGTTGGAGGCCTCATTTCTACCAGTGAGACTTGAGAAGAAAGTGGTCCTGTTTGGGGGAAATAGGGGCTAACAATATGATGGTGACTGAAAAAGAGGTATCTCCCTACTTCTAAAGGACACTACTTAGACATTATAAAGGTTTGCTTATGGATCACAAGCAATTAGGATGGTCTATCCTGGTGTTACTGGAGGGAAAACATTAATTGTTTAAGTTCAACAAGTGTTCTGCACAGATGAAGAGTATATCACAGTATTGAGAAGGACATCAGCATTCTTCAGTCCTACTCCTCCTTCATCATCCTCTCCAAACAAGAGGATGATGATGTGAATATTAAAGAGGAGAGCAGTTAATGGGTCACTGTGCTGGGCATGTAGACTCATTCTTCCTTGGGATTTCTTCTAATATGCAACACTCCTGAGAGAAGTAACCTACTAGTTATTAATACTGAAGATGTAGAATAATGTGAAAAAAAAATGACATAAGGAAATGGAACACTTGATGAAGAAGAAAGAGTGCAGGAAGAGAAAGGATAGGATGGGTCACAGATTTCATTGACATTACAAGTTGGTGTGGGACAAGATTTGCTCACAACCGTTCTGTTTTCAGTGTGCTATACCCACTTTTGGTGTTCCCACCTAAAAATGCGATTTTGCCTTCTCTGACCTCATGAATTCAGAGTAAAAGTATTCCTGTAAAACTTGAAAGTGATATATTATAACACAACGTGGATCTCACAACATGATTAGTTCGGAGTTTGTGCTGGCCATAACACAGGATCTTTCATCCAAAAGCGACAAAGTGCTTTATACCCAGTCTGTATTCTTCTCAACTTTTTCTAATTAATGGAGAGAGAGATAGAGAGATGGTTGGCTGGTTAGAAAACAGAGGCAGAGCCAGAAATAGAACCTAAAAGTCTTCTTTTTTTCTTCACACTCTTTCTAAAATTATGGAACCGTTTCCTTCCTTCTCCTTGTCCCATTGCTCTTCCCACTTGTGACTGTTGTTCACACCAGTGCTTCACGGAAATGACTTCCCTGGAAGTAAAAAAGACAGAATTGTGAAAGCAGAGTTCTGAATTTTTAACAGACTATATTCTTGGAATGCTAGAATAGGATATTTCTTGTCATCTAGACAGATGTTTAGAACTCATGATGAAAGTGTTACCAGGAGGGCTAGACTCATATCTAAGTCAGTTATCACTGGACTTTGTTTCCTTATGTTAAAACTTAGTGTTATGATCTATAAATTGGAGGTAAAGTTACATCCATGGCAGGGTGTTATTAGTTTTAAATGAGATGAGTTACATAAAGTGCTTTAGCTACTTTTTATTTTATGGCCACAGACTAAAGGGAAACAGGTACCACACTGCAAACTTCAATTTAACACAATTGAAAAAATTTCAGTGTCATAAATATTTCCCATGTAACTATTTAAAGAAGTGTCCATTCCTGGGAACAGGAGTTGGTATTAGCTGAGAGGTGTCAAGTTTTGATTCTATGTGGGTAATTACGGGAACCACTGTGGAGGAAAACAACGTACCAATAACAGTGTTGGTACCATCTTTATTGGGTGTTTCTTTAATATAGTGTTTCAGAGCATGGATTGTAGAACTAAAACTGCCTTGCATCCAATCCTGCCCCTCACTCTTTCTGGCTGTGTGATCTTGGCAAGCTTCTTAATCTCTCCATGTTGCAGCTGCTTCATAATAGTGCCTATTTCATAGAGTTTTTGTGCCATTTACACTCAATTCGTGTAAGACATTCAGAGTTATACCTGGTTTGGTGATAAGTGATGATATGCTGTTACCTCATATTCTCATTTGTGGTAGTTTGACCCATCAGGATGTACTATCCTCTAGAGGATTTGGCTGACTATCCATCATGGCCTCACAGGAGAAAGAAACTTACTGGGTAACTGTGTTCTAGAATCTAGTTCTCCATTTACATGTTCAGGCTCATAGATTTATAAATTCACTAAAGCTTAAAAATCTGAAGGCCAGTTTACTAATTTGTCACAATAAATATAATTGCTATGTGCTGTATTGGTTAAAAATATGGACTCCAGAGATGTGTTCTTTTTTAAAATTTTGTTTTAATGTTTATTTATTTTTGAGAGAAAGAGAGAGACAGATTATGAGCAGGGGAAGGGCAGAGAGAGAGGAATATACAGAATCTAAAGCAGGCTCCAGGCTCTGAGCTGTCAGCACAGAGCCCAGTGCAGGTCTTGAACTCACAAACCATGAGATCATGACCTGACCTGAGCCAAAGTCAGACACTTAACTGACTGAGCCACCCAGGCAGCCCTCCAGAGATGTGTTCTAACCTTGCTTTTGTTCAGACATAGTTTTGTGTTCTAGGACAAGTTACTCATCTTAGCTATGCTTTAGTTTCCTCATTTGTAAGGTTAGGATAATATGAGTACCACTTTTTAAGGAATAGGGTGAAGATTACATGCTGTAATTCATGTAAAGAAGTTAGTAGACGTGGAAGAAATTTTTGGATCTGTCAATGTTTAGGTTCTCCTTTCTGAGCACTCAGAATGTCAGAAATGTCAGAAAGACATTTCTCAGCTTCTCTTGCAGTTAGATGTGACTATGTGCCTGAGTTCTGGCCATTCGAATGTGGACAAATGTGATGTGCATCAATTGCAGACGGGCTCAACATACCTACTATGTGCAATCTTTGCTCTCTTTCTCCACTGACCAATTGAATTAATACGTTTCTGAGAACTTGGAGGACAATGGTGCCAATGATATGAGAGGCCTGGATGTCTGACTGAAAGCCTGGATTAATGCCTCCCTATTCTTTCTCACCCAAGACAATAAGCTTGACAATAAGTGAGGTGGAAATTTAAAAACTTATTGGGTTAATCCACTGAGATTCAGGCTTTTTAATGTAGCACTTTTAGCCTATCCTGATTTAGCTTATCAAAATGATTAACAAATGTTAGCTAATAACCATTGCCAGCAATCAGACCATGATGCTCAGGGTCCCATTCTCTCCCCGCATATGATTCCACTTGGGAAATTAAACAAAGCCTCTTTACCTTTCTCAAAACATTTATGAGCAAAGGAATCAGAGGAAATGAGTGTTTAGACCTAAAAACAATTTCATCCAGGCAATGAACTCCACTTATCCCTCAATAATTAACTCCTTTCTACTAACCATGATAGCCTCTGATCCAAAGTCAAGACGAGGTAGGTAAATATTGATACATTTGTTCCCTTTAGAATAGGCTTTTATAGATGGCATGCCCACCAGCCCCATTATGCTTGCACATCCTTTCTTCCAACAAGATTCAATGCAGTTGATGAGATAAAAGCTCTGACCACGTTACCAAGAATCAATTTTTTTTTCTAAGTTGGCTCTCCCTGATGACGTGTGTATGCAGTTTGAGATACATTCATATAACTTGCACTTCCTTACACTACTCTCTACTTGCCTTGATTGGAATTACTCTTTAAGAACTGATTGGTCAGCACTGACAGATGTCTTGGGTCATATTTTAGGCCTTGATTTTAGTAATGTTATGTTCAGAGTAACCTCATTTTTAAGTTATTAAAGTCACTCCACTTTTGTCCATACTATTGCCCAACTGTGTTGAATTTCATTTATATTGGGTGCCCTTCAAACTTTTACTGAGGCCGTTTGACATCACTGGACATTCTTTTACATCTCAGCATTCTTAGATATCCCTCAGTTTCTGGGCTTATTTGGGATTGGTGTTTTCAAAACCTTGACTATCTCCATGTGATAGCTGGCATGATTTATTGGCCCAACACAGTGGAAACAATGGATTCCTAGAGATTTGCCATCTGAACTACATCATCGGATGAGTTAGAGAAAGCACTCTAAAAGGGGAAACATGATAAACCTATGCCCTCTCATTATTGTAATTCTGTTCAATTCAATAATTACATATTAAACACCTACAAGGTGCCAAGAAGTAAGAATATAATTGTGAACAAGCTCCTGTTTTGTCTGGAGGAACCCATAGCCTTGTGAGGAAGAAAAAGGACTATTATTATTATTATTGCATGGCTGTTGTTTTTAATACCTTAATTGTTTTTCTTTGCTTAAAGAATGCCTAAGTAATGCACAACTTTTGTTTTGTACCTTCTAACTGAGGTACAATTCATATATAGTGAAGTACACAAATCTTAGGTATGATGCTCAATAAATCTTTATATATATACACATGTATATATACATATATACACATGGAACTATCATTCAGTTCAAAGTATAGAACATTCCCAGCACCCCAGAAGGCTATTGATGCCTCTTATTAACCAAGATGCACCATCCAAAAGGATACCTCTGACCCTGTAGATTAGTTTTGTGGCTTTGAATTTCATAGAAATGGACTTGTATGGATCTGCTTGTGTCCAGCTTCTTTGGCCTAATATTGTCTGTATCTACAGCAAAGCTTGGTTTTGTTAGTTCTTTAATTTTAGTCATCCTCATGCAGGGGTGATGATATCTTATTGTGGCTTTAATTTTCATTCCCTTGATGATTAATACCTTTATTTGTTTGTTGACATTTGAATATTCTTTTATGTGAACTGTCTTTTAATAATTTTGCCTTTTAAAAAGTTGGAGGTGCGTCTGTGTGGCTCAGTCAGTTAAGTGTCTGACTTTTGATTTTGGCTCAGGTCACAGTCTCACAGTTGTGAGATTGAGCCCCACATCAGGCTCTGTGCAGAGTATGGAGTCTGCTTGGGATTCTCTCTCTCCTTCTCTCTCTGTCCCTCCCCTGTTTTCTCTCTCTCTTTCTCCCTCAAAATAGATAAATAAACATTAAAAACATTTTAAGTTGGATTGTTTCTTTTTGTTATTATTTGTGTGAATTATTATTTGGACTATGAGTATTTTGTAGGACTTATGTATTATATTCTTATAATTTCTGTAGGAACTGTAGTGGTGTCTCTCTCTTTTTCCTTATATTGTGTCTTCTCTGTCTCTTTTTTTATTGATCAGTATTGTTCGGGGTTTATAAATTTTGTTAATCTTTAAGAAAACATTTTCTTTGCCTTTGTTGGTTTTTCTTAATTGCCTTTCTGTTTTCTATTTAATTGATGTCTACTTTTGTGATTATTTTTTACTTTTTTCTATTTACTCTGGGTTTAATTTTTCTTCGTTTTTTAGCCCCTTAAAATAAAAACCTAGAGCATTGATTTTAAACCTCTTTTTCTAATACATGCATTGTTTTAGGTTTATATTACACATTTTAACATGTAGTCTTCTCATTGTCATTCAGTTTGAAATGTTTCTAATTTTCCTTATGACTTTTTAGAATTTGCATATGGTTTCAGGTTTGCTTATTTCACCTTTTAGTTCTGCCAACATTACTTTAAATATTTGGAAACTGTGTTAATTGCATAAAAATTCAGAATGTTATATCTGTCTATTGAGTTGTCTCTTTTATTATTATGAAATGCTCTTTTTTGGTTTGCCTTGATGTCTACTTTATCTGATATAAATGTGGCATCAGCTTCTTTTTATTAGGTTTGTATTGAATAGCTTTTTTTATTCTTTTAGTTTCACATTTTTTTTTTGTGGACTTTTATATAAGTTTTGATCCTTACATACAACATGTAGATTTTTGTTTAATCTAGTTTGACAACATATGCCTTTTAATTTGATCTTCAAAACCCATTTACATTTAATGTAATTCTGATACAGTTTTTATGCTTACTATCTTATTATTTATTATATCTATTTTTTGTTCCTTATTTCTTTTTCTTGTTTTCTTTTGTATTAATCAAGCATATATTTTGTAAATATATGTTATGGGTACTACAAGATATTAATATTGTTGTTACTTTAAGGCTTTATTACTTATTTTTATATTAATAGTTGTTACCAGAATTCTTCTGGTAAAAGCTTGCGGTCAGGATGGGGCCACAATTAGTTTGCTGCTGGCAAAGGACTCTGCTTAATATTTGATGACGGGGGACACAAAAGAGAATGGGGGGATGGGAAGTACAGCAGGAGCTAATGTGATGACAAAAAGCCAAGAACTCTCTGATATGGTTGCCAAGTGGACTAGGGAGACTCCTGGACCTGAGGCCTCTACCCAGCCTGTCCCCAGAATGTCGCCAGAGGCTCTCGGTCTCCTAGCAGGAAAGAATTCAAGGAAAGACCAGACACAGTGGTTGAGCAGTAGAAGTGAGAAAGTTTATTAAAGTGAGAATACACTCTTGAGATGTGACAGCAGGCAAGCTCAGGAAAGAGTTGCATGCCCCAGGGTTTGGGTTTCTATCTTTTATTTACAGTTCTTAACTAGCGGTGTAATATTTATTATTTGGGGAAGGGATTTCTTGGGAGCTGGATTTCATGTCTTTTCTCCTTTACTTGGTCAGGGTTTCTGGCCTTCTTTGTCTTGGGTCTGTCTGGTTTGATCCAGTTTGTTGTGGCTTTGTTTTTGGAGTGCTTCCAGGACAGGAGGACAGGTCTCTAACCTTGCTGACAGTTGACCCCTTTACTGGCCTCCTCCAGGCATCCTGTTAAAATCTAATTAACTGCCTACTCTAAAAATATGATTTCTCCTTGAAATTCCTCATTGCCAGATCTTTTATAAATACTACAGAAATATCGAAATACTTGCTAAGTATTTTTTTTTGTGGAATAATTTATTTATTCAACCATTATTTATTCATCTGTAAAACAACTGACTATGTATCCAAGTACTGGGTTAGTTCCTTAGTATAAAATGATGAACATAACATAGACACAGTTTCTGGTTTCAAAGAACTGATAGTCTAGTGGGCAAAACTTATATGTAAGTAGATATGAAGAAGTTCTTGTCTTGTTCAGACAAATGGTTTGATAATTTAATTAGGTCATTGGTATCTTAAAAATCTCTGATAGAGTTCCATTAAACTTATGAAAAAAATCTAAGCCTTTTACGTGATCTACCACTACCTGTCTATTGTTGTCTTTTATGGCCATGCTCTCACTTACTACCTTTTTTTCAGGACAGACAAAATTTATCACTATCTCAGAGTTTTTGTCTTTATAATTCTTTCAGTTTACAACATTTGTCTCAAGCTCATCACAAAGCTGATTCTACTGTATATTTAACTCTCAGTTCAAATATCCCACCTCCACAGATAGTCCATGCCTGACTACACTATCCTAATTCATCACTGTCCACCCCTCCAAGTAAATATCACATCACCACAAGATGAGATCATCTCATTTACCAGTTTTTTTGTGTGTGTGTCCCCTGTACTAGAATGTAAGTTTCATAACAGTAGAGCTCTCATCTGTTTTTCTTCATCTCTGTATTCCAATTTCCTCACATATAGGGGTGCTCAATAAAAAATTGTTGAATACATGAGGGCTTGGAGTAGGTTATGACTCTCAATTTTCAATACTCTATGCCTACTTCTTTGTGGTTCCTTCATTCCAAGACCTTGATGGTAATTGGTATCAGGATTCTGGGGAAAATTGCTCTGCATATGAAAAATTTGAGGAAATATTTTGCTTATAAGAAAGAGGAGAAAAAGTAAGGGTCAGAGCAAGAAGACAGTAAAAGGCAAAGTACTGCACTTCCTGACTCCTTTTGATGTCCTAAATCTCCAAAATTATGAGATTCATGAATACCTGGTATTGATTATAGAAATCAAAGAAACTGTTGAGTTTCATCTCAAAGTGTATGATGACAGGCATATTCAATAATAGGGAAAGATGAAGCTTGAGAGATAGAACAAGGCAGGAGATGCAAAACCTTTGGGAATTAACAAATATTGAGGGAGTACTTCCTGTGGTCATGGAATGGGGAGTTCAAGGCAATTTTGCTTAGCTGTAATGGTTAGAGAGATAATTAAAATCTCTGATACATAAAGAATTGTGCCATAATAAAGATATGTGAAAGTGTGAAGGAAATGGTTATGAAAAAGATTAAGACTATCACCTAGATGTGGGAAGGGTGCTTTTCATACTGTACATAATAACTAAGATAAATTTTGAAGAATCGTTTGAGGTTTCCCAGGTAGACAAAGTAGTTGTGAGTGAAGAGAGTTTCAAGAAGAGAGAACAATCTCTATAAAAACATAGTGGTATTCATCAGTCTTCATTTAAAAAATAATCATTCAACCAAACTTTACTGAGTACCCACTGCCAGGCTCTGGTCCAACAGGGAACTGCAGGGGTTCAGATAGGCTGGCATATAGGCAGCAGAATGGAGTAGAAGTTCAGAGCATAGGCTCTGGTGTCAGATAGACTTGTGAACTACTTCTGAGTTGTGCAAACTTGGGTAAATTATTCAATCTTTCTGTGTCTTGGTTTCCTCGCCCATCAATACTTGCTGTGAGTATCCATGAGAAAATGTATATAGAGCACTTTGCCCAGTGTCCTGTATGCCATCAGATGTCAGCCACCAGCACTTCTTTAATATTGCTAATTTGGTATAAATGAGTACATAGTACTTGTATGGGTGTATACGATAATAAACTTTTTGTAAACATTGAGAGATCTTTTTGTGAATCATTATGAGGGAAGCAGGATGCTTTTTCAAACTTCTCTCCTGGGAGCAAGGGTGGGGATTCTTGATCTCATTCCATTGGTTATGGGAGAGTTTTCACACAGAGACAGCGCACATTGGCCTCTCTCCTGGGGTGTGGGGAGTGTTGTAGGGTGGATACATCTGCATCACAGCTTTTCGGGGTAAAGTGGTCACTCCCCACTGATTTGTTATCATGCTAAATGTTCCTCCTCCCTTCCTTTCTGGAGCTTTTGCAGCTGTTCCTTGAAGGAGACCTAATTGAAAGGGTTTGTTATGGATCAAGAACAGCTGGGATCTTTAATGATCTGTCAGCAGCTCCTAGCAAAGTTCCAGCACCCTGAGGTAATGGTGGGGGTGGGGAAAGACTCAGGGAGGAGCTGATTTTGCAACAAGCTGAAAGCCCCCTTTGAAATCAGGAGATACAGCTATTGAGAGGCTAGCACTGGAGAAGGACCTGGGGAAGGCTGATGAGAGACATTCCTCTCTGGGGATGACCTAAGGCAAACAAATGAGATCCTGTGGGAGATTCCAGTATGAGCAGTGGGGGAGAAATCCTAGGGCCAGGCAATTACATGCTCATAATTAGCTAGTCAGGGCAATCAATAGTCATGTCGATTGTCATTTGCTTGCAAATTGCACACCTGGTGTCCCTCAGAAAATCTTGGCCACTAGACTTACATTAGTGTTTCTGAAGGTTATAACAGTAATTACTCTGTGTCCCATCAGTCAACACAGTATCAGCCCAAAGATCCTTGCTATCTGGATTCCAAAACAAAATGCAAAGGACCCAGCAAATTCGTTTGGAGATGCTGGAGGCAGAGGGGCACTTCCTCTTGCATTGTCTGATGGTCCCTTTTGTTTGGTTTTCAGCAAGACTGATAAAGAGCTAAGAGATCTCAGGCCTTGGGATTTAGTCCTTGAGGGGGGTTGTTCTTTAAAAAATTTTCCCACAACCCTAGATTACCACTGCATGTTTTCAGCAACCCCCACCCACCTTTTTCTGTTATTGTTTCAAGGGACAAAAACCTAACTTAAATTAATAAATGAGAAAGTGCTTGTGTTAGAGGAAATTTAAGTCAAAGGGTATTTAGTTTATTCATAAATTCAGAGGATGACATGCCTTGGGCATGGTTCAATCCAGAGGCTCATGATGTCTTCAGGACTCAGTATTTCAATATTTCTCTATTGTAATCTCTTAGCTTTACATTTTTCTGTCTTTTCTGTTATGTAGGAAGTTTCCCCCAAAAGATGGCAGACAGAGCCATCTAAGCCTTTACTGGCTGCATAAACTCAACATAAAAGGGGAACTCCTTTCCCACAGATTTCAGTGTACAAGTACTGAAAGACTCTCATCAGCTGAATTGCACTGTGTCTATCTTGGAATAAATCCTGGTTCTTCTTCCTGGCAAAGCCTGAGTCACATGCGAGTCTGTCCTTGAAAGGGTAATAGGGTCATTCCCACATGAACCAAATGAATGGAAATGGGAATATGGTGGTTCCCTAATGGCAAATCGGGGTGCAGTAAGCAGAACATTAATGAATGTGTGCTGGGGAGGTAAAAATTACAGACATTCTACCCTACCCCTAAACAGACTAGGTTTCATACCTGTGTTGTTCTTCTGTTCATAAATCCCCACAACAGAGGATAGAAGGTCTAGTTCAATTCAACAAACATTCACCAAGTATTTATGTGTCAAGATCCATGGGAGTCTCTGGAAAAGCAAAGATGAATGAATCTTTTGCTGTCAGAGACTCACAGTTTGGTGACTAAGATTATATTAGTATAGTAGGTTCTGAAGTGGTGAGATGGGCAAAGTCCCATGAAAACACAGAGAAGGGAGTATTTAACACTGGTCGAGGGGTGGTAGGTGCTGAGAAGACACCCCCCCCCCCCGCGAAAAGTGGTAGGTGCTGAGGAGGATTTTGTTGAAGGAACTGAAACCAAGGGAAGTATTCATAGCAGAGACACTGGCCTATGCGAAGCTGTAGAGGTGCATCATACGGATGAATATGGATGAGACAAGACAAGGTAAGAGCACATGTTAGGTTGTAACAAAAGTTCATGTGAAGTTTTAAATTCCCAAATTTGATCAGGGTTGTGTTGTAGGCAGATTCTAAGATGATATCCAATGATTAATACCCTTGTGATGAGGTTTGAAGTGTTGGGGTTCGGAGCTGATAACCAATAAAGAATTCTTGAGACATCTTTCATGCACAAAGGTGCTTTTGTTAAAGCATGGGACAGGACCTGTGGGCAGAAAGAGCTGCATTGGGGTTGTGAGGAGTGACTGATTATATACTATGGAGTTGGGGGTGGGGATAAGGAAATGGGAGGTTTCCAAATGGACTTTCATATGCTAAAGAGGACTCTTAAGATACTGGAGGCCTTGCTATTGTTGAGCTAAACTTATTTTTCCCTCTAGTAAGACATTAACATTAAGACAAGACAGTTGGGAGTTTCTTGGAAGAATGTTTTCCTCTACCTTTCTCAAGCATTTATCAGTGGGCTGAAGGTTATAAAGAAATTTAGTTTTATCTACATTTTCTTCCTCACATCACTATGGAGGAGAGGGTAATGTTAGGGCTCTAGGAAACTGAGTCTGGGTTTCTAGAAGTTAGGCTATTGATAAAATTGCTTTTTTTCTTGTAATTCACTACAAATATCTATTTGTAAACAGTTGGAGACTCATATCCTCCATGACTGTGGTCTCTATCAGTTAACTATTTGTCTTTTCCTTCTCTTAGCTTTAGGGCAGCCAGGAATGCCTGAAGAGTGTCACACAAGTCCCACCCAAGAGTCAGCAGTGGCAGGTGGAGAGGGTAGTTGTGAGGTGTCAGCTTGCCTTTTGCTGCCTCATCACTTGTATAATCTTCTCCTTTTTGAGTGTGGGTAGAATCTATGAATATGATGACATATCAATTAGTGATTAGATCATGTTATATGGCACAGTTGACTATAAAAAAGAGAGGCCTGGTGGGCCTGAATACTTTAGGGGCAGAAGGTTTTCTCCGGCTGGCAGCAAAAGCTAACAATGGATGGATGGATGTGGTCACCTGGGAAAGACTGGAGGGTGGCCTCTGGCAGCTGACAACAAACCCCAGCTGAGAGCCAGCAAGAAAACAGGGACCTTAATCCTACAACCACAAGGAACTAGATTCCACCTATAACCAGAAATGAGCTCCAAGGTAGATTCTTCCCTAGAGCCTTCAGATAATAGTTCAGCTGAGCTAGCGCCTTGATTTGGGCCTTGCAAGGCCTTCAGAAGAGAATTCAGTTGAGTTTGCCCAGTTTTCTGAAATAGAACTGTGAGTTAATAAGTCGATATTGTTTTTAACTTCTAAGTTTATAGTTATTTGTTCTGCATCAATAGAAAACTAATACAGGTAAGAATAATGAAGAGTTTATCACTAGATTGTACCTATTTGATTCTAAAACTCTCCCAGAGGTATAAGCTCCTCAGGGCCGGAGTTGTTTTATTTACCAATATATAGCGAACACCTATCACCGTGCCTGGTATATACAAGACAAAAAATAAGAATCAGTTGAATGAATGGATACATGAATAGCTAATTCTAAGCACTATTAGATGAAGGTTTCACTTTGTACATCCTCCAGATGCTAGTGAGCAAATAGCCTATCTGTGTGTGTACCACCCTGCCTGCAAGGCTGAATTCCCAAAATGACCCAGCTAACAGCAGCCAGGTGCCCATTTCCTCAACCAACAAGTTATTTTGGAGTATCAATCCATAGTGCTGTGCTGGGCTTTCTGCAGGTAGAACCCTAAGGCAAAAGGACATGCATCCTACCTTCAAGTTGACTTACTGGGGAGTCAAAATCATCAAATAGAATATAATTAGAGGCAGTGCATTATAGGAAGAAAAGCAAGGGATTTGTCATGAGAGGGCCTGGGTTTAGGAGCTATCTCTGCCACTAACTAGCCATGAGACTTCAAGTTATTACATTTTCCTTTTAAGCCTCAATTTCCTCCTTAATCAGGGCACAATGATAATATTTATCTCTCAGAGCTGTTGTGACACTCATACAAAATGCTTGGGAAAGTGGTTTACAAACTGTGAATTTTTACTCCATGTTAGTAATGAAGGGAGATCACAAGAGTGTTATAGATACCCTGGGAAGTGCTAGAGAGAAACCAAAGGAAGGCACTGACTTTAGAGAATACTCAGGCAAGCCAAAGAACTCCAGTGAGTCTTGCAAAAAGTCTGGCTTAGGTTGAGATTTCAAAGAAGTCATGGGTGTGGTTTGGTAGGAGGAAGCAAGGGCATGGAAAATGTAGGGCGACTCTGGGGCAGAGTTATATCCAGAATTCATGTTTTTAACCACTCAAGGCAGAACCTTGAAAGACTTTTCTCCTGGTGGGAACCAGCTGTGTTCAACAAGTGCTACAAAATTTGGCAAACTAAGAACACAGAGACCTTGAGATTCTTTTGTTATTCATGGATGCCATTTTTCCCCCACAGTGACTAGAGCAATTCAGTATCTTCTGAAGAGTTTAGAGAATAACTCTGATCTCAATAAAAAAGCAAACTGCTTCATTGGATTACCAAGTACTTTCTTGACAGGCTAATCGGGCAAGTCACTAAGGTCAAACTGAATTTCTTTCCTACAAGAAAGGAATGCCTAGAAGCAGAGCCCCCTTGTGTGGCATCACCAGGGACTTGCTCCAATTACCCCAGACCCTATGTTTGAGGCAGTTAGGAGGTAAAGCAGATTCCCAAGTCTTGGGGTGCCTACTCCCTTTCTGTTTGGTAAACTACTAACTATAATTTGATACTGTAGAGCAGGCAGGCAAGGGAGAAATACTAAAGAAATGTTTTAAGGTGACTGCAGGATAATAACAGTGGCAAGAAGATGGTAAGAAGAAATCCAGAATGGTGTGGATCCCAGGCAAAAACTTTGGGCAAACTGAATCTGGGAAGAGGTATCAGCTCCAGGATGGTGATGGCCATAGTGATTCAAGAATGGACATGTGTTATCAGCCTGTTCCAATTGGTGAAAACACTCTATGATCTCATTTTGGGTGGATATGGATATTAGGGAACATAGTTTTTGTTAGGCTGCTGGGGTAGCTAGGCTAGATCTTGGGCTACTGGAAACAATCAGGAAGAGACTCCATAGAAAGGCACATCTCAGACAAGGAGAGGGACAGAACCCTGATGATGTATTTTGATCCTCTGGTCTAGCACTATCTGAAGTCACTTACTTGACTTCCCTGTTATGTGAGACTGAACTGTTTGTTTGTTTGTTTGTTTTTTGCATATGTCAGTTTATCAAGCCCCTACTGCTTGCAATTGAAAATGTTTTAACTCATGTGAGTACCAAATCCAAAGATCAAAACACTTCCTACCCTGGCAATACCTGCATTAACTCATTAGCCTAGAGCCATGCAGGCATTAAGTACAAGATATCATTCTAAATGTTAGCAGGCTACCAAAATACATTTATTCATCAATTAATAAGTACTACTGAGGTACATGTATGAATCAAGTGCAGAGGTTATTATAATACATTTTTTCCCTTTGAGGACATCACAATTTAAGGCTATATATAAACAAATCACTAAAGTCCACAATGTTTTCAAAGTTCAGAGCATGATGCTTCATGGTTAAAGATTACTTCCAAAATCAGATAAAGATACAAACATTTGATTAAAATGTCAAAAGCTTGGTTCTAGCTGTCAATGAGTTTGCTGTTAAGATAAGGAGGAAAGGTTCTCAACAAAATGAAATGAAAACCCATGGCCTAGAAAATAGTGTGGGATTGAGACCCAGTCATAGTGATATAGTTAGCTGCTATGGAGCTCAGACAAGGGAGAGATCCAGGAGTGCAGCCATTCACCGAGGATGAGGATGGCTTCATAAACAAGGCTGATCTTGGAAGAGGCTTTCATGACTAGGTTAGATTCTGACTGGTTGCCCATGATGCGGCTGAGGACTTTAAATCTGTGGATAAGCAAGCCAGTAAGGAGATGGGCAGGCAGCACCGGCCAAGCAGACCAGCCTTGTCTGGTGCCTGAAAGCACTTCAGGGGAGACTGAAAAATTGCCTGAGGTGAGGATTTGTCATTAACAAGTCTGGGATATTCACATTTCTCCTGATACTTCTGTATTAGATCCGATTTACTTTCATCTGCAGTAACTAAGACTGACAATATCTTTGATTTAAACAGTACAGATATTTATTTCTCTCTCATCATTTGGGGGCTAACATGATTCCTCCAGGGTTCAGGGACTTAGGCTACTATTATCCTGATGTCAACTTTCCAGAGGGTAGTGCCCTTGCCCATGTTGTCTAAGATGGCTCACCACTGTGTCTGTGTCTCATGCAGGGAATGAGAAAGAGAAAGGGGAGGAAGTACACCCTTTCCCCATAAAGGCAGGACCTAGAAGTGCATTCATATTCCATTGGTTAGAACTCAGTCACACGGCCATGGCTAGCTACAAGAGAGGCTGGGAAATGTAGTTTTCTTCTGAGCATCCTGAGAAACCCAGGAATTTTAGCCTTGAGGAAAAGAGAAGCATAAATTTTAGAGTACAACCAGTTTCTGTTATACTCTCCTTTTTCCAGGAGGCTGTTGAAGGGTTAATGACTAAGAAACACATACACGCACTGAAATTCTTTACAAGGACTGATCTACTTTCTTTCTTCCCACCCCACCCTTCCACCTCCTAATGAAATTGAGGAAAATGAAAGAAGGGAGAGAATATTTGTTGAGCACTGTTCCAGGAACTTTCTGCAGCAAATTAATCTTCTACCACCTTTATAAAATAAGCATTATTACCTGCACTTTAAAAATAATGAACTGAGATTCAGAAACAGGACATAGAGGTGGAGAACTAGGTGTTACGACCTATTAAAAAGAACCAGGCACTTTATATTCATTAAATCTGCCAAACATTTAATGTTTGTTAATTCATTAAATCCTCACAGTTCAGTCAGATAAATATCATTATTTTCTTTTATAGTTGGGGACATCAAAATTGAGACTATAAGCCTGGAATTTGCATTCAGGTCTAACTCCAAAAACCAAAATATTTCTATTGTACAAATATATTATTTCCACTACTGTTGGGTTACAACTTTTTTTGGCATGAGTTGATTACTTTAGTCACTCATTAATTAATTAATCCATCACTTCAACAAAATTTAAGTACCTAGGATATGTCAAGTTCAAGTCCCTGACTTAGAGCTCCCATTCTAGTTGGGGAAATATTCATCCATTGAAACAAACAAACATTTATTGTATGCTTATTATGACTAAGACTGGTGTCACAAAAACAAAAATGCAGAACATTTGGCCTATCGTACTACTTAATAAATATTGAAGTAATTAAAGACAGAACCCTCAGGGACCTCACAGTCCATTAGTTCAGATTCAGGACTATGTGAACTTGGGAAAAGATGTTCTGAACATCATTATCTTGGCTACAGCTGCAAACTAAAAGGCCATCTTTGGATGTGCTGGGTGTGGACAAACTGTTGGAACTAGGTCTGTCTTCTTAGTATCTCACATATACATTCTCTTTCTCTGAGCTCCCTGTGAATAGGATTTTCTCTGAAAACTAAGGACATACAGAACCCAGTGGGAAACAGTACCTGAGCTTGGAGCCAATGACTAGCAGATGCACTCATTCCTTGGGTCTGTAAGGGTTGCCTTTGTACTAAAAAAGTCTGGCCATGATTTCAGGGTGACTAAGGGCAACTTAGAAAGAGGAAAAAGACAAGAACCCCTTAAGTACATCTGTATCAAATCATCCCTGGGTTTGGTTTTGAACATGAGACATTCCTGAATCAGATGGGCCCAACATGAGGGACATGTTGCTGGATACTTCTGTTTATTACTCTTTGTTTTCCCTCCACTGCCTGTCTCCCTCTGGGGTACTTTGAACCACATATGTAAGACTTATCTATGCTAGAGGCAACGGTAAAGATTAGTTGTGATGGAGATTTCTTAAAGGAAGATATGAATTTTAATGGCTGGATGGGTGCCCAAGTATGAAAAGAGGAGAGAGCATTGAAATAGAATGCCTCTAGAATGGAAAATAAGTGGGAGAGTGTGTAGGATTCTCATTATTCCAGGCACTTCTATGGGGCTGCTGGCTTTTTTGTGGGATGATCACCATCTCTACTCCTGTTTGATGGTTGGGCTGTTGACAGTTGGCAAGAGAATCTCTGATTCTGAAAGAGGAAAAATGGGAGATGATAGCAATTTCTTCTTGAACTTTAGGCTATCCAGGGCCCCATCTTCTAATGAGATTGTGTTTTGAGTTGGAGGGATGGTTATATGTTATTTCTTTAAAGATAGAAACATTTAGTCTCAATGTGGGTGCACACCTCCACAGTGGTATCAAGCTTGGAATATCTATAGAAGGAGAGAAAATGATTTAAATTAAGTGAACAAAGCAATCAATCCAGATGTGTATACCTAAAATCAACGCTAACATTAACTGAGTCCCTCAGAAGGTTACACATGGATTTCTGTGAAGCTACCACTTAATATACATTTTTAGAATTTCTTTCTCATTTTTTAAAATCCCTTTACAGCCATGGTCTGTGCACATCAATAAAGTAAATCTCTTTGCTTTCTAGTTATTCTTTGTTTTAAAAATACATTGGTGTATTAGGATCGATGTTAAGAAAATTAGAAAAAGAAAAGAAATATAGTTGATCTGTTAGCAAGAAAAAATTAATTGCATTCCTTTAAATAATAAAATGACCTATGTTAATTGTAGAAAATTTAGAAAATGATAATAAATACAAAGAAACACATATGAATTTTCCTATAATCCTAATACCCAATGAAAAACACTTGTAACATTTTTCAGGCTTAAAAAATGTATATATATGACACCTTTTAGGCCTTTTTTAAAAATGTATTTATTTATTTTGAGAGAGAGAGCTCACATGCAAGTGGGGGAGGTGCAGAGAGAGAGAGGGAGAGAGAGAGAATCCCAAGTAGGTTCCTCACTATCAGCACAGAGTGGGACACAGGGCTTGAACCCACGAACTGTGAGATCATGACCTGAGCCAAAATCAAGAGTCAGACGCTTACCCAACTGAGCCACCCAGGTGTCCTGACATCTCTCAGGCTTTTTAATGCACATATATGTGGCAGGTTTGATGACCTGTTCTCAGTGCTGAGTTGAAAGAGGATAAAAATGTAATTAATTCCCCCACTTCTCCCATTCCATGTCTTCCATTTTTATCCTCTTCTCTCAACACACACAAACTTTTGAGAAGAAAAATATAAAAACCATTTTTCCCTTTGTATTCTAAGGTTTAAGCTCATCTGTGTGTGGGCTTGCGTGGGGTTTGATTGTGAGTGTGCATGTGAATGTGGATTGGGTTTGAGGGATGGAGACTGACAATTTATTTGGATCTCAGGGGTCATTGAAGAAATAACCAACCAAGGCCTTAGTTTGGAAGATTGGACTGATCATGGAATTAAGGCAGAATTGTCTTATATGGGGAGGAAAATACAATGGCACTTAAAGGGTAGAATGACCCTAGAAAACAGCTGAAGTCCCTAAAAGAGATAGAGAGGAGAGAATAGCACAGGCTCCTTTCGAGTCAGAGATTTGTGTCCCTCCCACCCACCCCCCCCCCAGAGGGGCAAAACCTCTGGTGGCATATCCTTGGGGATAGAACACTGACAGCCATGGCTTTGAGATCAGCAGTACATGGGTCCCATAGCCACCCAATGACAAGTCCAGTGATACAAGCATCCCCTCTTCTCCCACCTCCAGAACTGCAGCCCTTGTCAATAGCAAGGGGTGCTTTGAGGAGCTGTAGAGACAGAGGCACTGACCATGGTCTAAAGATGGGCACCTCTTCCATTTCTTGGTACCACATGAGCCCGGGAAAATAGGAAGATCCAGAGGAAGGCATGAGCAGCGTGTGTGTGAGGGTGGGCAACAGTCCCTGACACAGTTCTTCCTCTCAGCCAGGCAGGATGGGACTCTAAGCCAGATTTCATTCCATTTAGAGAAATAAGGAAATGTAATAATTCTTGCACCTGTATGGAAGAAGAAAATTCATGCCTGATATAGATGTGTTTTTAAAAACACAGTAAGAATGGAATCACACTGTATAATGTATCATGATCATTCCATGCTGTTGAATATTATTTTGGAATATAATTTAAAATAGTTGCATAGTAACTCACTGTGTAGCCAAAGTAGAATTTGTCCACTTCCCTATAACTATTTATGTGGCTTCTGCTAGTCTTATAAAAATTTCTGACATTGACAATACTTCTGCTATATATTTTTACTCAGATCTCTTATTTCATTAGGATAATTTCCCAAAGAATCACTAGGTCAAGGATTTTACAGAATTCTGAAGTTTTTGGACTCCTGATGCATGTTGACAAACTAAGCCACAGAAAGGCAGCATCAACTTACTTCTCACCAGTAGTAGGATAGGAAATGGCCCATTTCCAGGCACTCTGTTCAATCCTGGGAAGTAACATTTCTCAGATGTTGGCAGTTGAATTGGTGACAAATGATATTGCCATATTTTAACACCATTTTTTAAATGAAAAGGACAATTATCTCTGCTATTCATACACCTTTAGTTTCAGACTTTTGACTAATTTATAGATCTGATCCTCTTGTATGGATGTTTGCCCTGTGGACAAATTGTGTTGTCACAGGATGTATATCTCGCCTTCTGGTAAGGTGGCTCCACCTGGATGCAAAGTCATAGGGGCTACTGGGGAATGCCTCTGGCTTGGCAGCTGCTTCCTAGCCACAATTCTCCATTGCAGAGGGGAAGGTGTGCATCTTGGGGGGCAGCTAACCATCTTTGTGATGAGTACTAAAATTGAGATTCTTAGGGTGCCTGGGTGGCTCAGTTGGTTGAGCACCCGACCTTGGCTCAGGTCTTGATCTCACGGCTCGTGAGTTTGAGCCCCGCGTCAGGCTCTGTACTGACAGCTCAGAGCCTGGAGCCTGCTTCAGATTCTGTGTCTTCCTCTCTCTGCCCCTCCCCTATTCATGCTCTGTCTCTCTCTCTCTCTCTCTCAAAAGTAAATAAACATAAAAAAATTAAAAAAAATTAAGTTGAAATTCTTTTCTGTATTCTTTCTAGTTTTTATTTGCATGTGTTTGCATAGCTATAGTCATTATGCATATATAACTTTATACCCTAATATATGCATTTATATTAATTTTATATTGATATTTGGTCTTTATATTTGTCCTTTTTGGTGTTTCTACATTATTCCCTTGAGTGACTGTCCTGTAGTTTCTGACAATTTGGATATTTGGAAGTATTTCTAATTTTTGATTATCATAAATAACCATGATTATAAACATTGTCTTTCAAATGATGTTTTTCCAAATTTTGACTTAGTCTTTAGGGTTTCAGAAAAGGGGCATCTGGGTGGTTCAGTCAGTTAGGCACCTGACTCTTGGTTTCAGCTCAGGTCATAATCTTACAGTTCATGAAATCAAGCCCCAAGTGGGGCTCTGTGCTGACAGTGCAGAGCCTGCTTGGGATTCTCTCTTTCCCTCCCTCTCTGCCCCTCCCCCACTCTCTCTCTCTCTCTCTCTCTCTCTCTCTCTCTCAATAAATAAATAAACATTAAAAAATGCATTGCCAAATTGTATTTACCAATTGATGATGCCACTAACAAACTAAAAATACATTTTACTGAACTTCAAGTATCAAGGTTTTCTAGCTTTTTGTTATTGTGTTATGCAAATTTGCAAAGTAATCTCATTGCCTTTTGTTTTGCATTTTTTATGACTTGTGATAAACAGGTTTTTTTTACTTACTAGAGCTAGTTATTCTTTCTCTTTTGTGATTTTCTTAGAATGATTATGATAGCTTCTTGAATTGAATTCTCTTAAAACTAGTTTTTTTTCTCTACCTCAGAACACTATTAAATTGCCGCCAATGGTTATTAAATACACACCTGTGTGCAGAACTGTCCAGGCTCTCAGTGTGGGTATAATAATGAGGGAGAGCTGGAGTGGACAACAACATGCAGAGGCATGGTAGAGAGACAGAACTCAGGATAAATAATATGCAGCCCAAAAGGAGGAAATAATGAGGCTAAACATCTTCTTGGATATTTATTGGCATTTGATATTTTTTGTGAATTATCCATTTAAGTCCTTTGTCCTTTTTTCTATTTTTTCTTGAATACTTATACTCTCTCTCTCTCTCTCTCTGTCTCTCTGTCTCTCTGTCTCTCTGTCTCTCTCTCTCTCTCTCTCTCTCTCTCTCTCTCTATCTATATATATATATATATATATATTTAAGTTTTACTTTATTTATTTTGAAGTAATCTCTATGCCCAGTATGGGGCTCAAACTCATGACCCCAAGATTAAGATTCACATGCTCTTGCAACTTAGCCAGCCAGGTGCTCATCTTTGTATCTTTTGATTATGTTTTGAAATGTTATGGTGTGTGTGTGTGTGTGTGTGTGTGTGTGTGTGTGTGTGTGTGTGAAAGAGAGAGAGAGAGAGAGAGAGAGAGAGAGAGAAAGATATCTATATATCTCTATATAGATTGGATTTGTTTTCTAGGACTCCCATAATTAAACACCACAGTCTGGATGGCTTAAAGAACAGAAATTTATTTTCTCACAGTTCTGGAGGCTCAGAGTCCAAGATCAAGATGTCTGTAGGTTTGGTTTTTCCTGAGGCCTCTCTCTCTTTGGCTTATAGATAGCGCCTGTGAAATAATAGAAGAAAAATAATATTTTGTCCCTGGTCCCTGACACAGAGCTCCCAAACCCCTTATAGCTTCCTAAGTGATTAGAGAACTAGGAGCATCTTTAATTCTAACATTTGGTCTTTGATCCTGGTTCCTGACACACATCCCTAAATCTCTTGACACTTCCTGGGTGATAGGACTGTCTTCTGTTATAATGAAATGACTCTTGGTGGGTTCTTGGATAGTTTCAGGATGGGGGCTGGTCACCAGAAAGATCAAATCATGGTTAGAAGCTTGAAAATTTCAGCTCTCTCCCCATCCTCTGGGAAGGGCAGAGGGGCTGAAGACTGACTTATTGATTGATCATACCTACATCTACATGATGAAGGCTCCATAAAAATTCCCAAAGTACAGAATTTGAAGAGCTTCCAGGTTGTTGAACATATGTATGCCCTGGGACGATGGGGGAACCCAAAATCGACAGGGATGGAAGCCCCTGCACTTGGGACTCTTTTAAACATTGCCCTATGTATCTGATACAGCTGACTGTTCATCTATATCGTTTATCATATCTTTTACTATATAATAAAACAGTAAATGTAAGTGTTTTTCTGAGTTCTGTGAGGTGTTGCAGCAAACAATTGAATTAATAAGGTGTGGTGGGAACCTCTAATTTGTATCCAAGTTAGAAGTTGTGGGCAACCTGGGGACTGACTACTTGCAATCTGAGTTGGGGGGCAGTCTTAAGGGACTGAGGGTCTGCTCTTACATTGGTTAGTGTCAGTCAGTTAGTGTCAGTTAGTGTCAATTCAATTGAATTGAATTGCAGGTTACCCAGCTGGTGACAGAGAATTGGTTGATTTGGGAGAGAGGGGGCAGAAAGAACGTGCATCTGGTGTTAGAAGTATTCTGTGTGTGAGTAAAGGAAAAACACAGGGAGTTTCCCTGGACAGCTGCCTTCTCACTGCGTCGTCAGATGGTCCTCCCTATGTGCAACTATGCCTCTGTGTGTTCAGTTTCTTCTTATAAGGAGACCAGTCAGATGGGATTAGGGCCCACTCTAATGACCTCATTTTAATCTAATCACCTCTCTTAAGGCCTAATCTTCCAATATAGTCACATTCTTAGATACTGGAGATTTAGGACTTTAACATGTAAATTTGGGAGGAACACAGTTATACCCATAACATAGATATATGTCAATACACACATATATGCATACATGTGATAAAATATCTTTTCAAATTTATTCATGATATCTTTCCACATAATAGTCATTTACATTTTTATTTAGTTATATCAGGTTTCATAGTTGAGGTACCTAGAAACAGAGGCTGAACTGGAGATTTGTCTACAAGTGATTTATTAGAGAAATACTCTCAGGGGAAAACTAAGTCTTTAAGTGAAAGTTGGGAAGGAGGATGGGGAAGGGGAAGAAGGAAGGGTATACTCTTGGGTTGAGTCCAGCCTCAGTTTCAAGCAGGTGATGAAAGAAGGTCAGAAGGTCACAGCAACTTTGCCTTAAATTGACAATGGGCAATTCTCCAGAGAATCTATGGTAGCAGTACCTGCAGAAGTGGGGCCATGGCACTCCCAAGAGAAAAAAGATCCCAGGAGACCTGGGTGAGGTACCAACAGCATCCATAACATCATCTTTCACTTCATTCTTCCTAACACTTTGCTTCTAGGTAAAAGAATGGTCTCCAACATTGGCTCATATTTTATTCTCATATTTTTATGGTTTAAAAGGCCTACCTGGAATTAATTTTTCAGTCTGGTGTGAGGTAGAGATATAAGATGATCTTTACCCAATGGCAAATGAGTTTTCTTAACACCAGTCATTGAAACAGACCATTGGGACAAAAAAAAAAAAAAAAAAAAAACAAAACCCGAAACCCTGGAAATTGCTGTTTGGTGCCAACCTGGGGATAGAAGTTTATAGCACAAGCTTTTGGCAAAGCTCTTATTTCTAGCTCCCTTACTAGTTCTCCTTGGTTTAAGACCAAAGTGTTCATCCCAGCTCTACCTCCAGAATAGCAGGAAATATAGAGGCTGAAAGGAAATTTGGGTGTAAGGAAGGGGGTTCATAACCAGCCTTGACTTTCAGCTCAAGCAGTGAGGTCCTCCCACATCTAAAGTTTGGAGAGGTGGGTCATGCCTGATCTCTGACCTCCTGAAGTTAAGACTCTGACCGTATGGAAGACTAAGCCTCTCTCACTGGGCTTGTGCTCATAACAGCTTCTCTTCCTCCTCAGGAGCTCCAGGGATTCCCTGGCTTGAGTATTTCCAAGTGGACTTCCAGATTCCCTCTACCCTGGAGATGTTGTTACCCCAGTGGTTGTCACTACTCATTGTTTTCCTTAATGAAATCTCTTCTGCCTTGCTCTCAGAGCACTTTCCTCCCTAGTGAGTGCTGAAAAGACACATCCATCCATATTTTCTGTAATGTCCAACTCCTCTGACAAGTGACCTTCCTTCTAGTTTTGGCAAACCCTGCTGAGTCCTTAGTTGGCCTCTTACTCTGTTTATAGTAGAAAAAGAATTGTTCTATTATTTATCTTAACTTCTCATAAAATCTTCATTTCATTCTTGACTTCACTTTTCTTATCATTTTGGTGCACTCCCTTAACCTCCAGTAAACTTCTTCCTCCTCAGCAAGGATACCTGATGTGTATATTTTTATAACTCCTGTGGCTTTTTCTTATCTCTGATTACTTCATGTTAAATTAGCTCCATCTGGCTGGGGGCACTCACACATGATTGCTTCGGTGGTACAGCGACCTTGCTGGAAAGGTCTCCTAGTATTGCTGATGAACTATCTGAAAAATGCTTACTTCAGCTTAGCGTGTGACCAAGTCAGGGATCGGAGTGGGATATATCCCTGACTTCAGTCCTATAATTTGCTTGCTCAGTTGAGTCTCTCAGAAGCTAATGTCACAGGGAATAAGTCCTCCTAGCAATAGTAAAGAAGGAAGAAGGGTTACTTTCCATGGTAAATTATACCATATGATCATTAAGTAGGAAAATGGGCAGAGGTTGATGAATTTCCAAATTGAGGCTGAGGTTCCTTTTAATCAGCCTACAAATGGCTTCGTCAAGGTCAGAGTCAAGGGACAAGGCAGAGTCAATGATCATTGGGTCTAGGTGTGGGTCCTGAATATCAGTGGAGCACATATGGGGCAGCAGGCAGGCATCCTTTCTGAAGCTGCAGGAGCTTCTGTGCAGCTCCAGAAGCTCATATTTGGAGATGAGATCAATATAGCCTGTTTGATCCAGTCTCTAACCATTTATATCTGTTCTATAGCAGGTCCAGGCTAGCCCTGGGCCAAAATTGCGAAGTTAGTAGTTGATGTTTCCTGTGCCTCTCACCACATCTTTAGTTAAGGTGCTCTGCTTCTCCCCTTCATCCTCAGGTGCTAAGGGCCACAATTTTTACCCTCTCTCTTCCTAAATGACCCCTTCTCCTTCCTCCTAAGCATTGAGTTGCTTCTTTTGACTCTTGCCACTTCTCCAAAACATATCCCTATTCTCACAGAGCTCTGATGAGTGATGAGCTGGACAATCTAGTTAACCATTCACCTAAGGTGAAATGCAGTCTTAACTGTGAATGACCCATATGGGAATTTCCAGCTTTGGAAATTTCCAGCATTGGGGAGCTGTTTGGAGAAGTTTTTTAGAGAGTGCCATCATGGCAGGCAAATTAAAGGGGTATACAAGAAGCTAAGTACTTTCAAAGCATAATTTTTTAAAAGTTGAAAAAAGGAGTTTCATGCAAAATACCATGAATTTATGTCAAAAATGTATTCAGCTCTTTAATGAGGGAACCAATAATATGACAAAACTAATTCAAGGGGAAATGGAGGAATTAGGTATTTATAGACAATGAACAAAGATAGTTAGAATAGGATTGATAGGTTAGAAATAGGTTGTCAGATAAGATACAAAACTGCGTAGTGTCCTACAGGGCAATTTAAGCATAACCTCGGGTTATCTTTACTGCTGGACAGGAACCGTTTGCATGTGGACTGGATAAAAATGTACATGTTGACTTGTAAAAGTGCTGAGCTCTAATCAATAGCAAGGAAAAGGTCAAACAGAGGTATATTCCCCTAGGTGATTAAATGATTTTGGGGTAGGCCTGTGAAATAATACTGTAGCATGATGCTAGAAAGGATATACTTTCTTTTTTCCAAGTGTTGGGAAATGGATGTTTTATATCTGTGTATGTGCATTTTTGTGTGTGTTTATATGTGTATATGTATGTACTGTATATATGATATATATCCAAATTATATGTGTATATATATATAGTATATACATACATATTTATATATAACAACATGCATAGTCTATATATTTATGTACATACAGATGTACACACATATACTCACATTTTCTATTTTACAGATATATACGTAAAACCTCCCTAACTTCTTTTTTTTTAAGTTTATTTGTTTATTTTGAGAGAAAGAGAGAATGGGGGAGAGGCAGAGAGAGAAAGAGGAAGAGAAAGAGAATCCTAAGCAAGATTTGGTGCAGGGCTCGAACTCACGAACTGTGAGATCGTGATCTGAGTTGAAACCAAGAGTCGGATGCTCAAATGACTGAGCCACACAGGCACCCCCAAACCTCCCTAACTTCTAAAGCAGTGATACTGCTGCTTGGTAGCACTGGTAGTGCACTGCTGTTGGCATCTGGATATTGTCTCCACAGATTCTGCTTTAAGTGGTTTAGGATGTACCCTGGGCATCAGAATTTTTCAATGTCTGCCCCAATAATGACCTTTATCCCTTTCCTAAGGGAGCTTTTCTGTAAACGAGCAGAGGTTCTTTTACCTCATGGGGAGGGAATCCTGCACCATCTTGGTGGGTTTTTCAGGTTTCCTGCATTTAGATTCTCCTTGGTCTCATTATTCTTCATTAGAAGAGTGGGACATCCAAATAGCTCCTCACCTGGCTGGCTAAAATAGCTGAGCTCCAAACCCGTGTAGAATCAGTATTTTCTGCCAGGAATCTGGTAGCCTATTAAGATGGGGCAGCCAGTGTAAAAAGGGTGCATGGAGGTGCAAGCCTCCTTAACCAGGAGAAAGATCTGGCATATGCAGCTGGTGGCAGAAAGGACAGGGTAGCAATAGCAAGCATTGGATTTCTCAAGCACAGTCTTTGCACAGATGGCTTCACTGTCAGCCACGTCCTTTATGAAAAGCTGCTGCTTGCTCTCTTCTTGGGAGGCCTATGGCTACCATGAGCCATTGATCCTGTAATTTCTCAGCTAAGAATGTCATTTTCACCTCCCCACTGCACTTTTGCCTTTTCCATCATGTCCTGCAAGCTCTTATTACATGACCAGCTCAGTTTTCCTCACGGTCTCTTATGTTCTGACCTGGCTTCCAGTGCTCTTGGGACTTTTCCTGGGGAGGTGGGATGGGGGGCACAGTGTCGAAAAGGAGCATGAGATGCTTTGGAAAGTACCAGAAGTGCAGTCCAAGCTTGGGACTGTCATGTGTTGAGTGCTGTCCCTCAAAATTTATATGTTGAAGTCCTAATTTTCAGTACTTCAGAATTTGACCTTATTTGCAAAATGAGTCACTGTAGATGTAATTAGTTAATGTGAGGTCATTAGTGTGGACTCTACTCCAATATAACTGATATTCTTATAAAAAATGGGAAATTTGGACCCAGAGACAGACAGATGACCAGAACTTCACGTAAACATGAAGTCAGAGACTAGGGTGATGCTTCTTCAGGCCAAGTAACACCAATGATTGCCCCCAAACTACCAGAAGCTAGGAGAGAGAAGGCACAGAACAGATTCTACCTCCTTTCTCTCAGAATGACACAGCACTGCTGATGACACCTTGATCTTTGACTTCTAGCCTCTAGAACTGTGAGACTGTAAATGTCTATTGTTTAAGCTACTCAGTTTGGAAACTTTGTAGTGGTGGCCGTAAGAAGCTAGTACTGGACCCAAAGATGAGGGACCTCTTCTTTCTCTTCTGTTTGTCCCTCAGGCACTGGAGCGGTTCTCTTCTAACGTGCTCCTGAGAGATGAAAACTTCTCAGAGCTGCCTCAGGGTCCGAGGAGGACCAGCCAAGGGGCCTCTTTCAACAGAGCAGCTCTACATCTTGTCTTTTTATACCCTGAACCTCCATGTTAAATTTCATTTGCAGAAACAGATCATCTGTCAAGAGAGTTAGAAACCCCCACTGCTCTCAAGATGAGCACCTCTTTTTGCCAACATTTTGTTAGTCTTCCAGATGTTCTCATTCTAAGTGTTTTCTTAGTTGATTCCCGGACTACAGTAAGCCCCTCTTCTTTTTAAAAAAAATTTTTTTAATGTTTTATTTATTTTTGAGACAGAGAGAGACAGAGCATGAGCAGAGGAGGGGCAGAGAGAGAGGGAGACACAGAATACAAAGCAAGCTCCAGGCTCTGAGCCATCAGCACAGAGCCTGACACGGGGCTCAAACTCACAAACCATGAGATCATGACCTGAGCCAAAGTCGGACCCTCAACTGACTGAGCCAGCCAGAAGCCCAAGTCCCTCTTCTGATCAACTCTTTTTAAGGTTGAACTATGGACTGCTTCTGAAAATGTGGAGTCAGGAAGGGGGAAAACTGAGAAAACAGGCCTGTTTTTCCCTGATCCTGAAGGCCAGGTTTCCACCAGGCCCTTCCCAGAGGGCAGGTCCTATGAGCAGCATGGCCTTGTGGGGGTCGTTCCATGTGGCAAGAGGAGAATGAGAATGGTGAGGGACCTCACTGCTGACACAACTCATCCCAACCCCGTGTTAATTTCTTAGCTGGCTTGGGTCTCTCACTCACCCCTCTGGTCCAGGGTCATGCTTACCACCTTTGCTATCATCTGGTAACACTGAATTCCTCCCTCCAGGAACAAGGCTTCATTTGCTCCATCACATGGTGGGTGCCTACGGCTACCTCCACTGTGGCTGCTTCAGACTCTGAAGCATACTCTGACCTTCCTGCTGGCCTCTCGGAAATGTTAACTGTTCTCATCACTTCCATGCTCCAACAACTCTGCATTACCCACTTAGGGAGTAGTTCGTGAGGACTTATAGTTCAAGGGCACTTTTGTAACTATACCTGTGACCAGGGGAGCAGGCAGAAAGAGCTATGCAGTAATAAGAGATAAAAATTAGCACTTGGGCCACGCATGATTTTATGTGCTCTTACAACAACCCTATTAGGTAGGCACTATTATCCTCAACTAACAGATGATGAAATCGAGGCTCAGAGAGGTTAAGTAAGTCGTTTAATGTTGCATGGTCAATCAATAGCAGAATAGGAATTCAACCCAGGTAGTCTGGCTCCAGAGCCCTGTTCTGAAGTACCATGTTAACCACCCTTAATGAATATTCACAGCAGAGGGCTGAGTTCCAAGCCCAGGAGCATGTATGTCTGGATGGGTTTCTGAGGTCTAAGAGAGAGCATTGAAAACAGTGGGGAAGGTGCAGGTTGATAGTAATTCACAAATCAACAGGAATGTTGCCTGTTACGTAAAGAGCATAATGAGGCCTATAGGAAGTACTGAACTAAATGGCCACTGTGAAATTTTTTCAAGTATGTATTTATTTTTGAGGGAGACAGCACGAGTGGGGGAAAGGCAGAGAGAGGGGGACAGAGGATCCGAAGTGGGCTTCGTGCTAACAGCCCTACATGGGGCTCAAACTCATGAATTGTGAGATCATGACCTGAGCCGAAGTCAGATGCTCAACTGACTGAGCCATCCAGGTGCCCCATACCAAATGCATAAGTGGCAGATAATTACAGCTTCCTCTTGGGCCTTAGGCCAACCTACAGGAAATGTTAAAGTATCAAAAAGGACCTCTGTCTGAGCCACAGTGAGGTGGTTCTACATCTTTAAATATCCAATCTGTTTTATTGTCATTTCTATATCTAATTTTCCTGGGAAGGTAGGGGCCTTTGCCAAGAATTTCCTGGGAATAGATACAAACAAAAAATTATTTCCTATACAGAGTAACAGATTTTTAGTATCATACTGGTCATATGGTCCTTCTTTTTCGTGCTGTGGGATTGGACTGCTTTGTTGGAATGATAGCCTTTGCCACTTGCAGGGTCAGCCGTCCCAGTCCTCCTCTGGAAACAGGTTTTCAGTATGATCTCTATGGCAGGATCCAGACTCAACCTGCATGCAGGGAACCCCGGTCACACTTGATTGATGGCCACAGCTGCCTGGCTAATTGGTGTGTGGGTCCTTCCCGCTTCCCTGTCATGCTGGGCTGTAGCTTAGGCTTTATTGAATGTCATTCTCTGCTTGTCCCCATGTTGGTGGAAAGTGCAATTTCCAGCTTCGACATGCGGTGCTGTGGGCTCCCGTCTAGCCAGGCTGTGTGCTGGTGAGGTAATTGGAGCTGGAGCCTCTGCTGGACTCCCACTGCCAGGCTGACCTGGAGGTTAAAAGACACAACTGCTAACAGGCACTGAAAGCACTGGTGTCTCCCTGGAGGCATGAGGAGCTTGCACAGGAAATCGATATGGCAGAGATTATCCTGCTCTACCTTTGTCCCTTTTCACCAAGACTAGATAATAGGAGGGATGTCCCCAGGGTATGTCATTCATTTTGCATGAAAAGTTGGAGGTGAGACCAGAGAAGGCAAAAGCCCCTCTTTCGAAATGCCTTCTGCTGTGGACTTTTGATTATAGAACTATTGACCAGCCTGTTCTTCCTCACAGGAGATCTTCTCTTAAAAAATATATCCTACATGGAAATTCAATATATGAAACAGAGAAGCAGATGTAGCAGGAGCCATAGATGCCTTGCTCCATGTTGCACTGGCCTGGTTTGAGTTCACCAGCCAAGATGGGCAGATTGTATCCCTGCTTCTCTGCCCGTGAGTTTTCTTCTATAGCCTCTACAGAGGTTCCCTCAGGTGGCCTGCAGGAGTGTATGGGATTGAGGGGTTTGTGATCCCCTCAGGGCTGCCCTCAATCAATGGGTTCCAAACATGGTGGAAAAATTCTCTAGATTCCTGCCACTTGGTGGGAAATATTTGAGGTGAGTTCCACACAAATCTTCAGAGGGCCTCCAACAGACTTTGTCTCTGCTATCCTCAGAAAATCTACTCATTAATACACAACTTGTGGCTCTTTCTCCCTTTCCAGTTTCACTATCTGTATTTGTGCTTCCTGGGAGTCTAAATTTGGGGGAACCAAGTCAAGACAGTAGAACTTACTCTGGTATAGAAAGGATGAGGAACCTAGGGTGAGATAGCTTGACTTTCTCATGTCCTTTTCTCATGTTGCTGACCCCACCACCCTCATGAGGTTGGTCCCTGAACCTCCCAGAGAGCTCCAGGTATGCTATTCAAGAGGAATCTATCTCCTTTTCAAACTGAAAATATCCAAGGTGTGCCTGGGTGGCTCAGTTGGTTCAGTGTCTAACTTCGGCTCAGGTCATGATCTTGTGGTTCCTGAGTTCAAGCCCTGCGTCAGGCTCTGTGCTGACAGCTCAGAGGCTGGAGCCTGCTTTGGATTCTATGTTTCCCTCTCTCTGCCCCTCCCCCCACTCATGCTCTGTCTTTCTCTCTCTCTCTCTCTCTCTCTCTCTCAAAAATAAACATAAAAAAATTTTTAAAAATACCCAAGACAGAATTGATATATCCTTCTAAGTCCTGCCCTTTTCCTTTCTTTCCGTATCTTGAAGATGGTCCCACCACTCCTGCATTTCTGTAGGGCCTGAGTATGGTCTTGTACTTCTTATGGTCCATCAACTAATCTCCCCTTGTCCCTTCACATGCAGTTAGCTCTATGTCCTCCCAATTCTACCGTCTAAATAGTAGCTAGACACCTCCCATCCTAACTAACTCCACACCATACTTACTTCAGACTCTAAGTGTCCTGAGTTCTGTGTGGTAGATGCTGTTGGTGCCATAGCTGGGGTCCCTCTGCAGCTGCTATAGCTCTTCCCCCAGGTACAGTGCATGTATAAGCTAAGAGCTTATACCTGTTGACTTCTGCAGAGAATTACCCTTAGGTTCTGATCCATCTAACCCAGGAATACTGAGTGGCACATCCAATGACTGACTGAATCAGAGTACATATGATGCCCAGGCCCTCGCCTCAAAGTGGGACAACTCCATCATGCAGTCTAGAGTCCAGCACACCCTGAGGATCAGGTAAAGTTTAGACTTTATCTGGGACTGTATCCTTGTTATGTTTCTGATCTTTTCCTTTTCCCTCACTTGCTTATCTATTTTTTCCTAGAGAATAGTCCCTCAGCAAATCATGTGCACTAGAATCTCTGTCTCAAGCTCTGCCTCTGGACAGCCCAACCAAAGAATCTTCATGAACTAAGTGGTGGGGACTCTCTGTAAAATACCCTCCAGTAGATCAAATGCCTGGGAAGTTCGTATAGACAATGTCGTCCATCATTTGCTTTCAACCTTCTTTGGATTGAGTTTCCCACATTTCCTTTCCCTGAATTTTCTCCTTCTCCCCTGCTCCTTTGAATCAGTTGCTCTGTGGGACAATAAAACTTTGCTGCTTAACTGTGTTAAGAATTTCAGTACCTATTTTCACAGTATTGATATTGGTCTGTAGTTTCTTTTTTTTGAAATGTCTGTGTCTGGTTTTGGTGTCAGAATAATGCTGGCCTCATAGGCTGAGTTGATAAGCAATGTAGAATTGGTTTAAATTATTCCTTAAATATTTGGTAGAATTCACCAATAAAGCCATTTGGGCATAGAATTTCCTTTCCTTTCTTTTTCTTTCCCTTTTTTTTCTTATAGTTCATGAGTGACCTCTGCCCACTCTCCACTCTATCTAGCTTAGGCCTTACAGTATGAAATTTTCTTTGCTGCTGGATGTCAGGGGATATGCTTGTCCCTCTTTCAGATGGACAGGAATATTCCCTATCCACTCCCACAGTTCTCCATGTGTGAGTCCTACTGAAATAGCTGTGTGGTTGCCTGTATTCTGTAGAGCCAATAATGGTAAACATATAGAACTTTCTGCTCTGGATTCCCAAGTCCCTTTCACTGTTGCTATGTTGAGGCATCCACAACCATGTTCGGAGATGATGATGGAGTACTAACACAGCCCAGGTTAAGCTGTACCTGCCAGCTCTGGGCATAGCTGATGTGGGTTTAAGGTATGGGTCCTGGAAACCTTGGGCTACCAGCACTCCTGCTTGGTAAAGAAACTCAGCAGAGAATATACCACTCTGTCCCTCTTCAGTATCAGGAAATATTAAATTTAATTCTCAGTTTATGTTTCATTCTTGGTCTTAGTGAGAAAGATAGTGAGATGGTAAGGATCCTGGCTGTTTGAAGACAATCCACTCTTTTTGGGAGAGGTGAGAAATGCTTGGCTACCTCTCCAGGTACCAGGAACAGGATCTACTACTGGAATATTGGTATTTCTTGCCCAGGGTGAAACACTTCCTAGGGTGGTCTCCAGTGTCAGTATCCTGGTTGTAGCCACAGTGTCACTATCATGGTTTTAGCCACTTTATACCTGGCTTTATCCTTCCTATCTTTTTTTCCCTTCTCAGCATCCAGCCTCCCTCCCAATCCAGAATTCTGCAAAGCCTTCTATAGTCATATAGACTTATTTTCCACATTTATAAACTGACAGTGTTAAAATATATAGATTCCAAAGTCCCTTGCTGTGCTAGCATTCTGTATTTCCAAGATTGACTTGCATGCTCCTTAAATTTTTATCTGTTTAAAGAGGGGGATTTTCCATCCCCTCTTGGTGACTGAGAATTTTATTAATTCCTTGATCGAGACATCAGACTCTGCAGACACATGGCAAGTATATAAACATCAAACAAATATACAATTCTAATGAATTATTTACATTGTGTATAAGCATTAGTGCAAGTGGTTTTGTTGAAATGGAATTATAAGTAAAAAATCCGTGCTAGATGAAGGGAGGGGAATCTTTCTTCACTTCCAGTTAGTTGGAAGAGAAAACAAACAAACTGGAGGTTTTAAAGACTTTTGTATAGGAAGAGAGCAGAAGTAGCCTGAAGCCATTTTGGCAAAGAGGAAATCTCCAGTTATAGAATTTGGAACAAAAGAAAAATTAGGATGGGGGCAAGAGGAGGTGTGAATTAGTTTCATGGGTGGGCTCTGGGTATGCCTTTAACAAAGCAAAAGCCAGAGGACTTCCCACTCTAGGTCACTTGTATTGATGTCCAAGGGTATGATGCACTTCATAAAGGAAGGGAGCAGAAAATATTATGAAAATAATAATAATAATGAACGTAAGTACAGACAATATTTCCTGCGTGGTTACCATATGCTAGGTTTGGGGCTAAATGCTTTACGTACAGGACCTTGTTCAATCATCTCAACATGTGGATGCAAAAGGTAATATGATTTCCCCTTTACCCATGAAGAAACTGAGGTGTATTGTTGCTAGCAATCTGCCCAGGGTCATACAACTATTCAATGTTTGAGAGCTGGAATTCAAATTAAGGTTTGTCCAACTCTAACGTACTATACTGTTTCTGATGCACCAAAATAAATTCTTAAATAAATAAATAAATAATATACATATCTAGAACAAACTTAACCCTGAGGATATTAATTCAGCTCTCTGGTTGGGGTGACCTTAGCTCATAACCTTGAAATTTTCTCTTTATTGAACATGGACTCTTTAGGCCCTCAAGACTTTCTAGATATTCAAACCATTTTCTTAGGAATTGACTGTTTCTTTGCTGAGAATTATAATTGGGATAACTTCATCACTGGCAGGCAAACATTTCAAATTGCATGAGTATAAAGAAATATTGATGTGGTTTTCAGAAAAAGAAATGTTATCTATTGTTTAATATTTTTCCTTCCCTTTTGTTCCCTGTCATGTTTTCCTTCCCCTTTTCTTTTCTTTTTCCCCCCTTCTATGCCAATCTGAATAAAGTCTGCCTTTATCTTTCAGATTCCAAAAAAAGTTTTACCTTCCAGAATAAATAACACCTACAAAGTTTTCCCATGAAATGATATTAGAAGGGAAATTTCAAGCAACCAAATTTAATATCATTTCTTATGAAATCACTATCCACAATTGAGCTTTTTGAACGTGCCGGACATTGTGCTTAGCATATACATTATCTCACAATACCTTGTGGAAGTAAAGGCTGTTATTATCACAGGTTTAAGTGAAGTGATATCATGATCTCCATTTTTAAAAAGAATAAAAAAATAAAAATAAAAAAATAAAAAAAGAATAAACTGAGGTTGATAGAGGAGAAGTCACTTGCTCAGGGTCACACAGCTAGTAACTGGTGGAGGCGGGATTGAACCTAAGCCGCCTAATTCTAAGGATGGTGCACTTATCATAACATCATATTGCATGTCACCAGAGGAAAAGCCAGTCTTGCCAAGTCCATAGGTGACAGAAATCATGGTTAACTATTAGATACCTATCCATCTCTTTGTGCATTCTTTCATCCACTCACCTATCCAAAAAGTATCTATGATGTACAAACAGTTCATTGGCTTTCTTAACAAGCAGGGAAACCAGCTTCTTGGAGTTTTACATTTCCTTACTCGTCTGTAATGTTTCTAAAAAGGATAGAACTAGAGGAAGAAGGTGCTGAAAGAGTAAAGTTGGGAACCTTGTTTCTCCAAGTAATTGAGGTAGTATGTGGCACAAAGAGGCGAATGATTAAGAGGCTGGGCAGGGCATTCCAAGTGGGGTCAAAATGATACATCTCTTATTCTCTGATTCTTGGCAGTTTCCTTTAATGAGGACAGGAGACACGGTGTGAGTCACTCAGTTTGTCCCACTTTCTTCCTGCAGTAGCAGGCTTTCCAGATTTCCCCTTGCTCCTTGTTTCTATGGACTCCCTCTATCTGGAGTATAGTCAACAGCATTCTGCACATACTCTATGCCAGGCACTGAGGAATATGGAGTCCCTTCTCTTCTGTAGAGTTCAGTAAATGAAATTTTCTCGCGTTTACAGTGTTGTGCTTTTCAAATGCTGGTTTGGCAACTGGATTCATCAGAATCACCCAGAGAGATTTGCAGCCTTCACTTTCTTTTTTTGAGAATCAGTACAGCACAGCGATTAAAGGCAGGCTCTGCAACCTGACTGCCTGGGTTCAAATCCCAGCAGTATGTGGCATTCTCTGGGTTTCAGTTTTCTTATCATAAAGGATGATAATAATAGTTCCTACTTCATACAGTTATAATGAGGATCTAGAGTTAATATTATACATAAAACACAAGCTAAATTCTGTCAAATAGTAAGTGCTACAGATTATCAGCGATTATTATTATTACTAAAATTATAAATCATGAAACTCTGCTCAGATGGACTGGATGAGAACTTTTGGAGTTGGGGCCCAGGATCCTTATTTTTTATTTTATTTATTTTGGTTTTTCAGGTGATTGTGCCACTAGGCTTTGTTTTAGACCCACTGATGTAGAATGTCCAGTGACATATTCTTAAATGCATGTCTGTGTCCTACCCTAAGTCTCTTTCTCTCATTATAATGTATTGCTTTTACTCCTTTATGTCCTGTTAGAATCTCATTTCTTCCAAGTATCTTTTTCTTGCCTGGTTTCTACTGAGGCCCCCTAAGAAGTTCTGATGTTGATCAGAAACCGCTGCTCAGAAACTAGTGGCTGATTAAGTCCTTCCCCTATATGGGATCCATCTTCTCTGGTTGTTATCCACACAGTTTGGTTGGACCTGTGAGATTATAAATATCTTGGTATAGACCCCACACCTATGGGGTTGCACACAGAGCTCAATAAATATCAAGTCTGGTAATGATCCAGACACCTAGTTCAAGCAGGTGTTCTGATTATACCTGCTGCAAACATTTGCAAAGGCTCCATTCAACTGATAGAAGTACTTTTCTTGATATTAGCCACTATAAATAAGTATTCTACTTTTATAAGTCTTAAAAATATGAAATCGATGGGGAAAAAATCACATAGTGAACAAAATATCAGGAGTTTTCTTCTAGCTTTATATATCTAGGACCCGTTGTCTACGTGATGTTCATCACACAGCATAAATAAGACTCACAGAATCAGAACATAGTTCTAAGAAAAGCAAGTAAAGTAAACATGCTTGCAGATAACTATATTCCTAATGACTTCAGCAGGAAGGACAATAACTTTAGAAGACACAGATTGGCTTCCTGGTCAACAGTGATTCTATTCTCCTAAGACTATAAAGTAGTTGTTCCTCTCCTGTTCCATCCAGTATTCTAGACCCCTCTATCCTGATTTGCCACTCTGATTGTCCAAGATATGTGCACAAGACCTGTGTTGGGTGCTTTAGTTTGGGCTGCTATAATGAAGCACCATAGGTTGGCTTGGCTTACAAACAACAGATAATTGTTTCTCACCCTTTGGGAGGCTGGAGGTCCAAGATCAGAGTACCAGCATGGTTGGGTTGTGGTGAGAGCCCTCTGCCAAGTTGCAGATGGCTGACTTCTCATATCCTCAAATGGCTTGGAAAAAATGGTAAGAGAGCTCTCTGGGGTACTTTTATTAGGGCACTAATCCCATTTATGGGGGCTCCACCCGTATGACCTAATTACTTCCCCAAAGCTACAGCTCATGATACTATCACACTGGGGGTTAGGATTTCAACATGAGAACTGGGGGCACACAAAATTCAGACCATTGCATTGGTTCAGCAGAAGCTTCCCCTGGGAGTTTCTGAATTGAAATTGCAGATGAGGATCATCTAGATCTGCTATGGCCATGACTGGCCTCACACAGTTGGTGGCTTAGAGAATAAATCCAGCAGGCAGAGAGATGCATAGACGGGAGATAGTAACAGGGAGATATGGAGTCATAGCAGCATGGAGGCCCTGGTTTAATTCTTATAGCCTGACTCCAATCTCATCCTCTCTACAACACAGTATATGAAGTCACTGCTTTCTCCTTTTTGTTTATGTTAATATGAATTAGTTTCATTTAAATGTTTTGGAATTCTGCCTCGGTAGAGTGGAATACATTTAGACTGGAGACCCTGTAAAGCTTATTCTTCTATTAATAAAGTTATGTCAGCATAAATTTTTGAGTCTAAACAGTGTCACACTGTTGGTTCATAGCAAAGTAGAGGTTAAGTAACATCCCTACACATTTTTCAGATAAACTTTTGTCTAGTTATATTTCTGCCTTTCTGCAATGGGCATTTAGTTCTTTTGAATAAATGCAATATTTTATCCTTGTCTTTCTTGAGTTCCATCTTGGGGTTACAATCCCATGTCCTAACATACATAAAGTTTGAACATTGATTTTTGTCATCTAACACGTTCTCTCTCCTTTCTGGGTTCGTGACATCTATAAATTTGATATGTGTGTGTTTTACATCTTCATATGTGTATCCAAGTTATACATATTCAAAATGTTGAAAAAACTTGAGTGTTTTTGACCTTGCAATTTCCTTTCTACACATTAATCCTCTCACATATACTTAAGAAGACAGGTTGAAGGCTGTCCTTTGCAGAATTATTTTAGAGAAAAATGGGAATAACACAATATGCCATAATTAGTAGAGAAATAAACACATGGTATATTCAGGCAATGAAATACATCATATAACTAAAAGAAGCCAACTATAATGCTAAGTATGAACACTGTTCCTAAAACATACCAATGACAAAGAAAATGTGCAGCTTGACCTGTACAATGCAACATGGTATTATAACAAAATGTTATATGACAAATGTTAAAAATGGTCAATTCTGGGCAGTAGGAACATGGGTAATGTTATTATCGCTATAGATTAAATGTTTGTCCCCCCAAATTTGTATCTTAAATCTTAATTCCCAATGTGATGGTGTTTGGAAGTAGGACCTTGGGGGGTGTTAGGTCATGAAGGTGGAGCCCTCAAAAACGGGATTGGTGCCCTTAGAAGAGAGATCCCAGAGAGCTCCCTCACTTCTTTCTGCCCTATGAGGTTAGAGCAAGAAGCTAGCCCTCTACGAAGCAGGAAGCAGGCCCTTACCAGACAGAGAATCTGCTAGTACCTAGATCTCAGACTTTCATTCTCCAGCATTGTGGGAAATGAACGTTTGTTGTTTAAGCCACCCAGTCTGTGGTATTTTGTTATAGTAGCCTGAATGGACTAAAACAATTCTATTATACTTGGGATTTTTTATATTAAAAAAAAACTAAGATACAGTCTTTGGCATTTTTACAGCAGCATCCATCAATATGGCTGACCTACTTCATAAACTTATCAGGAAAGCCAATGAATTTGGTTTGACATGGCCAGTTTATCAGAGATTGGGTAGGTATGCCCTGATCTTATTCTTCTTGGGCATTAAGGAAGATTACGTTTACCAAGATCCCTTGCATTTGAGTCTGGGCCATGTGACTGGATTCTGGTCAACGGAATGTAGATCTGGCCATCAAGCTTCCTGCATGATCCTCTGTATTCTCTCCTACCTTTCATAGTAACAGTGGAGTCCAAGAAATGAAAGGAGTTACTACTCAAAAGACAACCAATGAGGGCAGCTGTCCCACCTACATCAGACTATGATGTGAATGACTGATGAACCTCACTTGTGTTAAGTCACTGAGAGCCAGGGGACTAATTTTCCATAATTAGTGCTGCTTATCCTTTTGATGCCCAGCTCTCCCACAAAGATTTATTTCTTGTGATAGTATTATTAAAACATTAACGGGAAACAAAACAGATAATGTTATATTTTCCTAAAGAAGCTTTTAACATTTTCCCCTTTTTACATTCCATTATAACCTATAGACACATTTAAAGGGAGTTGTAATTAACTTGTTGCAAAATAATTGGGAACATTATTCTCTAAGGACAAGATTTCTGAAGAAATCTTTTTTCCTTCTTTTGAGAGTTATTTTAGGATACATTCTTGAGGTGCAGACATACTTAATTTTTTCCAAAGTAATTGTATCAGTTTGTGATACCATTGGCAATTTTCCTGCAGTATTACAGTATTAGCTTCTAACAATTTTATTTTTTAAAATGAAAATAGTTGCACCTTTCTGTATATAAAAATCTTAAAATATGCTTTGGGAACTTCAGACAATGCAAAAAAGTTTGAGGAAGAAAGCAAAAGTCACCCATATTGCCACTCTCTGGCACCTATGATGACATTTAGGTGTGGAGCCCTCAGTTGTATGTACATGAGCACCTACACTTGTGCACACACACAAAAAAGTGAGCTGTAAATACTCCCTATGTGACCTACCTTAGCAATATATTATGGATATTTTTTATGCCAACAAATGCAGATTTCTCTTATTTTAAATATGAGCTGATGTTTTCAGAAGTCACTAGCCAGTGCGACTATTTAAATTCAGTTAAATCAATTAAAATGATATCAAATGAAATTAAATTAGAAGTTCAGTTTCCTTAGTCCCACCAGCTACATGTCAAACCCTCATTAGCCACATATGAGTAGTGACTGCTTACTACACAGCATGGGCATGGAACATTTCCATTAATGCTAAAAAAATTTGTTGTACAGCACTGTTACACATTTATAAAGGTGTGCACAGGTTCGTTGAACTAATCTTCTGTTCTTTTTTTTTTAATGTTTTTTATTTATTTTGAGAGACAGAGAGAGAGAGAGCTCGCAGGAGAGGGTCAGAAAGAGAGAAGAGAGAGCATTCTAAGCAGGCTCTGTGCTATCAGTGAGAGCTCAGCATGGGGCTTGAACTCATAAACTGTGAAATTGTGACCTGAGCTGAAATCAAGAGTCAGACGTTCAACCGACTGAGCCACCTTGGCGCCTCACAAATCCTCTGTTCTTGATATTCGGTTATCCCCAACTTACTTCTTCCTCTATTCTAAATGGTACGGCAAAGAACATTTTTGTAGTGATCTTCGGGCAGATCCATGCTGACTTTCTAAACTTCAAGGCCTGACTCCAACATAATGGCACATACCAGTCTCAGCCCTGACCCAGCTCTTGCTACACTGGTTTCCTGATTTTCTTTCTTTGACTTTGCTACCTCACTGTTAATCACATCTGGGTTCCGTCTTTGTCCTTTGAGACTGCTATCATCAAGATCCCATAAACTGAATGCTTAAATAACAAACATTTATTTCTCACTTCTGGAAATTGGGAAGTCCAAGATCAAAGCATTAGCAGATTCTATGTCTGGTGGCAGCCTGGCTTCCTGGATCATGAGGACTGTCTTCTCACTCTAGCCTCACGTGGTGGAAAAGGGGGATCTCTTTTCTAAAGGCACTAATGCTATTCATGAGGGCAGAACCTGACCACCTCCCAAAGGCCCCATCTCCGAATAGCATCACATTGGGGCTTAGGATTCTAACATATCCATTTTAGGGGGACACAAACATTCAGTCTATAAGCAGATATCTTGTTATCTCACATTTTAACTATTGTTTCATAGGCCTTTTTAATCTTTGTGGTCTCTGTGTAATTTTTCTTTACTTTGTTTTTCCTCTTTTCTTGAGGTAACCTTTCAAAAACAGTCTCCTCATTTACCTTATACTTCTGTGTAAACCAGTACAGGTGAAGTTGTGCTACAGTAACAAAAAAAAAAGTCCTCAACTTCTTAGTGGCTTAAGACCATAAGATTTTTATTTGCCTTCATGCGATAGCAATTGGCTGGGGCTCACTCCTGTGATAGAGAAGTTGCTTGGCAAGTTCATGCAGTAACTCAAAGTGGCACCCCAGAAGGGATAGACTTGACTTCTACTCACATTTGGATGATCAAAACAAGTCATACCACCCTGCCTAACTCTAAAGGAGATGGAAAGTTCACATACCTGGGAAAGCAACTGGAATACTTGGTAAAAAGCCATAATGATACATCCAATATTTATTTTGCAAAAGGCATAATACTATAGTGATGATAACAATTCCTAACAGGTACCATGCACCAAACATTTTGGAAATATTTTACATACATATCTCATTTAATCTTCACAATGTTCATTTTCTTCACAGTGATTTCCCTTATTTTATAAATGAGGCATAGAAAGGTTAAGCTTCAAGGGTGTATAGCTACTAAATGGTAGAGCTGGGATTCTGATTCTAGAAACTCAATGCTTAAATGCTTCCTATATGACTTTATGTTGTCTTCTAGATGCATATTGGTGGTTTTCTCCTTTCTTATCTTTGAATGAGGGAAATTTTATCCCTCAATAATGCGTAGGTAAGCTTCCTTCTATGGTTGTTTGTGTACGACCGGGCTTTTCCCCATAGAAATAAGTAGAGGGCTGGATGAGGCAACATCATATGAGCAGGTGAGTCTGTTTTACCTAAGAAAGGTGCAAAGGCCCCATGGGCCATAAACATTGAAAACCTGGGTACTTTACATAAATGTTCTCTTGAAACTACCGTGGAAGCGGTGGCTTCACTGAGCTAGGGGAGTTTCCCTCCCTTGGGGAGGGTCTTTCCAGTCCTGTGTTGAGCTTCTGGCTTAAAGCAAAGGAACACTGTTAAAAATAATTCAGTTAAGAGAAAAACCCTTTGGCCTGAGGGCTTTCTGCTAGATGTGGCTGCAAATATAAACTCCCCAAGTGCTGCCTTTCCTTGTTATTCACAGTTAATTAATCTTCATCTCTCCCACAGTATGAGTTTGCTTTTAGATCTTACCCCTTCAAATCAGGAGAATTTCCCCTCTCAAGCCCATATTCACCTTGACTAGTGCCACTACGATTTTCCAAAGATGAGAAAAATGGCCAGGAATGGCACCATGATTTCTCTTCCCTTTCTTGCCAACAGGGCTATGTATATCCCTAGCTGTGGAGAAGTGGACTCCAGATATGGCTGTCTTCTGTCTGCTCTTAAACTGCTCCATGCCTTCACTCTAATTCTACATCCCCTTCCTTCCTATAACTGTCTTTGAGAGAAAGTAGTTACTTCTTTCACTGTTGGTACCAAAGCTGGAAGGAATCCGCCACTTTGTGGTCCATGTGTGATTGGCCCCCGTTCCCTGGGTTGCTGAGGGCAGCTTATCCCTGCCCTATCTCTTTCCACTTTGGTCATTTCAGGACTTTCCTGGGGCCGGGGTGGGTGGGGGAGGTGGGGTGGGATGCGGAATAGAGACCATGTTTATGTTGTTATCCTTCCTGTAAGTTTGGTTTTTATTTTTTTCAAACATTTTTTTAGGCTTAGCAGATGTTAAAAAGTTGCTTAAATTTGCATTTCTTGATTACAAGTTAGTTTGAACATGTTCCCAGACATTTGTTTCCTATTTGTATTTTCTCTTGTGTAAATTTTGTTTGTTTGATATTTAATCATGCTAGTGCAGTCCTGTGGGTAGTTTCTAAAAATATATGTTGCATTCTGAGATCATTAAGGAATCATTCCTTTCTATCACTTTTGATGCAAATATTTTCCTTGTAGCTATGTTTCTTTTTTATTGTATATACATTTGATAATAACTTTCTGTCATGGTATCACTCTTCAGAATTGCCTTCTTTCCTAATCTGTGTACCTGTTTAGTGCCCGACTCTTCTCCCTAGAATGTAGGTTCCTTGAAGGCATGGGTCCTGTCTACCCTGTGCTTGGGCACTATGTACTGACACTGACTTCCTAGTACATAGAGTAGTTGCTTAATAAATATTTATTATATAAAAATATATTTTATTGCTTCAAATCCTCCAAAGTGACCATCTCTTCTTGATGGTATAAATGTGTAATCTGTTTTTTTCCCCCAGATTGCTTGATTAAAATGAAAGCATTTAAGATTCTTTAATTTTACTGGAATACATCTACATTGTTTTCCCTCAGACTATTACCTCAATCTCATATATTATAACACATTTCTTCTTTTGCTTTTGTACTAATTTAAAATAATATATTAAATTATTGTGTTTCATGGATTAAATTTCCTAATTTTGAAATATTACCATATGAGTTTTATTTATTGCTTAAAATAAGATTTAAACAAGATCTCATAAGTTTAATTTTCCCTCACAGTTCTTTTATGAATACTACTTAATACTTGTACTCCTATTCTTTGAAGTTAATTTTAGAATCATTTGGAGGTCATTATTGATGGGTGATCATAATTACTACCATCTTTTCTAAATGACTACAAGCAAAATAATTGTTAATTTGTTATGGATTGACATCAAACTTCTTAGTTTGTCACTGCCAGCATCCACCTTTCCCACCTTCTAAAGCCCTGAATAATATTTTACCATCTCTAAGCTTCTGAAGGCTCTTCCATTTTTCATGATTGCTTGAATGTTAATAACAGTAGCTCTGAGATTACACCTGTGAGTTTCGTTAAGTGTCTTGGAATGCAATTCTCTATGGATTGTTGGTTAAAACTTATTAAACAAATGAAGGGCTTTTTATATGATCTTCATTGATATCTTAAATTGCAATCTCCACCCCATATGCATTCCACCCTTCTACTTTAATGACTTTAGCCATTAAATGAGAAAGTGAACTCTTTTATATAATCTATGTAGCCATCCATTCACTTCCATTTTCTTTCAATCAAAAAAAAATACTTATGTTCCAGGTTCAGTACTAGGCTCTGTGGGTTTTTTTTTTTTCCACTTAGTGCTAAACAAAATAGTCATAGTCCTTGCTCATCTGTACCGTAAAAGCTGAAGTCTTCTTTTCTTCCTTAGTCCTAAAAATAACTAGAAGAAGGGAGGAAAAGGAAAAAAAGAGAAAAAAAACCACTGGAGTTTTCTAGCCGTCAGATTTCTAATGAGAATTGTAGAATTTTTAGACGCACATTTGAATTATTTTCTCCAACTTTGTCATTTGTTCCACATTCATCAAAAGTAAGTAGCAATTTGTGGGCTCAATGAGCCTTGTCAGACTTTCTGCCATTTCTTGGATGTATGTTTCAAGACCACAAACCTACGCAATTGCTTTTTTCAGGTCTGAGCCCCGTAGAAGGAACTTACCAGCCACCTTGATGAGTCGCTTCCCTTTGGGGAACTAGCTGTGTTCTTCCCCAAAGTATGAACCTTTATATTCTTAGCAGTCAGTACAGGGTAGTCCTCCTTCACCAGGACGTTTGAAGTTAATCTCCAGGAGTAGACTCTGTTGTGCTCTCTCCACTTACTTTTCCCTTCATTCTTGCATTCTTCTCTCCTAACTCTGACCATTCACTTCTCTAGTCCATACCGCTCTCCTGCTTTCTTTCTTTTTATTTTTTATTTTTAATGTTTGTTTATTTTTGAGAGAGAGAGGGAGAGACAGAGCATGAGCATGGGAGGGGGAGAGAGAGAGACAGACAGACAGAGAGAGACAGAGACAGAGACAGAATCTGAAGCAGGCTCCAGGCTCTGAGCTGTCAATACACAGCCTGACATGAGGCTCGAACTCAAGGACCGTGAGATCATGACCTGAGCTGAAGTCGGATGCTTAACCCACTGAACCACCCAGGTGCCCCCATACTGCTCTACTGCTTTCTGTTTGCATTCTTTCTACCATCCATTTTCAGAAGTTATCATCCTCTTTTATAAGGGTAATGTGGGAGAGTATTTCTCAACTCTTTCATTCATGTTCTTCTCTAACAGGATACATAAACAGTAAACAGCAAATGCAGTTAAGTATTTGGCATACACTTTGAAGTCCCTTAAAACAGTTCCTTTGGTATTCATAATTTTGATGATCAGATTAACAAACTCTCTCCTTACCTCACCCCCCCCCCCCAAGGAGTTCTTTCTGTAAAATTTGTAAATAGAGTTTAAAAGACTCAAGTGTTTTTTTTTTTTTTAATCATGGAGATTATAAAATTGAGAGATACAAGTATAAGCTGGGCTTCTGGCATATATAGGAGTTGATAAAGGAAGTTAGAAAGAAGTTTAAGATGTATAAAAATGGCACCATCTAAAGGAAAGGCAAATTGAATAGAATCTGCTTAAAGGGCCAAAGAGAGTCTTACTCTGGTCAGTGTCCTAGGGATGACCAAGCCTGAGAAAACTCATACCAAGTACAACACTTTGGAATCTGAGGCAGATCCACAACCAGAATGATTAACATTGGCCAAATCAACACATTCCCTTCTTGTAGTCAAACTGTATTCATTAATTCAGTGCTTTTTATTCAGCATCTATAATGTGCCAGACACTGTGCTAGCTTCTCAGACTCTAAGGAGACAAAAGAGAGACCTGGCTCCTGATATTAGGAATCTTAAAGAAGTTTTGAAATACCAAGGAACAGATAATAACATACTGATAAGAAGGGCTATGATAAAAGAAGTGTAGGATGCTGTAGAAACATACAGGAGAGTTATCAAATTTAGATCAGGTGTGTTGGAGAAAGCCTTTCAGGAGAAACTTATTTATAACCTAAGACCTGAAGCTAAAAAAGTCAAAGGTGAGTTGAGGATGGGTGTGAGTTGTGGTTCTGGTTGGGGGAGCAAGGTAATATAGATGTCACAAACCATCAAGTTTTATTAAATGTAGGCCTCTATTTCATCATAAATAAATTGAAGTGAAATCCACTTAAAATCTACAGTCTCTATCCAGCTACATATTGGAATTACATTACTCTATAAACTAGAATACTCTAAATCCAATAGCTAAAGCTCTGTTCTTCCTGGACAATGCTTGGCTGGATACCACCAATATTGGCTTTGATGATTTCCTTTTTTGTTTTCATAATTGACCAAATTTCTTCTTTTCTCCATCCTCAAACTCAAGATCTACATAATCTCAAACTATGATAATACATTCAAAGTTCTGTTGGCCTGAAAGCCATCCTTCCTCCATCAAGGGTCTCTACATATGTATGTTCTGACCAATAGTTCTTATTTTGCAATCTGATGTTCAGAAGGCAATCTATTTTGTCTGTGGTCAAGAGTCACTTGTGATTTTCCAAATTTGTGTACTTCTACATATGTTTGCTTTCTTTTCTGTAGGCAAAAAGAGCATACATTTAATATGGAATCAAACAGAACTTCTTTTAAAAGGATCACTGTCCAACAAAGGAAATCAACTGAAAATATTCAAGGCTACCATTGAAAACATCCAAGCATTGTTTGGTGATTTTCAGAAATGGTATAAATGTGACTCTAGCAGTTGAGTGGAAGTTGACTCCATTTTCCAAAGATCCTTTGAACCTTAGACTCTTGCTTAAAACTAGTAGAGATAAATGTAAGAGGATCATCAGAGGATAAATTTAAGAGTTGATATAGTCCAATGGCACACAATCTCTGAAATGAAGATGAAAATGTCCAGAACAAAAGGTCTTAACGGCTATTGTTCTCACTGTATGAACGGAGGAAAACATATCTTTACGAGACTCGTGGCTCAACAATACTGCAGAAAAATCAGGTCATGCTGCACTTTAAAAACTCTTAGATGACCTTTCTGGCCTGTCAAAATTAGTGGAGAAAATTTTAATGATACTCAGATCTATTGATGTTTTATGCACTGAACTTTCCTAGAGAAATCAGGGGACAATTTGCCATTATAAAGTTTTAGTTCTACTTCTTCTCTCTCACTGACATAACTTTTGGTCACATGTCTTTTTTTTTTTTTTTTGGAAGAAAAAGACTATAAAATGTCATCCTTGAGAGTCTTGGTCGTTGTTTTCAGGGTTTGTCATTTTGGTTAGTCATCAGATGGCTCTGTGTCATTTATGTCAACATATGGGAATAATTGACCAAGACATTTCATTGACTGATAACATTGATCATTCATACACAAGTATCTAGACCTCTCTGCAGTAATATTTTTTAGAGGAATGATCTCCCTAACTTGCCATTTTTAGCCCTTGAGAAGTAAGTTGCTCCTGAAGAATTATATGATCTTTGACCTCTCCACATGAGGGAAATGAAAAGTGGCTTGTCTGTGGGTAACCACAAAGTGGTCCTTTGGTTATGAACTCATCCAGAGTTGACTTGCCAATGTTTGTGTAATAGTTACACAGAGACTCGAACACTGTGGGTGCATTGAGAGGTATCTGGGAAATGTAATGTGCTTTAAATTACCAAGAAGTAATTTGATCTGAATAAGGCAACTCTAAAGAGAGCTCATTATGTTTCACCAAAATGCAATTGCAAACTGTAATTGGATTTCTTTTTAAGATGAACAGCAAACCCAGGGAAGTGGTGCATTTATCATTTTTGTCAATCCCTCTCTAGAATGTGAGCACTAGGGGCGATGGCACAGTGTCACCCCCTCAGGAACAGAGAGGGTAGGCAGACATTGCTGTTGCTCTTCTCTTGTACACAATGGCCATGAGTGTGGATTTTAAGCAGAGGAGGCAGTGTTCAGTGAACATTTTTAGAAGGTTAATCTGAGAGAAATGTTTAGAGAAGACAAGGGGTCAGAGAAGAAATTAGACGAAGATAGAGTATGAGACTATTATACTAGTTCAAACCTATAATGTTAGGGGTTTGGACCTAGGTGTGGACGGTGGGATTGGAATGAGAGATGTGGGTATGAGTAATAATTCAATGTCGCTGCACCCATAGCATTTAATAACTAGCTGCCTATTGGGGATGGTGTGTCATGGGAATAACCCTCATCTAAGTATGAGGAAGAAAGAGGTTTTCAGAGCAAGGTTGAGGCCAAGTTTCCTATTTTATGAAATAAAGGAATTGAACTAACAGGAACTCCAATTCCTTTCCAAGCCTAACATTTTAAGATAGGAAGATTTTAAGGCATCATAGATTTGCCCTCCATGCATGTGGGAAAGAGTGAAAGGCACAGTTGCTCTTTGGGATCCCCCTATTTGGTGTGTCACTGGCACCCAGGCACCCCAAATAGACCCATGGCTAACAGAGGTCCCCAGTTTGACAACCATATCAACATTTCTGGTCCTTCTTCAGAGTCAAAGATGGTCTGTCTTAGATGTACTTATGCTGGTGGATTGCGTCTCTTAAAATAATTTATAGTCTACCACGGCTGAAGCATTTTTTTCTCAGAGATAATATTTTATCTTTGTATAGTCAGCCCAATTTTTCGAAAGATTCACATTTCATTTAGACTTTTCAGGAACACTGTGAGGCATATAAATATTGGAGGCATCAGTATGCCAATTCTACAGATGAAGAAACTGAGGCTCAGGACAATTAAGTATGTTTATAGGATCACACATCCAATAAGTGGCAAAGATAGAATGGAATATAGGTTTTCTTCAAACCCAGTACACTTTCTACTATATTTGCATATTCATGGAAATTTTAAATACCTGGGCCAGAATCTGAAAGAAGTATCTTTGGGCCAGGGGTATTTGAAACCATTCAAAGATCACCATTTGGCCTGCTTTCCTACTTCCAAATACAGTTCCTGCAACCATCTCATTTTGAATAGTTCTGACAATATTCTACCTAGTAATCCATAGCAATAAAGATCATAATCACGCTTTCTCCCTGACCATCCCAAAGAACGTTTAGTGTATTAATGTTGTTAATTAATCTTCATGACATCCTGGCAAATGAAGCAGATTGCAAGTAGGATGTCCCACTTGGCTGACTGGGAAGCTGAGGTAGAAAGCAAGGTTACAGAGCTGCCTCAAGGTGAGAATAAATCAGCAGAGCCGGTGAGCCAAGAATAGCCTTTTCACAGCTGAAGCTTAAAAGTCTGTTGGGAAGGGGCTCTTGTTATTCTCCTTAGAAGACTACTGTTCAGACACCAGAAGAAACAAAAATTTCACTTCAAAGCCAAGCTTTTCTTTGCTTAGTTATTTTTCAGTGATTTTGAATTCACTATTTTTCTTCTATGGGATTCCCATCCTTTTGCAACTGAGGTGACTCAATCTTTCTCTCCTCTGGGAGAACATGCCTAATTGTCCTATGGATGACAATTTCCTTTACCCCTATAGTGTCACCTCCCTTTTACCTTCTGTCTGGTTTTTAATGGTTTTCCTGGAATTTTGTTCATTGGTGTTTGCTTCCTTTACTCAGAGATGTAGAATGGAGTCTGGTCTTCCTAGCACACATTTCCCCATTGGGAGGAAGAGTATTTGTTTCCTATGCTGTATTTCAATATTTTATTTTCATCAGAGAGAAGACTGACTTCATCTGTGTTAAAAATGATGATTGTGTCCACAGTCACGTGCTCAGTCCAAGCTCTGTGTGGTTTCTGTGGTTACTGCAGCACTGGGAGATTGGCTCGTGTAGCAATGACTGATTGCCCTGTGGTGAAGCGAAGGAGGAGAGTGTTGTTTCTCTGCGGCAGGGAGTCCAGTTACACCGGGGGAAAGGGAATGGGATTCCTGTAGGCTGACAGGAAGACCAGGGTTATCTGTGGGAAAAAGAACAATTATGTTGCTCTGTTGTTGGGAAATGTGGTTGTCTTTAACCTTGAGCCTGACCAAAGAATCTTGTTGTGATTTACTTTGACACTGTATTTAAAGCCCCCACAATAATTAACTGTCTTTCAAGCATCACCAGGAAGTGGGTTATCAAAATAATATTACTCTGCTGGTAAAAGTATCTTTAAAAGCCTAAGCCACTTAGCTCAGCAAAGATAAAGATGCCAAACGAAGCCCACACCAGAACATTACCAAAATGTTTGCTGGCCCTTTTTTTCCAAATCACTGTCTGTGATATTTTCTGAAAATTTCATGTGATCCAGATGAGTAGTATAGGAGGGGAAAGAGCTCAAGTTATCTTTCATGAAATATTTGCTCAATACTTATCATCTGTGACTTGAGACAAATGAAATGGTAGATGAGGGTGTTAAAAATGCTGGCAGAGTTCTGGCAGTTTCAGAGGCAGGGACAGCAAATAAATGCTATATTTGTTGCTGTCTGCCATTCCCAAGTTCATGGAAGACATCACTAATGGATCATACCACTCTTCCCTGCTGAGACTGTTCTCAATTCACCGTCTATTTCATCATGGCACTAAACATAGCCACAATCGAATGATAGGACTTGGTTCTCTAGTTGAAAACCTATTACTATCTCTGTTTTAAGGCAAGCTGACTTGCCCTGTTTTCCTCCGGAACAAAGCCAAAGAAATTCGGTGTATGTAGTGGGCAGGGAAAATTGTTGGTGTTAATACAACAGTTATTTTCCAAGAGATCTGAGCTAATCTGATGTCTGGGGCTATGATAGAACTATCTCCAAATTTAGGACACTTAAAGATATTGCATCATTAAAGAAAGAAAGTCAATTTAAAATGTCAATGTTTTATTTTTGGAATTAAAAGTTTGATCATGCAAAGAGTTTGGGGAAGGTTTGGAGAAACATCGTCTCATTCACCTTGGGTTAAGAGAAACTGGATTCACCATAATTTTGGAAGTCAACTTAGGAGTGTCCAACACAAAAATTAAATGCATGTATCACTTGTCCCAGTAATTCCACCTATAGATATGTTTCCATAAGTATTTATAAATATGTATTTCAAGGGTATTTATTACAGCATTGGTTGCAAAAATAAAAATAAATGTATAATCTATATCCCTCTCCATAGAATATTATGGAGATATTCAGAAGAATGGTAGATGGCATTGTTTCTTTTTTAATCATTCCATTCCTTTTCATCCTAGCTGTGCTTCATTGCTCCATTGACTTATGCTTGGCCATATCACATGTCTTGCCATTGGATATGAATGGGTATAATATATGCCATGTTCCAAAATATGATTGCCTAGCTTGGCTAAGCCTTTTGCTCCAACTCTTTATCACATGAGCATAATGTTACATAGTGGCTACTTTATTAGCTTAGATTCCAAAATGAGAAAATGAGTTGAACAGAGCTTATTGGGGAAGAACCAGAGGAGCCCACCTAAGTCAAATGAAGCCCATGGAACCACAGATGATCTGTAACCGTCATCTAGCAATAGCAATGAATAAATACTTGTTGTAAGCCACTGAGATTTTGAGGATGTTTGTCATATAGCACTACTACAACAAAACCTGACTGGTACATCTAACTTCAAAAAAATGTCAGGATAAATAGACGCTTTTCCAAAGACACCCAGATGGCTAACTGACACATGAAAAAAATGCTCGACATCACTCATCATCAGGGAAATACAAATCAAAACCACAATGAGATGCCACCTCACACCCGTCTGAATGGCTAACATTAACAACTCAGGCAACAACAGGTGCTGGCAAAGATGTGGAGAGAGAGATCTCTTTTGCACTGCTGGTGGGAATGCAAACTGGTGCAGCTACTCTGGAAGACAGTATGGAGGTTCCTCAAAAAATTAAAAATAGAACTACCCTACGACCCAGCAATTGCACTGCTAGGTATTCATCTAAGGGATACAGGTGTGCTGTTTCAAAAGGGGCACATGCACCCCAATGTTTATAGCAGTGCTATCAACAACAGCCAAAGTATGGAAAGAATCCAAATATCCATCAACAGATGAATAGATCAAGAAGATGTGGTATATATGTACACTGGAGTATTACTCGACAATCAAAACAAATGAAATCTTGCCATTTGCAACTATGTGGCTGGAACTGGAGGGTATTCTGCTAGGCAAAATTAGTCAGGGAAAGACAAATATCATATGACTTCACTCATATGTGGAATATAAGATACAAGCAGATGAACCTAAGGGAAAGGAAGCAAAAATAATATAAAAACAGGGAGGGGGACAAAACATAAGAGACACTTAAATATAGAGAACAAACTGAGGGTTGCTGAAAGGGTTGTGGGAGGGGAGATGAGCTAAATGGGGAAGGGGCATTAAGGAAGACACTTGTTGGGATGAGCACTGGTGTTATATGTAGAGGATGAATCACTGAAATCTATTCCTGAAATCATTATTGCACTATATGCTAACTAACTTGGATGTAAACTAAAAAATAAAGAAATAAAAAAGATGAAAAAAAATTAATGTCAGGAATAAGCTTAGTGAAGAAAGTATATAACCTAACAATAAATGTAACTGGCATTAAAAAATCCATCCGTCCATCCATCCATCCATCCATCCATCCATCCATCCTAACCTGTGTATGTATAGAAAATATCTGAAAAGATGTGCAGAGAACTGTCAACAGTAGGCATCTCTGAAGTGGTTGAGGGAAGGAAGGTTAGAGGGATGAGGCATTTCGTATTTAATTTAACTTACCTGTTTGAGTTTTTCATCAAAATGTGTTACTTTTAATAATAAAAATATTAAGGAAGGTTTTTCTTTTTAGTCTTTGCTATTTTGGGTATTTGTTCTAATTTTGACTATTGATTTTATTATGTCACTATACCTTTATTATGTCGTTATACTGTACTGTGGGTTCTGGTGGGGAAAACATCCACAAGAAATGTCAAGCCTCTGATAAACAAAACAAAAACAAGTTCTGTATTCATTCCTTAGAGACTTAACTCGAGATCTAACCTGAGATTAGTCCCAAGTGCTGAGGAAGTAGGTGGAGAAAAGTGAAGGGAGGTGTCCATATGAGTCGCTGCCTGAGTTTGTGTTTCCGAGTCACCGGGATGAAGGCAAACAGGGAAATTTGAAAGCAGATTGGCAAATACATTCTCAATCTCTCTTTCTCACCAGATTTGACCCCTTTCTCTGAGAAAATCAAGGAATCATAATCATAGTGTGTGTGACATTTTTTTTTCTAATTTAATGAAAAACCTGACCCCAGACAAGACTGAGAAGTAATCCTTTCCCTGACCTATCCTAGACCAAGAAAACCCATCTTTCCTTTGTCCTATTCCTTTGTGATTCATATGCTGGAAAAACAAAGATCTCTTTTTCCTTGAGGCCATTGTTCCTACAGTTTCCTCTCCATGGAATATCCCTCCCTTACCTCTACTTTCACCTCCAATAATTTCTGGTAATCTTCAGAGCTCAGATGTCACCTCATCCAGACACCTGTTCTGCCCCCAAGGCCAGGTAACTGCCCTCCTGTGTGTCTTGGTATCACGGCATGTATAAGAGAGTATGGGGCTATCCTACTCTGCTGTCATTGCCCACTTGTGTTCATGTCCATTAAGCTCTTTCAGGTTGGGCATCCTGGCTGATTTATCACCATATCCCTAGTAAGTCATCCTGTGCCTGGGTTGCAATAGGTGTCCAATAAATATTTGAATATATATTCAATTGACAAAGTGTGATGATTTGATAGTGATCCGTACTCAGATGTTAATATCTGGCTTTTCAGGAATTTTTGCCTTTTAAGAGAAATGGGCATGGGCGCCTGGCTGCTCAGTTGGCTAAACATCTGACTTCGGCTAAGGTCATGATCTTGCCGTTTGTGAGTTTGAGCCCCACATCGGGCTCTGTGCTGACAGCTCAGAGCCTGGAGCCTGCTTAGGATTCTGTGTCTCCCTTTCTCTCTGTCCCTCCCCTGCTCACACTCTGTCTCAGAAATAAATAAACATTAAAAAAAAATGTAAAAAAAAAAAGGCAGGAATTTTAGATTCTTCCATTAACAAGCTCTTAGTGCACCCATTCCCCCCCAACTCCCCCACCCCTGGAGGAGCCTCTGACTCGTGGAGTGATCAAGTGTTTTGATTTGGTCTGTGACTGAGGGGTTTCCTGGGATGTGAGACTTTCACTGCTAATGCAGGAATAGTTGTGGGCAAATTGGAATGGCTTGTCACTCTGTTTTTAGATCAATCACATAAGAAAAACTTTTACACAGACCAAGGCACACTGTACCATCCTCCTCATTAAAGTTCAGAAAGAATGCCACAACTAATATGTTATTACCAATATTGCTATCTCTTCTACCCCTCAGAGGATAATCACATCTTCATTTATAACACATAAGTGATGTTGATTGAAATCTCCCATCCCTTCCTGCTGTGTCCACAAGAAGTTATCACTCAATGCAAAAGGCTAATTAAGCAACTAGTGTAAGTACTTCGAGGGCAGGGGCTCTAGCTGTTTTTATAGTGACAGGAACAGTGCCGAACCAATGCTGCCTTCTTAACCTTCTCATGCCAGCAGTGGTGATGAGAGAGAAGGGTTTCAAGACTGTTAGACACACTACAAGATATCACAAATTATGCACTCTGGCTAGGAGTCAAAGACCCCTATGCAAACACACGTCAAATAGTCTTCCAAGGAATGTTATGTGCTACAGGTAAACAGACAAGCTCTTATCTCTGTCAAGTCTGCAGGTTTCTACCAGAAGTCAAACTGCCTTCCCCGTAACAGGCAAAAGTTGGCTAAGGCCAGGTGGTGGGCACAGCTGTGACTTACAGGGATTTCCAAATCCAGACTCCATCAGGAAATCAGTTCTCTGGCCGGCAGCTGTGCTCCAGCTGTGATGGACCACAAAGCGCTCTCCCAGAAGACAGCTGAGACTGAACTAGATCTCTGCTCCCAACTGTTCAGTCTTCTCCAGAACACTGAAGTTTTCTCTGGAAGCATCAGGTTACACCAAATAGGGATATTTACCAAACTGTGGCTTGGCAAAGCTTTAACCTCTCCATGGTCTTCCTCTTTTTTCTGTGCTTTCCTCTGAGCTTGTGTTTTGGGCCAGTTAGAGGCTTGGGAGAGAAGGGGCAAAGAGAACATTAACTTGAAAAGAGAACTGCGTTGGCCATTTATGCAGTCAAGAAATATTTACTGAGCATTTATTCACAGCTGGATATTCTCTGTGGCAGCAGGCTCATAATACGTAGTATAGCTGTGACTTTCCTTATTTCTTCTATTCAGTGGTGAGGCTCTTAGAGCATCCTGGGGCTGAACACCAAAGTGGTGTGTTTCTAGGTGTAATCTAGGCACAATCCACAAAAGGGATGTATTCAAAATATGTTTTAAAGATAATATATTGACAGCGTACTTGTTAAAAGTGATAATATAATGTTAGAAGAATGAGTATAAAGGTAAGACAGTAAAACAGAGTAGGAGGCAGAGAGAAGGACATCAAAGATTGACTATGTAGCCCATTCCTTCTTCCTTTCCCTATCCTCAATTCAGGCTTGCTCTCCTGACATTATTACCTGGATAAGCCTCTTATTCTGGGGATGTTCATGATGCCTACCTTTGTTGGCTTTTCCTGTGGCTCTGGGTAGAGCTGACCCCTTGAATGGGAGTGGTAGCCTTGAATGGTGACATGGCAAGCAACACCTGCCCCCACAGAAAGAGAAGGAATATCTCCTGTCCTAACTACTATTCTGTGTAATAAGCCACCCTAAAACCCTATGTCTTAGAATATGACAGATATCTATTTTTTTTCAGAGATTCTGTGGGCCAGGAACTAGGACAGTACAAAGTAAGGATGGCTTGTCTCTGTTGCATTATGTCTGGTACCTTAGCTGGAAAAACCAAAAGACTAGAAGTGATATGATAGATGGAGGCTGGAATCATCTGGAAGCATCTTTTATCTTTAGAGGTTGATGCTGTCAGCTGGAGACTTCAGCTAGGCTGTTGGCCAGAGCATCTTCATGTGGTTTCCTCTCCAGTTAGTCTCTCTGAATGGACTAATTGGACTTCCTTACAGCACGGCAGCTGGTTTCCAAGAGCCAGTGTTCTGAGACAGCAAGAAAGAATGGCATTCTTGATACATCCTTCTGTTCTCTTCTATTGGTTGAGACAATAACAACTTTCTACCCAGGTTCAACATGGAGGAGACTTGAAAAGGGGAATGTTAAGGTCATGGTGTAAGGTGAACATGTAGGATGGTAGGTATTGTTGTGGTCATCTTTGGTAAATACCATCTGCCACATCTTCCTAAGTTAAAAGTTCAAGAAAAGAGGTTAGAATTTAGGTGAGATTGGGGGACTGGAAGCCATTAATTTTTTTCTTTGGAAATTCTTTTGACTTTCTAAATATGCTCTGCTGATTTAGCCTCCAAACCATTCCCTTGTGGTTCACTATACCATGTATGTACCTTCTCATCTTCTTTACCAGGCATTCTTTGATTTGGTGTCCCAGACATTATTCTGTTTAGCACTTCATTGCTTAAATCTCTTCTGATGAATCAAGATAGAATTAATCACACATTTCCCTATTCTCCAAATAATAACTAATATGTAATCAGCACTTTTCTATGCACTAGGCACAGTTCCAAGTAATTTACATGTTTTAAATAATTTATTCTTCCCAGCAAGCTTATAAGATAAAGAACATTATTACTCATATTTTACAGATGAAGAAACTGAGGCACAAAAAGATGAAATAACTTGGCTTAAGGACATATAGCTTAAAAGTGATGGCAGAGCCAGGCAGTAAGCCAGACCCACCATAAGGGACAATTGGGAGAAAGACTTCAAAATGATGTTTATCATTTACTGAGTCATTTACCCAAAGAGAAGAGGTGGGAGGTGTAGCCAAATTCCTGAAACCTTGGTCAGTTCAGTCCTTTCAGTAATTTTAGGCACCCTCCCCCGTAGTCTCCAATGAATCAAAGACCCAATTAAGATTGGGTATCAAAGTACTAACAGGAAAAATTTTCTAGCAATGCAAACCTACTTTTAGAAGAAGAGCATAAGAGAAGCCTGAGAACATACACTTTAAAAATCATTATTTTATAAATATTTCTTGAAGTCTGGGAAGGGTTAACGATGTGATCATCTCTTTTCTCCCCATGGAAGAAAAGCAGAATTTTAAATAGCTCTTCTTCCCCTGCTTGGCAGTATTCTGACTTCGGAGGATGCCTCTAATTGCTCAGAAGCACAACCTTCTCTCCTTGAGAATCCTGGCAAGTGATTTAGGCATTTTGCTGTTTCTTTTCAGCTTTCCCTGCCTTTCCTACCATTCTCCCACCCAACACACATCTGTGCAGTTGCTAAGCATCAGTGAGAGTTTATTTGACCTCATATTCCAGGCACCCCCCCCCTTTTTTTTTTCAGAAGAATTTCTAAAATGAAAGGGGCTAGGGATGTTTCAATGTAATTGGGTCATTTTCATTTTTTTGGAAGGAAAATAATGTTAACTGTAGTCTGATTACATGGGTAGTTAGCATCAAATATCCATACGCCTGATTCGTTTGGAGAGAGTTACCAGTCAAGATGCCAGAGATTGTGGAAGCTCCAGGGAGGGAAAAACTCAAACTTCTCAGAGGCAGAGACTTCATCCAAAAGTAATCTGGGACTTTTATTTCCTGTCAGAGGCTTTCCAAAGTCTGTGTGGTCTCATTTTTCTCCTGCTACTACTGCCACAGACCTGAATTCTCCCTCCAAAGTCTAAGTAGGGTTACAGGAAGCCATGAATCCTTTCTAATTTTGGAAATTGACCACTTGCTCTCTGTCAGAGGTTTACAAAGTGATCCAGTAGCCAAGAGGCAGGTTAAAATGCTTACCTGATTCCTTGTTGGAGGAGGTCATTGAGAAGACTTGAGGGCCAGTTGACCTGTGAGCTTAATTGGGACAACTGGAGGCTCAATAGCCCCTCCGCCTGTTCCCAGAATAGAAGTTCTTCCCATTGTTTCCACAGTAGGAGCTGTTCCAAGGATGTAGCCTTGAGAGAGTAAGGTGTTATTGAGACCATCTTGATGGTATACTAACTGAACTCAGCTAAGATCTCTATATAAACTTTTAAGATTCTGGTGGGGAGGGGGTGGAGATCTATCCATCTTGTGATGTCCAAGACAAGCCTAGTATGTATGTTCCTCCACGAACAGGGGCCAGTTTATAAACCAACACTCAATGTGACCAATATCCTCTTCTTAACCCTCAAGCCTGAGATTCCCAACAGGGCAGTCATCTGCATACCACATTATTACCTTATAATTCATCTTTTTCTAGTCTTATTTTTTATTTGCCTATGATCAGATGGTGGAAGTTTATGGAAATAATGATTGGAAGCAACTGTAGGGTTTTGAGACTGAATATATCAGAATTTAAGATTTACGGTATTTTCAATGCGTATTCCCTGAGGGGACCATTAGCTTTCAAAAGTGATCTTTATTGACCAGCATTTTCTTTTTGATGAGTTTCAGTCCAACATGGCTTCTCAGCCATTTTTGTGCACTTCATTTCTGGTTCTTTGTTAAATGATTGATTGGAAATTTGTTCTTTGGGCTAAATATCATTGAAATACTTTTGTTTTCTGTCTTTTTTCTATTCTTTTGAATCTCAAGTAACATTTCAGATATATTACATTGGCTCTGCCTATGGCTACTTCATACTCAAGTCAATCCAAATATGTGCTTTGGAAGAAGGGACACGTGGCATGAAACGTAAATTGCTGTGCTCTGCTCCTCAGCCATCAAACATCCTTTGTTAACATTCTCATTTTCCATTAAATGAGCTATTGTTGCTACAAGTCAGTGATTCCACTACAGAATTTGTAGCACAATAAACAAAGTGTAAAATGTATGTGATGAGGATTGCCTCTAATTTCCCTTAATTGCTCATTGAATTACAGCCAGCATGACCCTGACACCAACATTACTTCCTCAATACATAGCCTTGATGTACAGCAAATTTTTCTTCCATGACAGGTTTATTTCTTTGTTGAAGAACTGTTTAAGAGGTATTTCATTGTATGTTGCAAAGATGTAATTGGGCTCTGGCTGGTTTATTCACTTAATAGGTGTGGTAATAATTATGTGTCACTTTTTAGTATATGGGCTCCTCATTCCTTTCCGGGTTGATTGCTTTATCTAGGAGGCATCTAATGGAGTTGCTCCAAAATAATATCTCTGGGAAGATGAACTGCAGATTTATTTCTCTCTGTAAGCTCAGAGCTTTGGTGTGTTCAGAAAGAAATGGCAGCTTCATATCAAATAAGGCTCAAAAAAAGAAAGGTAGTGGAATGTGTACAGAGGATTATTTTTACTTAATATTTAAAGTATATTTTTCTTGAATGGCAGAGAAAATCATTCATGTTGATAGATATTATCTTCATCATATTATGTAACCCAAAACTACTTTTATTTTATCTTTTGCACTTCCAATCTTAGTCCTAACTGCTTATCCACTTTGAGTGTTGTTTTTCTTATTCAATTTCTGTGTCTCCTTTTGCTTTTTCAACTGTATGTTGAGTCTAAGGTGTATTTATCATACACTTTAGAAATATCAATGTAGGTATTGAGGATAGGTACAATTGAGAGTAGGAAAAATGCAAAAGTTAGGAAGGGACTGTTAATTCTGGGTGTAGCACAGTAGGACTCAATGAATCTCTAGCAGCAATCTGATCTGAAGGGTCATTGGGTGATAGCAAGGTAGCACTGCTTGGACAAGCAGCAGGTTGAGTATAGCTACGATGACATTGGTGATGACAGGAACATGGTTGGTTGTGGTCATCAATGGTGGCTGCTTCAATAAACTTGTTGTTCCATATATATCTTCAGTGGTGGCAGCAGCAACAGCAGTAACTGTCATCAGACCAAAGCAGTTGCCCTGGTGTCTTCAGTGGATGCCAATGGCAATTGACATTTTTGATGTCATGAGTAGCTGAAGAATTCACCATAGCAGTTAAAGAGAGAGGGGAGGAGAGGAATTGAAACT